>NW_012148563.1:3132430-3148403 GCF_000956105.1 Propithecus coquereli | reverse complement strand
CACCACAGAGAGGCTGTCGCCACAGGGAGACTGTAGCCACAGGGAGACTGCCGCCACAGGGAGACTGTCACCACAGAGAGGCTGTCGCCACAGGGAGACTGTAGCCACAGGGAGACTGCCGCCACAGGGAGACTGCCGCCATAGGCCGCGATCTGTTCCTTCTGAGGGTAGCTCTGGGGTCGCCTGACAGATTCTCATCTGCATGATGAGCAGCCTTTGCTGCCCTCGGCCTCCCCTAAGCTGTGGACCCCAAGTCCCCTTCTTTCTGTCCCCTGAGGGTGGTGCAGAACTTCAGTCATCTGCCCTCCCCGGGGTCCGTACGTGCGGGGCTCCGTGTTGGCGGCACGGTAACGAAGTTGTAGGCTTCTCCTGTCCGTCTGCTGTCCAGGTGAGGCGGACCGGGGCAGACTTCAGCAGACTTGCGGCCCTTTAGAGGGAAGGCTGAGCTTCCCGGCAGTTGCTCCTCCTGCCTCCCCTAGAGCGACAAGCCCTCGGGACGCGCACTTTCCCAGCAGCCGTGTCTGGAGCAGAGCGGCTTGCTGGCGTCTGCTGACTCCTGCCAGGTTACAGGTCCCAGGTCAGGTTAGTAACACGGCCACGAAGGCGGAGCTCGTTCATTCATTTGTTCATTCACTCATTCACCCTGCTCCTCTGCCCCACAGAGCGGACGTGCAGAAGTGTGGGTGACGCCCCGCAGGGACTGTGCCCAGAGAATTCTAGCACCTCCTCCTCGTCCTTCCACGCGGGAGTGAGTCACCTCTGCTAACAGCCAGGCACCGAAGAGAAGGACGGGCCTCTCCTCCACCAGGAAGTCACTCGCGGCCCACGGCGCCCACGGCGGCATCGATCCCTCCCTCCCCCCAGCGAGCGAGGATGTTGCTCAGAATCATTTAATTTTCTGTTCGAATGAAGCCCGTCAGGACAGATCAGCAGCCGTGCTGCCGGGGGCCTCCCAGGGCGAATCCCACGGGCTACGCAGACTGAGTTGGCAAAGAAGCCACGCGTTTTATCCGGGGCGCTGTTTTATAAGATTCTACCTTTCTGACAAAGCTCAAAAACCAGAATCTCCTCAGAGGCCCTCACAGGTGGAAAGAACTGCTGTGACATTTGGCCCATAAATCCTGCGGGGTCCGAAACAAGCAGAACTTTCTCCCGGAGGAAATGGGCGAGAGAGTGCAGGATCCCCGGGATGCGGGGAGGGTGCAGCGGAGCCGTGGGGCGGGGGTGGGAGCTGGTGGCCTCTGTCAGGGGCAGGTATCGGCTCCAGAGCCGCCAGCCAGATAAATTTCTGCTCATCACAAATTGCCCGGTCCGTGGTGTTCTCTTACAGCAGCTCACCATGGGCTAAGACAGGTACCGGCTGTACATTCACGAACACGGAGCAGGAGTAGACCCCACCCAGCTCTGACGGCCTGGGCCCCAGAGGCTTGTGGGGCCAACCGAGTCACCTCCCCCCGCCCATTATATACCCAGGGAAGGCTGTTACACCTGCATGGACCCCGAGCTCTCTCACACCCACGCTCGGGCCGTGGGGGTGGTGGGGTGGCGGTGGCAGTGGGCCTGCACGGGGCAGATGACCTGCAGGCTGTGTGGCGGAACGACCCTGCTGTCTGAGCACTGCACACACAGCCCGAGCGTACAGGTTGCAAAACCTCAAGAGACTCTTCTCCTCAAGGCCACGTCGCACCTCAGCCTCCTTTAACTAAGGCGCTGCGGGGCCCTTTCTCCTCGCCCAGCTGCCCGTGTCACCTCGGTCGGGGGAGGCCCAACTGAGTTCTCCAGGCGGGTCAGCAGGCGTTGCAAGGCTGACATGCACTTACTCAGCTCAAAGATCTGCAGCAGAGGGAGAGGAACAGTGGCCAGAGCTCCCAGCCCACTCCCGCCAGCAGGTCACCAGCACCCACCACCTCAAAAGCACCAGATTCCCAAGAAGTGGAAGGAAAGCCAAGGCCACCACCCGTGACAGGGCCTGGGAAGGTCACCTGTGACACCGGGGGTTCTGGAACGCCAAGCGAAAGCTCGGAGCAGCACTGAGGGAGGGAGGTGGGGCAGGACGGATGCAGCAGGAGAGGCGCAGACCCAGCAAGACGAGGACGCTAATGCTGAAGGGCTATGGCGGCGTCATTACCAAGGGGCAGCCACTGCCACTGCTGATACTGATCAGCACAGGAAGGTGTCAGTTAGTCATGCCACGGTGATCAAACTAGAGGTCATTTGCTAGCAAGAGCCTTGGGTCACTCGTGGGCTGCGAGACACTCCAGGTGACAACCTAAAGTGACCAAAAGTACAACTTCCTCATCCCTTGAGTCACCAGACTCTTGAGTCACCCAAAGTCTATTAGCTCCCAGACCGAGACGTCAGAAATCGATTCTTCTCCGGTTTCCTCCCTTGCCCAGCAGCTGCATCTTCCCTGCCATTATCTCGCTGGCGGCTGTCCTTGTTTTAAAGGAGGGAAATGACTCTTGTGGAGTGTGAAGATGCTTTTGCGATGTTCGGTAGGTAATTAATTAGTTGGATCTTCATGGCACCGAGGGCTTCGAGTGGGCAAATCCGCCCGAAGAACAATATAAGCTGACAAGTGTCAACACGAGGATTTCGGTTAGACTTGGCCCACGCCTTGAGTGGCCACCTCTGGTCACATCTGACGTCCGCAGACAGAGTGATCAATACCCCCGGGAGAGGGTGCTCAGTAGATAGCCTTTGTCTCCCGGGAGCACGGTGTGTCGGGGGGTGGGGGGGAATAGAGCCCCAGCCCAGCCAGCACCTGGCACTGTCACTGTGAAATGTCACATCTGGAGAGAAAGAGAAGGGAACATGCCCCCCGACGAGAAACTGGAGGGAGGGTGGGGGTGGCAGAGGTGGGCAGGAGCTTCGGGTTGGGGCAGCAGGGAGTGAGGGAGAGGCCAGCCGGGAAGCCACCAAGAAGTCAGCAGCGGCTCCTCAGCCCCTCGTGGCGGCCTCGGCCAAGCTGGCTGTCCTCCAGCTCTGCCCCAGTGGTGGGGGCAAACACTGAGTGCAAATGACAAGCTTCATTCTCCCTGTTGAGAGCAAGGAAAGAGACTTCTCCCTGCCTCTTTTTCTTTCAGTTTCTTTCTCTGTCCTTTTCAGATGTTCGCAGATCTTCATAATGGCTAAACGGCCTCTGTCCGGTCTCACAGCTCAGGCCCTGGGAGCCTCTTGGAGATGCGAATGCCACGGGAGACAGCGCCCAATCTCCCAGTTCCCGGGACAGGGTGAGAAGCTCACTTCGGTGGCACCTTGCTCTGATTTGCAAAACTACCTCCTGCCTTAAAGACATGAGAAGTCTGTTTGTCCTTTGATGAAGCCAACAGAAGCGTCTCCCGATTACTGCGATACAGCCGAGATGGACACGGTGACAAAAGGCGCTGTCCAGTCCCCCGACTAGTGGCGGTTTATCTTGAGAACGGGGTGTAACGTGCTGTGTCTGCTCGGCCCCATAGTGGGCTGAGACTCCTTCCTGTCTTCCCAGTCTCTTAATGCTGCAGTCCCCAACCCCGGGCCGTGGACCAGTGCTGGTCTGTGGCCTGTTAGGAGCCGGGCAGCACAGCAGGAGGTGACACAGGGGGGACAAGCGGGCGAAGCTTCATCCGTATTTACAGCCACTCCCCACTGCTTACATCACTTCCAAACTCCACCTCCTGTCCGATCAGTGGGGCATTAGGTTCTCACAGGAGCGGGGACCCTACTGTAAGCTGCGCGTGGAGGGATCTAGGTTGCCCCTTATGAGAATCTAACGCCTGATGGTCTGAGTGGAGCTGAGGGGGTGATGCTAGCGCCGGGGAGTGGCTGCAGATGCAGGTTATCACTAGCAGAGAGGTTTGACTGCACAGAGACCATAATAAATCAATTATCAATTGCTTGCAGACCCATATCAAAACCCTACCAGAGAGTGGCAAGTGACAGTTACGCTGCATCTGGTGGCAGGCTTTATAGTGGCAAGTGAGCATCTTACTTCGGTTGTACAGCTGCATCTTTCCCCGGTCCGTGGAGAAATTGTCTTCCATGAAACTGGTCCCTGGTGCCAGAAAGGTTGGGGACCATTGTGCTGTCCAAATGCATTGCCTGGTGTGCACATCATATTCCGGTTTCAGCTTATTCAACTATAAAATTTTCTTTCTCTATTATCTTTGCGAAGGGATTTTCTGGGTTGGAGAAATTATTATTTTTTTAATTGTATTTCCCAACAGCAGCAACTGTTACGGTGGTGGCAGCGCCACCCAGGGCAGGGGTGTCAGCCTGTGTGGGATCCAGTTACCAGAATCATCACGTTACTTAGATAAGCACAGATGGAAAACTAGGTATGAACTTATGCTTTCAAGTTGTAGGCAACAAAACCCAAAGCTATAATTTAGAAATGCAATACAGACATAGGCCAGAGATTAAAGTGAACCACTTAAATCTGTCACTGGTGACACTTGTATGGGAAACCGAGTCAGTGTCTGCAACCTGGGGCCGGCTCTTGGGGGTGAGGTGAGGGGAGGGTGTGGCCAGCGTTCCCTTTCCTCTCCCCTCTTCCAGCTCAGCCCACGGAAGCTTCTTTCTACCATGTGCATGTGCTGCCTTTGGCCTTCCCTGGGCATGAACAATTACCTACAGAAAGTCTTTCCTGATCGCCCCTCGTGCAGAAAGTCTAACCACAAATACACATGCAAACGCCGGCAATAGACAACGTGTGGTCACCCAGACTAATTGTGACAGAACATCATTCCTGAGAACTCTCAGGCCCCAAGGGCATGTCTGTGGGTCCTGGCTTTAGAACTGGCTTCCTCCCCGGGCCCAGCAGTGGCCCCGTCACAAAGACCCCTGTGAGTCTGCCCAGCTCTTCCCTGAAGTCTGGAGCTGCCGGGCTTAGAGGTTCTTTCTGCTGCTTAACCCCCTTTGTATAAAGACGAGTGGGGCAATCCAGGTGAAGTAGCGGCTGAAATAAATAAATGCTAATGGGAATAAAAAAAGGGAAACAATTCCAGAGACAGGACACACAAACATGCAATAGGTAGAGATGAGTTTAAGGAAGCATAACAGATAACTGGTGTCAGCAGGGCTGGAGACTACATGTATTTTACTGAAAGTTACTGAAGTCACCAAATTAGGGCTTACTGAAAATAGACAACTTAATTCTAATCTTCATCCCATTGTCTTCAGACTAGGGAGCTGGGAGATCCTAAGCTAGCCGTGATTCTGCCAGAGGCTGCTACCTGGCCACACTAGGGGGGCCTCTACCCCGCCTCGCTGGCCCTCCACTGTCACCTGCAGGACAGGTCCCTGGATGGACCTGGCTGACCCAGTTCTGCCTCTTTTCTCTTGTAATTCTCAGTAACTGTAGGGTGTGCCGAGACACAGCATCCCGAGACAAGGAGGAACGGTCTGGACCAGCCTGGGCTCTAGAACAGGACATTTTGTAACTCGCCAGCCCAGGGACCCCGTTTTCCCTGGGGTATAAAGCACAGAGAGGAATGCTTTCTGGGATCCCCCAGCCGAGGCGCAACACGGGGCACACGCTGATGAGACCCCATCCTCCCTGGGCAGCTTTCCTGAGCCAGGGGGGACCCGCGAACCCCAGGCTCCCTCGGGGCTTTGCTGCCTGTCTCAGAATGAAGTTGCTCCACCTGACTTGTGCGAGAGTTTGTCTCACGGAACCAGACCTAAGGATGCAAGTGGTGGAGGCGTGACGGCTGCGGCCCCCGCGTCCGCCTTGAACCCCTGCCGGAGCTGAGAACCCCTGCAGTCCCCACGTCCCCCCAGCGGCCAAGCCGGTCACTCCCTGGTCTCAATCAAAGGACACTTCCTTGCATCAGGGCCTTACTTGCTGTTACCTAAAAGGGGTTCCGTGCTCCAGAAAGCGTGGGCCCCACTGGGTGCTTCTTTCAGAGACTAAGCGGACCCTCAGGGATGTTGGGTGAAGGAAGAACGTTCAGCCGGGGGTGGAGGACGCTCCAGATGACACTGCAATGAAGCGTCGGCCCTGCCCAAGGGCACTGGTTCGGAAGGGGACAGATGCAGGGTTCAGAAGCTCCACGTTTCTACCCTGCTGACGTTTTAGCCCAGTCAATTTTAGAGCAAAAAGGCCTTATAATCATTCCTCAAAATGCCATGCTAAGAAAGGTTCTTTTTAAAATCCTGGTGCTCATTTTTGGCAGATCACATCTCTGGGCTCAGAAGCAAAGTGACAGGAGGGTGGAAGAGCCCCCGAACTGTCATGCACATGGAGGTTTGCCCTGGAAAACAGCCTTGGCATAGGTTTCCCACCGCGTGAGGGCTCAGAAAAGCCCTCGGTCCACTGCACACCTTTCCTTGTTGCCCACCGCCCCAGCCAGTGCTGGTCTAGTGACGGCAGCCTGAGCCCGAGGCCTGGGGACAGGAGTCCTTAGCGGCTGCAGAGTTGGACGATGCCCCTCCTGCGCACAGAGGGGTGAGGTGCTGCTGCAGCTTGAGTCCTGCAGGGAAGCCTCTGCAAGCCCCAGTCCTCTTCGCCTGCCCCTCGAGTCTGCACCCTGAACCTCGACAGCCCCACACCGTCTGCCCCTCCCTGCTCTCTGTCCGGGCCTTTCCTGAACCCACTCAGCACTGGGTTAGGCTTCCCACCTGATAGCCCAGAGCCCAGAGCCTACGGGCCGCCCCTCCCAGATCTCCCGGAGGTCCCGGGAGGAGCTCTGTGCCACGTATCCACGCGTGGATGGAACTGGACCCGCCCCCGGCTCCCGGACAGCGAAGCTGCGGTGCTGGTCTCACCCAGAGCAGCCCCACTTACCCTTTCTGGGTTTCGTGCCCCTAGATTCATGGGTTACAAAATGGCCCCAAGTGCTGTGACTTCACTGGTAGGAGTCAAGGCCCTGTCGGAGGCGACCGTGAGCCTGGGTCATTTACGGCTCCAAAGAACCTAGTGGTCATGATGCTCTCGTGTAAAACAACACTCCATTTCCCCAGTAAAATGTACTTGCTCAAGTTGAAATCAACTGTCTGTAAACGGAACCATGGTTTAAATGCAGCGGGAGGAACTCGTGGTACGTAAAGGAATCTTACGATGAACTGTTCCATAAATCAATGCCCACAATGTGATTGTCACATTTAACACGTGTTAAGCATTCTGAGTAGAATTTCCTTAAAGTTTGTATACAGCCTGTTAAGAGTTTTAAATAAATGATAGATTATTTCCTCCTCTTGTAAAAGTCGTAATACTTTATAGAGTATAAAATATATATTCTCCCAAAAAGGAATGAAGTATCTACACATGCTACGACATAGATGAACCTCAAAACCACTTCGCTCGGTGACAGAAGCCAGCCACGAAAGGTCACACGTCCGTCTGTGACTGCATTTCCGTGACCTGTCCGGAGCAGACACATCCACAGAGACAGAAGGAAGACTGGCGGCTGTCAGAGGCTGCGGGAGGAGGTTGGGGAGTAACTGCTTGGTGGGTCTGGGGTTTTCTTGTGGGGTGACGAAGTTGTTTTGGAATTAGAGAGGGGTGGTGGCTGCACAACACCGTGAATGTCCTGTCACTGAGGTGTATACTTCAAAATAGTTAATTTTTTAAACATTAAAGATTATTTATTTTCTCCTAAACTCTATAAAATATATATGAGTTTCTGTCTTTTTTCAAAATTTTTTATTGTAAAATACACCTAACAAAAAAATTTATCCTTTTAACCATTTTATAGTGGTGTTAAGAATATTCATGTTATCGTATAACCATTGCCACCATCCATCTCCTGAACCCTTTCCATGTTGCTCAGCTGAAACTCTGTGCCCGTCAAACACGAACTCCCCACTCCCCTCCCCCAGCGCCGGCACCCACCACCCCTCTTCGTCTCTGTGATTCTGACTACTCTCGGGACGTCATGTAAGTGGAATCACACAGCATTCGCCCTTTCGTGACTGACTTACTGCATTTAGCATGATTTCATCAAGGTTCATCTATGTCGTAGTATGAGTCAGAATTTCTGCCCTTTCTAGGGCTGAAAAATATTCCATTATAGTACATGTCACATTTTGTTTATCCATTCATGCGTGGATAGAAACGGGTTGCTTCCACGTTTTAGCGATTGTGAATAACGTTGCTACGACCACGGGTCTACAAATACCTCTTGGAGTGCCCGTGTGCAATTCTTTTGGGTATACACCAGTAAGTGGAATTGCTAGATCATGTGGCAACTCTATTTTTAGTTTTTTGAGGGACTACTATACTAGGATGCTTGTTACATCATGTGAATTCACTTCACTAAAAATGTATGTTGATGACCTATCTCTGCAGTAGGCTTGTGCACTTTTACAGTGGGAAAATACTGAAAGTTCTAACTTCTCCGCAGAGACGTGGTGGGAGGTAAAAGAAGCGACAGGATGGACGTCTTTCGGTTGCCGTTACCTGGCTCTCGGATGGAGTCTGGCCTCTCCTTTTGGGGTGCTGGGAGGCTGCCCTGCCGGCCCAGACGCTTTCTTCGTCAGAGGTGTCCACGTCGGCCAGGTACTGCAGGGGCGGCTGCTGGCTGCGGGTGACGTTCCTGCCTGTGGAGTAAGAGCAGGAGGAATTACATGGAGGGAAAAGCTGGAAGCCGATGGACATGTTTTGCCAAAAAAGAAAAGCGAGAGCTCACAGCAAACAAAGGCACAATGACGTTCTTTTGGTGCTGAAGTCACGGTAAGAAGAGAGCAGACTCCACGTCCCCACACAAAGGTCTTCGGGAAGAAAGAGGCCCCTGCCTGGCGTTCCAGGTGGTGCTTAAACATACTTTGTGTGTTTAAATTCCAAGCTGCAAATACTAATAACAGCAAATTCCACATGTGTGGAGAGCAGCTGGGGGGCCCGGCGTGTCTCCCTCAATGTGGTGACTTTAGGACTAATCTTTCCACGTCGGCAAGGCCACGGTCTAGACAGGTGGTTGCCAGGCTTCGTGGGCAGGGATCCCCTCTGGTGTGGCTTGAATGCTTATTCCTGGGCTCCAGCAGTGGCCGGGAGGTCATTGTCACCACGTCCTCCCCGAACATTATCCACCACCCCTCCAGGGGGCTTGGGTGGCAGCAGACAGAGCAGGAGGAGGAGCGCTCAGGGCAGACACTGCACACGCAGCGTCTCGGCAGGAAGCAGAGGGGCCTGCTTATTCCTGTCCCGGTGTGTAGTGGCCTCACTGCACCGCAGACTCTGCCGACAACCTGAGCCTGGGGTAACGCTGTCACCCGACGGCCGCGTGATTTCAGCCGGGGAGACCCTGTGCTGAGGACACGATTAGACCCTGCCGCACTCCTGAGCCCGGCGAGATGATAAACGTGTGTTGTTTTGGGCTGCTGATTTTGTGATAATTTGTTATGCAGCAGCAGTCAACAGATACAACCCAACAACACGGGATGAGTTGTATGTTACGAATCCCTTTTGCACAGTGCGGAAGCGGAGGCACAGAGAGGCTGGGCAATTTGGTGGAACAGCGTATCACATCTCATTAAACCCCAGCTCCGTGGACCGGGCGCTGCGCGGCGGAGGAAGAGGCGGTTACACTCTAGCGCTCCTTTCTTGCCGCATTCACTCCAAGAAACTCCCAATTTAACAAGACGTTCATATGTGAAAAAACAGTGTGTGAGAATCATGCCACGGGCCGGCAGAGCCGGGCTCCACGTGGGGGACCGCCCCACTCCAGTGTGCGCTCTCGGCCTCTCCCTCCCCCACCTGCCCCCATCTGCGTGCTCGGGGGGACATGAGATCTCGGGAGGGGATGAAAAGGCTGTCCAGGTCTTGAGCTATGACTCGGTCAATGTAGATTCATTTATTCATTGTTTTTGGGGAAAAGAAAGCCCCACCTTTTCCCTAAAGCCCCCAAGATTCTAATTAGCGTGAGGTTATGGTCCAAGGTTATGTCCCTACAACACCATGAGAGGGAGGAAGGCGAGCGGACGGGTTTCCCGCCCACGGCTGGGGCAGGTTGGCTGTGCTGTGATCTTATTTGGTCCCACCTTAATAGGGCACCTGAACTCCCGAACCCGGCGTCCACACTCCCTCGGGCCCAGGGAGAGACAGAGATTGGAGGATTTCATTTTGAAGCAAAACTGTCTGATAACAAAATTAAACTGAGCAAATTTAGGTTCTCAGCATTTAAAGATCTCCGGATTAACAGCCTGGAGCTGACTGTATGCTGGGGTGGTCATGCCCGGACAGGACCCACTCCCTTGGTGCACTGGCTCCAGGTGCCACGCTAGACTCGATGGTCAGGATGGGCAGTCAGGTGACCTGGGGTCCTAGTCATTTCAGGAAAACCTGCGTGTCCCCGCCTCAGGCCAGCGGCTGTGAACTGTGGGGCCAGTCAGCTCCTAAGCTGGTATTTCAGGGAGCTACAGGGGAGGCGCCCAGCCCAGGGACAGCAGGTGTCTCTGGCGTTTGCTGGGACCGCACACACCGGACAATCACGCCAAAAGGAGGGGATCTTTTAAATCAGCCAGCGTGGCTGCATAAAACAGGGCGGTGGGTGAGTTTCTCAGCGATCCACTCCCCTAGCAGGGCCCGTGTGGAAGACTTTGGCAAGCGGCACCCACCTGGTGCAGCCGCGATCCCCAGGGCCATCCTGCGAGGGCCTCGGGGCAGGCAGAGCTCAGCGAGGGCGTCCTGTCCGGAAGGCGAGAGGCTGTCGGGCTGCTCTCCTGGATGGGCGCGGCGCCCAGCGGCCCCGGCGTCAGCCTCCTCCAGGCCCGCAGCCGTCTGGGGGGATGCCTCGTCCGAGCAGGGCTCGTCTGTGAGGGACTAAGCACATGGGGCCGCTCCTTAGAACATGGCCTTTCCAATCCATGTCTTGGGGGTTTCCAGCCACCTAACTGACCAAATCCTCGACTCCCATCCACGCTGGTACTCAGGTCTCTTGCAGCTCAGTTCTGTCCAATTTAAAACCACGCCTGAAGCATTTATTGCCTATTCTGCATCGGTGTCCGTGCAAGGTTGGGTTCCCAATGACACCCCGGGCCAGGCACCCCACAGGGGATCGAAACTCTCCTCATGCAGCCCTGGGGGTCTCAGACTCACCTAGAGACCCAGAGCCTGAGGACGTGGGCAGGGAAGTTATTTTGGGGGGGTGAATTGTTCTGAAATATGTACCCCTTAATCCTCCAAGGTCAGAAGGTGAGAGTGGCAGGGGGAAGGCTCCCTGGCAGCTCCTTGGCTGCAACCCAGACAGCTTCGGGGGGGAGGGTGTCTCTGTACTGTGTCACTGTCCCCAAGGAAAGAAGTGCTGAGGGCTTCAACAAGCAACACCCCACAGCACCCTTCTGGCTTGACTATGGGTGGGGTGGGGTGAGAAGGAGGTCATAGGAAGCTCGACCTCCGGGCCAGCCTTCGGTGACAGTAGGACCATGGCCCCTCCTCCCACAGGAGTTGCAGACCAGCCTGGGTGCACCCAGCTCTGGCCTGGCACTGCCTGGGCCCGAGGTCTTGTCCCGGCTCTGTGCCCGTAGCTACCTTTACTGCCTGCCCAAGTGCCTCATGCCTGCGGGCTCAACATCTAGTCCTGGAAACAGTCCCATAAGGCAGAAATGATCACCCTTTGCCAGATGAGGGGAGGGAGCCTCGAAGAGGTTCCTGGGACCAAGGCCACACGGCTGAGAAGAGTGGCCACATGTCCTGTTTTACCTGCACAGCCTCTGCGGTTGCCCCGTGTTCAGGTGGCATCTCTAGTAGCAGCCTCTTCCACTAGCAAGTCTGCCCTAGTTTGCGCAATTAAGTTTATGACCCCCCACCAGTGAGACCGGAGGCAGGTACAACCCGGGCCCTGTCTGACCCCGTGGTGGACGCTGTTCTTTGTCCTGTCCTCCTAGGTCCTGGGGTCTGCCTTGCTCCTGTGCACTGACCCCCATTCCGGGGGCCCCTGACTCATCTGCCTCAGGCTCCTGCCTCGCCCCCCTTGTCATAGCCGCCTGGTCGGTCTCTCCAGACATGTGAGTCCTGGGAGGGGTGAAGTTTCCGAATCCTGCCCCCCCACTGCCCCGCTCCTGGTCATGCCCTGCGAGTCTGGTGTGGCCTCGCGGCCGCAGATGCTGCTTCTTGGCGTGCCACCTGCCCTGGGACCTGAACCCCTGTGGCTCTCGAGAGCCCACTGACCTGCAGGCTGTCCGTGGCGGCGGAGATGGAGGACAGGCGCAGGGGGCGACCTTGAGGCTGAGTGGAGTCATCTGAGTCTGCTTCGAAGTCCAGGTCGTGGAAGGACAGGAGGCGCTTTTTCTTAGCAGACACAAGACGGGGTGAGACTTGAGTCGGGGTCAGCTGGCCCGGGAGGACCAGACCCTCAGCTCCCCGACCCCACACTCAGCCCGGCAGCCTCCTCCTGCAGCACGTCCTCCTGTACCGGAGACGCCCCTGAGCCAGCCCAGGCCCCTGACGGGGCCGATGCCCACAGCGCCCGCCCCACCTGCGACGTCTGCGTCCCCAGGACCTTGGCTGAGCAGAGCAGCGCTGAGCTGTGCGCCCTGAGTGCTGGGCACGCAGGCCCCGGGGCCCGTTGGGGGAGGGGGCAGGCTGCTCCGGAGCTGGGTGGGGTGCCTTGGGGCGCTAGGAAAAGTGGGTGTGGTGGCCCAGGGGGCCAGAGGTGGGCGAGCCCCCTGGAACGCCACGTTCTTTAGATGCAAGAGCTGTGTGTAGTTCTAAATCCCTCCCTGGTGATAATTCTTTGGATCCTTTAAACTTACTATCGTGGAGGGAATATGCCAGGCACTGGATGGTATTCTGAGCGCCTCACAAATGGCATGAACCAGATCTGTGCATGTGAAGGTGACTACATCCCCCAGAGCGCCGAGCCCACTCTCGCCCGCCAGCTCCCCTGCCTGCACCCCGCCCGGGAACCGTGTGGGGGCAGAGACCCTGTTTGTGTCTACCACAAAAAATAAGTTCAACGGTCCGTGAAAAGCAGGAACAAACACCAATAAAGACAAGGCTCATGGCTGGCAAGAAACAGAAGCAAAAATGCTCCCAGAGGAGAGCGGAGGGGTCTGCTTCTCTGAAAGATGCGAAGGCAGCCTGTGCGGGGGACCCGCATGCCCTCTGGGACCCGAGTGCCCCAGGGCACCTCCCGGCACTCACGGCCCCCAGGAGCCACACAGCTGCTTCTCCAGTGGGCTTTGCCCATCCCGCAGCCTGTTTGGGGTTTCTCAGGGTGCAGGCAGCGTTCCTGTCTGCGCTCAAGACCTCAGGGACGGTCAGGCACGGGAACGGGAGGACTCTTTGTGCTCACGCTGTCGGGACCAGTGGAGTGGCGGAGAGTTTCAGGACATGAGAGCCTGAGGCAGGGGCTGGGGGAGGGGGTGGCCGGGGAGGACGTACTTTGCTGCCAAGGGGCCGGGCCTGGGCCTCCGAATCCGGCTCTGCATCCTCATCCGTCTGCTCGCCGTCTCCACCTCTCTCCCCAGGGCTTGGCTCAGGCACACCTGCAGCAGACACCTGCGTGACTCCACCAGGGACAGCCAGTCTGTCCATCCGCCCACCCACCCAGGCACCCATCTACTCATCCGCCCATCCACCCACCACCCATTCTCCATCTGTCCATCCAGCCACCACCCATCCATCGTCCCGCCTCCCCTGGCCCCAGCAATCTATCCCCCCACGGAGAAGCACCCAGGCAAGGCCCTCTGCGGCCTTTCAAAGATCTGCCCAAACATCAGTTAGATGGTCCGAGTTACAGCATAAAAGTGGCTCTCTGCAGGTCTGGCCACATCTGCGGGGCCCCCCTACCTTTACTGACCATTTACTTCTTGGGAAGCGGGAAGACCCTGGAGCTGCAGAGTGAACGAGCCTAGAGCTAGGTATAAACCGCTTCCCTGCCCGGCTCCTTCTCTGCCCCAGGCCCCTTGCTCACCCTGACCATCCGGGCCCGGCCTCCCCCACATGGCCCCTCATCGCCCCCTCTCTTGTTCCATTCATGCTGGCCTGGCCTGTGCCCTGTTTCCTTAGGTCACGGCAGAGAGTGACCCAGTAAACGGGTCCCAGTGTTTGAGAGCTGGAAGGCCCCTGGACCATTCATTGCCTTCCTATTTCTGGGGCCACAGAAGGCACAGCTGGCACCATGGAGCTCAGGTCCTTGGGCCCAGCCAGGTCTGTGGCCCTCCCCTTGCTCTCTGCACTTTGCGGGCTCGGGCATGAACAAGCAGGACAGCTGGTGTTCTGGAGGGTGCACTGTCGGCTGCAAAGGGGACGAGACCGCTGTGTGGTGCCAGCGTTAAGCCACTGTCTCCGGGCTGCGGCCGCACCTGCACGCCACACCCTGCTTTGCTGCTGCCTGAGGGCTCTGCCCATGGCGGTGGGGCGGGAGAAGGAGCATGCTCCTTCCTGTGATTCCGGCCCCAAGGCCTCCAGCCTGACTGCTGGCCCAGCCCCCTCTCGGCCCCCTCCTTGGGAGACTGGGTGCCACCTCCGTGTGGCCTCCTGAGAGCTGCTTGTTTCCATTCATCCCAGCCCCTGTCCTCTGCTCCCAGCCCGGGGCAAGGTGGGGACACAGGTGCTTCCTGCAGTTATTACCTCTGATGCCTCAGTATCCCCCTTTCGCTTTCTCAGTGAGCACCATTTTAACAACTCCTTGTACGGAATTACCACGTGGTTCTGTTTCCAGCGTCTCCCTGACTGACCCACTTGCTGTCCCCACCGCTTCATCCTCCTCTCTCGGGCCCGGGGCCCCTCTGCAGGGAGCCCCTCCCTTGGGCTTTCGGTTCCAGAGGCGCAGGGGTCCACGCTGGCCGGACCAGCCACACTGACCATCCCTGCATGGGGACAGCAGGGCCCGTCTCTTCCACGTTTGTCCTCAGGCTAGCCAGGGCCCGCACTGGCGGGCGTTCAGCGAGTGCGCGGACTCGATCGTCAACGCACTTTCCCAGTCCCCGCGACGGGAGCTCGCCGCGCAGCCATTCGCTCGTCCGACCACGCGCACCGCATGCAACCCCCAACAGCACTTACAACAGTCAAAATTCCAAAATGCGCAGGCCTTGGACGGCTGTGGGTTCCCAGGCTTTGTTCTCACCCAACAGTGACCTTTCATATGTTTTTGGGAAATAGTTTCATTGTCTGATTTTCCATTTATAAAAACAGAGATAGAAATGTGACCCAGTTGGGAGAACTGGGTGTCTGAGAGAAGGCTCTAGAACGAACAGCCGAGATTGGGTTACAAACACACGTCGTTACCTGTCCTGGCTGAAGCCAACCTCGCAGCTCACGGCTTTGCTGCCTCTTTGGCACTGGCTGGGAAGGTGCCGGGGCGCACAGAGGGGACCCACCACCTGCCCCGTCTTAGTGGGCCTCGTGGTCCTCAGTTTGACCAGTGGAGAGAGTCGGGGGAGGCAGCCTGGTTTATTCTTTACCGAAACCTGTCAAGAGTTTTAAAGGGGCCCCGGATGGCTGTATCTGAGCTCTAACTGGCCAGGACAGGCCGGCCTGGCTGGCGATGGCCGATGACAAAGCTGAAAGCAGACCTGGAAACCGCTTTTGTGCTCCGTGGACAGCGACTGCCTTTTGGAAACTCATCCCAAACCACCAGGGAGGAGGAGCCGAGGCGTGAGCCACACCTGCGGGGCTGTGGAAATGGGCTTTCGGGGGCCGGGAGGCCGACCTGTCAGGGTGACATCCCTGTCCCCACGGTGACCATGACGAGCAAAGCATCCCGGAAGCTCCCGGATCCTTCCATCTCCCCGCACTGGGGACAAGGGTGTGGGCGCCACTCACTCATCTGTCTGACCAAGTCATGCTAAAAACAGCCGAAGGATTTTCCGTGTTCCTGACACGGGACAGAAATTTTCTGACACTCTTGATAGGGAAGAGAAAACAAAAATAAAAGCCTCTGAGCATAAAGGACTTAGCAACTGACGCTGGGCGAGGTCTGCACCCTGCCAGGCAAGCGCAGGGCCTGCGGCCAGAGGGACCGGGGAGGAGGAAGGCACGGGGAGGAGGGAGGGCCCAGCCCAGGGCTTTGCTCCCCGCAGGGCACCATCCTACTCGGGGAAGACCCAG
>NW_012148563.1:3099091-3131660 GCF_000956105.1 Propithecus coquereli | reverse complement strand
CCCCAAGAATAGGGTGACGGCCTCTTCCCGCCTCATTGGGTGCTCCTAGTCACGTGTGTGCTGTGGCGTGGTTATCAGTAGGGCCTCCTCTTATTCCTAAAAATGTCCTGGTTTTGATGATTTATTACACCCACCTCCACCACCCAAGAAGTGAGGCCACCCTGTGGTCTGTTGCTCCAGGTGCTAGCAGCCGTTACAGGTGAGGGTGCCTCCGTAGTCTCTGTCCTAAATTAAACAACGTGCTAAGATGCCTCAGAAATACCTGTGCCGGGCCCAGCGAGACTTTGAATGCTCAGAGGGGTGGCTGTGCCCAACTTTTGCTCCTCCTTATCCAACCTGGGGCTTTAGGGTACAAGCACAAACAGGGCACCTCTCCGGAAGGGAGGCCTGGGCAGGGGCGTGGGGAGGAGAGGACAGCCTCTGCTCTGGCCGCACCCCACTGCTGCTGGAGCCAGGCACCCGCCTTGTGGCCTTCGTCCTGTAGATGGAAACATCTAGGATGCTGAGACCCCAGACACCCGCTTAGTGGCTGTCCCAGCCCACATGCTTGGCCAGGCTTAATGGCGGAAGCCTAGGACTCAAGCAGTGGGGACAAGGCAAGCTCTCTCTAAAAAACACTGCTCAATTATTTGCTTTCAAGTTCAAACTCAAGTGACCCTCTGGCATCCTCCCATCCTCCCCCTAAAAAGATCTCTCTTTCCAAATGCCTTAGAGAGGGATGATACAGTAGAACACATTGTTTAGTTTAAGATTATAGCCTGGATTTCAAGTTCTCCATGAAATAAATACTTGGATTCAAAACACTCAAACAATTGACTTGCAACAGATTTCTCTAAGTCTTGATAATCATCACATAAAAAGCTGCCAACTTTGTGCAAGACACCAGAAACAGGAACTGACAGAGAGACATGTGCGCACACACGTTCCAAGGGAATCTGCTTGGTCCTGAAACGTTAAACATGCCGGGGAACAAGAAGAGCCCCTCCCACCGTCCATGCCTCACCTCCGCCGTGCAGCCGCCCGTGGAGGGACTGGATCACTTTGGCACTCCCGAAGCGCTTGAAGCGGGCTCTCACGAGCTCGTAGTACCACTCCAGCGAGCTGATCTTCACCACTCTGTGGAGAGACCAGCACAGGTCCACGGTACGGCCCGTGTACTGCATGTGGCACGTGCACGTGCCACGCACACATACGCATACACACGTCCACCCTTGTTTAGCCAGCCACATTGAAGGCACACATAGACCCAGAAGCCATCAGGGTCACTTGACCTCAAGGCCTTGGCTCACCTGGCCAGGTGGCAGGGGTCGCAGAGCCAGCCCTGCTCCTCCGGGTGGATGCGGCTGCAGCTTTTGCAGGTGAAGAGGCCGCAGTCCAGACATTGCCTTTTGCTGTTCACAAGCAGGCGGTAGGGCTGCAGGCAGCGGGCGCAGTGGGTCTCATTCAGATGGGCAGTGTCAGAGAGCAGCTCCCTCTTGGAACTTTCCTTCTTAATCTTGCCCTTCAACCCCCTGGGAAAATATCAGAAAGAGGAAATATATCAGACATCTTGTTCTTGCAACAGGCTTTAAATGTGTACGCACGTGTGCACGCACACGCACACACACATACACACACAGGAGCTCTCTCATATGCAGGCAACAGTGACCCAAAGTTGGGCAGAGGCACCCAAAGGCATCCCTTACCAAGCAGTGCCAACTCCATGCCCCACTCTGTCTCTGGGGGTAAGACCGGTAGGTTGAGTTCAAACGTGCAATTTTGGTAGGTTGGAATCGAAACATATTAATTTCATAGAAATGACATTGTATTTAAGCATTTCGTGGCTGTTTACAATTGTGCCAGTGTTTGGAGGGCAAGTCACTGCACGCTCCCTAGGGGGGTCGCAGAGTCCTGAGGGCAAAGCCAGGTGACATTTCCTCAGCAAGCAGCTCTGGCTCTCTTCTAGCAGGGCGGCAAGCGTTGAGCTCACGCTCTAGGTTTGCCCCAGCAGAGCGCCACGAAAGTGGCTCGGCTTGGAGAGTTTCCAGAGAAGGAATTACCCAGCACCAGGAAGTCCCAGGATAACCACAGTTCTCCTAGGCCATCTGGTTTTGAATAACACAGCTTCCTGGTGAACCGGCCAAGTTGAACTGACTAGAAAATGTACCTAGATAATAATGAACACATTCTTTTGTTTTGGATATCAGAGAATGTCCGCCAAACATAATATTTTTAATTTTAGATGAGATAAACTTAATCCATTCTTAGTGACAAAATTAGAGAGACACTGGTGCCATTGTCTTCTGAGAACTCTGAAGTTCTTGGATTTTTGAAAGGGAGGCCACAGAGTATAAAAAGGGTGAGGGCCACGGAGTCATCCTAAGAGGTGTCGGAGGCTGCCTCTGGTTGACAGTGGCCCTGCTGAGCTTCACTGAGCTCCCACTCCCAACTATTCATTTACATACTCGCCAAGACAGACACAAAATCTTGAAGCTCTCGTTATAGCTTCAAAAGCCAAGAAAAAAAGGGTCAAGCAGTTGTGGGAATCTGGGCCAGGCTGGGTGGGGGCGGTGGATACGGTCATCCACAGACTACGGTCTGGGTAAAGCTGTATCCACAAGGTCAAGTCTTTGCCCAGAAGAGCACCTGGAGCCAGTCCCCTCTACCTCTGCTCTTGCCATATATGTGCTGGCCAGAAAATCTCGAGGCCGCCCCTTTGCTGGGCAGGGCTTGCCTGACCTCTCTCCTGGTGAATGCCCCTTATTTCCTATCCTGGCAGAACGATACCCTTGAGGCCCAGCACAGCAGGAAGGAAGATGAGGACATGTGCGAGTGTGTTGCATTCTGGCATGTGGTGTCCCGGGCAGCAGCGGGAGGTTGATATATTTCAGGTGCTGACCCGGGGGAAAGGATAATCATGCTGCACTTCAAGTTCTTTAAAACGTTAACTTCCCTTCTCCATAGCCAGAGAACAGGGAGGGCAGAGGAGACCCTATTTGGGGGGACCGGATGATGCCTGCCAGGGGTGGGCATATCAACCAGACCTGGGGCTTCAGGTCCCAAGGGGTGAATGGGGCCAGAGCAACCCACGCTCCCTGCTTGGCGCAAACACTGGGCCAACCAGCTGGCACTCCACCGCAGGTGCATCGCGGGCGAAAGCCCAACGCGCAGCTGCAAGTTAAAGTTACCTTCAGGAATAAAAGACTCTCCCGAATGCAATGTAATGTCAGAGATAGAAGGTTTGAAGCAAGTCCGCGTGGCGTGCTAAAAGGGGCATAAGAAGGTCCGTACAGTCTCAGCGAGACGGCAGCAGGCAGACCACAGGCTCTGCTGGCCGAGGCGGGGAGGAGCTAGTGGAAATAAAGATGGGAGGGAATTGCAATCGACAACGGAGGGGAAAACGAGCAGAATTTCTACTGTGGAATATCAAATCCAGAGATTTAGAATAGTGGTTCTCAAAATGCGGTCCACGGACTTCTGGAGGTTCCTAAGATCCTTTAAAGGAATTTACAAGGTCAAAGCTATTTTTGCAATAACACTAAGACATCATTTGCCTTTTCTTTGCTCTTTGATGCGTGCACCCCAATGATGCAGAAGCAACGGTGGCAAAACTTCTAGGGCTTTCGCACGAATCAAGGCAGTGGGACCAACTGTACTAGCACTCGCCGTATCCTTTATTGAAAAAGAAAAGGACAAAAAAGTTCCATTTAAGTATAGCCTTGATGAAACAGTAAAAGTTATGAATGTTTTTGAACCCTGACCCCCGAGTACATGTCTCTTTGGTATTCTGTGAGAGCAAACCGGAAGAGTACATAGAGCACTTCGGCTGCGTATCAAAGGACGACAGAAGTTTCAATGAACGAAACTGGGCAAGTGTTTGGATTGTGACCTGAGCTAGAAATTCTTCTCATGAAAGACCGTTTTCACTCGTCTGACCTGGGGGTTTGGCAGACATTTTCTCAGAAATGAACAAAGCGAGCCTGTCACTTGGAGGAAAAGAAGTGACAGTATTTATTGCCAATGACAAAACTAAAGCTTTCAAGCACAAAGCAGTACTTTGGAAAACACATATCCGTGGCTGAGAGCGCGACAGTTTCCAGCACTTAGAGATTTCGCATGAGCTCGGTGGTGACAATAATGGCTGTGATTTTCTTTTGTTATGCACAATGAGCTGTGTCAACATTTGGAAAGTCTGCATAACTCAGCGAACCAGTATTTTCCAAATTAACAATACACGATGTCACAAAAATCACACAGGGGTAGAAGAGCCACTCCAAGTGCAAGACAGACCAAAGGATTCCGTAACACAAAAGGCAAAGCTCACCGACACTGTTTCAGAATCCGCATGACAACTAAGCGTTGAGAGACTACCAGTTGCCAGGTTGTCGTGCAGTGTCAAAGCGTAGCGTCCACAGAGGATTTTAAAGTGCTCCTCCTTTCTCCAACTGCATAGCCGTATGAGGCCAGATCTGCTTCAACTACTTCAGCGCAAACGTGTTACAACACATTCGACGCAGAAGCGAGATGAGACTCAGTCATCTTCTACTGCACCAGACATTAAAGGGATTTTCGAAAACACAGAACAATGCCACTCTTCTCACTCACGTTTTGGTTTTGGAAAAATAGTTGTTTTTCATAAAAATGATATTTACATTAACATGTGAGAGGTTTACTTTTATTTTTAGATGAGTGAATGAATCAACATTTTTAACCCTCCCAGTGTTAATTTCAATATTGCCAGATAAGATCCACGGAAGCAACACCCTTTGGGTCCTCAGTAATTCAAGAAAGTAAAGGGCTCCTGAGGCCAGGAAGCTTGAGAACTGCTGACTTTGAAGTCACCTTTGCTGTCTCCCAGCGCGCGGGGAGGGGGCGGTGAGGAGGCAGGGAGAGGCAGAGAGAGCAAGAGCCCCGGAAACGGCAGGCGGAGTGGACGAGGTGTGGAGCGGGGTCCTGGGGACAGGGGACCCACACTGCCGCCCTCTGGGTCACCCTGGGACACCGACACTGAGAGCCGAGACCGGTGGGTGCAGAACTGAGTTGCAGGGAGACACCTGCTCCGAAGAGAGGTTCTGTGTCCTCCCAGGAAAAGACGGATATGACGGAAGGAAAACCTTCCCAGGACAGGAGGAGGAAGGGGGAGCCCCCTTCCAGCAATGATGGGGTGTGGAAGGCAGAGGCGGCTGGGCAGGGAGAAGAGAGGACACCTGTGTCCCTGCTCGGCCACCCTTGCGGTGGAATCCAGAGAGCCCAGGGCACCGGGGCTGGCGGCCCACGCCTCCAGGCCCGGTACAGCAGTGGGGAGGGGCCCGGGCTAGCGCTTCTGCTGGTCACTGCTGTGTCAGTGTGGGAGTGAGGGGGCCTCCACCATCCCGGTGACCCTAGGCTATGCCCCAGCAGGACAGTGCTTGGTGCTGAGCGACCAGGGTGCTGGCAGAGTCTGGGGGTTGGTGAGAAGAGGCCGCAGTGGGTGGGTCCATGGCTGGGATCAGGGTCTCAGTGGTGGGTGCCATTTGCATCCCAGTGCCCAGCCAGGACCATTCGCACACGAGGAAGCTGACCTGACCCTGCAGCCTGCAGCAGGGACCAGCAAGGAGGCAGCGGGCAGTGGGCAGTTCATGAAGTCCAGACACCATCAATTCTGTCACCAGGAAGGCTGCTGGCCTGGCCAAAGGCACCGGTGGGACAGAGGGGCTCTGGAAGGGAAGCTGAGCCAGGCGCAGAGCCCAGAGACCAGCTGAGCTCTCTTGCTGCTCCAGGCGTGGGGCCCTCGGGCGGATTGCACAGAAATAAAAGAACTGCATTTGCTCCCCACAGCTCCATTGGGTGTGAGTGAGTTTCTGACCCTGCCACAGAAGCAGTAATCACTCTACGAAGACAGGGAACCTCTCCCAACCAGAAAAAAGAGAAAAAGAAAAAAAAAAAAGAGCTGGATCGTCAGATTTGAAGGGGTCACTGGAGTGTAGGTGACACATGCACAGATTGACGGGGCTGCCCCGTTACAAGGACGGAGAAAATCCCAGCCAGAGTGGGCAGATAAACAGCCACCTCCCAGGGGACTGTGGCCGGGCACATGGTTTCCACGCAAGGTTGAAGCCGCGGGACACTCCTGTCCTGCTGCTGCTGTTACCGATTTCCACAAATTCGTGGCTTAACACAGCACACATTTATCATCTTCCGTTCTGGGGGTCAGTTCCACACGGGATTCACTGAGCTAAAATCAAGGTGTCACCAGGACTGTGACCCTTTCTGGAGCCCCTGGGGGAGAATCTGCTCCCGGCTTCTCCAGCGTGGGGAGGGCCCCACACTGGCTGGCTCGGCCCCTTCCTCACCTTCACGGCCAGCGTCGAGTCTCGCAGTGACCCTCTCTGACTCCCTCCTGCTTCCGCTTGGGCCCTGAGATGACCTCGGCCCACCCAGACAACCCAGGCAACCTCCCTACGGCCAGCCCAGCTGGTCAGCAGCCTTGACTGCGTCTGCGACCTTAAATCCCTTTGCCACACACCCAGCATGCTCACGGGGTCCAGGGATTAGGACGTGGACATCTTTTTTGGGGGGAGGGCATGTTATTCTGCTCACCCCAGGGAGCGATGTCCCCAGAGTCCTGAAGGAAAGTGTGCGAGCTGAGATTTTACTCCCAACCAGGTGGAACAGAGATTCTCAAATCTAAAATCCACACTCCACGCTATTCCTGAGAAAACAACTGGAAGATACACCCCAGGTGACTGAAAAATGAGTCTTCAGGATGACCCTAGGAGGGGGCGAAGATCCAATGAGTCAAAGAGCTAAGAGAGTGCGGTGTCTTTTTTATGAAATGTCTTTTTTTTCCTTTGGGTAAATACCCAGTAATGCAGTTGCTGGATCAACAGTCACCTGCACTCAAATGTTTACAGCAGCACAATTCACAACTGCAAAGATGTGGAAACAACCCAAGTGCCCATGAATACATGAGTGGATTAATAGAATGTGGTATATGTATACCATGGAGTTCTACTCAGCCAGAACAAAATGGGGAACTAACACCTCTTGTATTATCCTGGATGGAGCTGGAGACCATTCTTCTAAGTGAAGTATCACATGAACGGAAAAACAAGCACCACACGTACTCACCATCAAATTGGTACTAATTAATCAACATTTATGTGCATGTATAGAAACAACATTGACTGGAAATCTAGCAGGTGGAAGAGGGGAGGGGTAAATTCACACCAAACGGGTACAATATACACTATCTGGGCGATGGGCACACTTACAACTTTGACTCGAACTGTACAAAAGCAATTTATGTAACCAAAATATTTGTACCCCAGTAATATTCTGAAATAATAAAAACCCCACAGGCTGGGTGTGGTGGCTCACGCCTGTAATCCTAGCCCTCTGGGAGGCCTAGGCAGGAGGATCACTCGAGCTCAGGAGTTCAAGACCAGCCTGAGGAAGAGCGAGACCTCATCTCTACTAAAAATAGAAAAAATTAGCTGGGTGTGGTGGTGCGCACCTGTAGTCCCAGCTCCTCGGGAGGCTGAGGCAGGAGGATCGCTTGATCCCAGGAGTTTGAGGTTGCTGTGAGCTAGGTTGACGCCACGGCACTCTAGCCCGGGCAACACAGTGAGATTGTCCCCCCCCCAAAAGAAAAAAAACCCACAAAGAACTACGAGACAAAACTATTGGAAGTGTGGCAATCAAACTCAACAGAACTGTCAGAGAGAGCACAGACGGAATGTAACAATAATATTAGAAATTGGAATGAGAGAAATAGAACCTTACTAAACTTACTAAAGTTCTTGGAGCTCCTCCGGAGAGGATGGCCGGGGTGGCCATACGAATGGTAAAGCGGAAGTCAGCGGTGATGCGACAGGACAGGCCCGAGAGCCTCGGAGAATCTCGCACATGATCTTAGACCACAGCTAATCTCCGGGCCCTGGGCTGGCAGCTGACTTCCTGCTTCAGCTCCTGTGTTTTCGTCTCTGGAGCTGCCTGTCAGCCATGCCAAGTGGTCCAGCTAAGGGTGACTTCAAATTCCTTATTATTATTATTAAAATAATTTTTTTGTTGTTGTTGTTAAAGTGAGCCATGGCTTGCCCATGTGTCCCCCTGGCGATCCTTCACAGGTGATCTCAGGAATTTCGGTCTGTTTGCAGAGAGCACAAATGCACATCCCACCCATTTGCCTTTCTGGGGAGGGTTAGCAGATCTAATATTTGATTTGTGGGCTGTGCCCTTACCACAGGGTGTTCCACTGAAGTGGGCTCCGGTCCCTACCCAAGGGCATGAGTCACCCAAGTCCGGCTATACACCGGCTTGTTGTTCTTCCTGGGTTTTGGAAATATCCAGTAATTTCTACATAACCACAGAATGACACAAGGCAAGACACAAGCCCTGAATGCAGGCTCTAGAATGCCCAGGTGGACACTTGCTTCTTTCATGCTCGGCACCAGGTCCCTTGGGTCCAGGACGGGGGTGGGTGCCCAAGAAGTTCTGGGCTCTTCCAGAGAGGGAAGGAGTTTAAAAGCTGGGAGTATTAACAGGGTGTTCCCTTCAAGAAAGTTTACTTTGGCTCTACCTTGTATTTGTATAACATTAAAAAAATAACATGTGATAATCTTTTCTGTACTTAAAACCTTTATTTTTTTTCAGAGACTGGGTCTTGCCCTATTGCCCAGGCTGGAGCACAGTGTGATTTTGAGACAAGAGTCTTGCTCTGTCACCCTGGGTAGAGTGCAGTGGCGTCATCGTATCTCATTGCAACCTTGGACTCCTGGGCTCAAGTGATCCTCCTGCCTCAGCCTCCTGAGTAGCTGTGATTACAGGCACGAGCCACCACACCTGGCTAATTTTTAAAATATTTTGTAGAGACAGGATTTCACTATGCTGCCCAGGCTGGTCTTGAGCTCCTGACCTCAAGTGATCCTCCTGCCTCAGCCTCCCGAAGTGCCGGGATTACAGGTGTGAGCCAACACATCGGGCCTTAAAACTGTTTTAATACCCGAGTGACATGAATTAATATGGAACACTTAGAAAATGAGAGGCACTTTGAGAAACATGTGCCTGGAACTCACTGTGGACTTAGAGGAAAGACAGGGACAAAAGAAACATCACGGGGACATAACCAGCAAACTCCAGAGTGTGAACAATTCTGCAAAATGAAACAACTGGCTTTCTCCTATAAATATGATTCAAAATAAAAAGAGAGAGATGGAAAAAGATCTTACAGATTAAAAGAGAGTTGAAAGATACAGCAACCAAGCGAAAGGGCCTTGTCTGCAGAGGTGTGGGGAGGTCTGAGCACACCTTGGATATTTCATACTAAGGAATTCCTGTAAATTATTTTAGATGTAATAAATGGGCTGTGGGGGGGAAGAAGAAGAGAGGAACGATAATACAAAAACAGTACACGGCAAGGTATGCCCCCACCTCAGATACACCTGCCGTTAACATTCATGCATATTCATGGCTGGGCACCTGTCTCAGTCTCAGTCTCCTCACCTGTAAATGGGGTCAGAAGAGTAGCCACATTATGGCTATGACTGAATGAATGGAGAGAAAACCCCGTGAGTCCAGGATGGCTCTGAGCCTTTCTGTGCAGGGCTGTGCGGGGTGCTGGTGACACGGCAGTGAGCACAGCAGAACCCTCCTGGGGCTGGGACCCCGTAGGGAGACAGATGCTAAGTCAGTGATTCACCTGGAGTCAACAAGTGTTAGGGAGGGAGGTCCCTGACCCTAACCCTAACCCTAACCCTAACCCTAACCCTAACCCTAACCCTGAGCCAGGGAGAGGAGGTCCCAGGTGAGCAGGGGTGAGGGCCTGCGAGCCGCAGAGAGGAGGACAGACTGCATCATAGACACGATGGAAGACCTTTGGGGACTGTGAGCAGGGATGATCTGCTCCACTTTTGAGGGACGAATCTGGGGACTGTGGGGAGAAAGGGCAGCAGGGCAGTTAGGGGGGAAGCGGAGACTCCTGTGGTGTCCACCTGGAGGATGGCGTGGCGTGACCTGGGGCTGGCATTGGGGGCGGTGAGCGGCGGCTGGATTTGGGACAGGGTTGAGCCAAGGGGCTTGCTGGTGTAAGGAACACGGGTGAGAGGGAAGGAGCGGAGACAGCTGCGATTCCTGGACCTCAGCCTCGGCGACCAGGCTGCGTCCCAGATGGGGATGGGGCCTTGGAGGCGGAGGAGGAATTTCAACCTCTGCTTTGGACGTGCTGGGCGAGAGGTGACGACCAGACCCCTGGGAGCCCTGCCTGGCCACCCTGCCACCGGGCTCCCTCCCAGCTGCCGTCACCAGTCCTGCCCTCCAGCAGTTGGTCCTTTGAGCCCCCTGTGCCTCCCCCGACGTGAAGCTCCGTTATTCCTGGTTTGCAGGACAGCGGGCCGCGCTGCTCAGGTGCTGTCGGAGGCAGGCACCTGGCCCTTTGAGCAAAGCCTCTGCCTTTTCCTTGCGTCTGCAGCTGTGCCCCCTCCACACGCCCAGGGAAGCAGCTGCATCCGCGGAGGCTCGCGGAACACAGGGCCCGCACCGGACGATGCAGCTGGCGTAGGAGGGCCGCTCTCCACGCGAGTGTCCGCCCTGCCGTCAGAGCTCGCCCACGGCGCCCTCGCTGCAGCACCCCGCCGGGGAAAGGAGATGGTTAAGTCGAATCTATCCTAAAATGCCTGTCTGATGCCACCGGCATTCATGTCCTATTTTGTACACCTTCCCGTCTCTGATTCTGTGGCACGCAGCCTGTGTCCTCCGGGGAGGCAGGAATAACGCTCCACCCCGTAGAGTAAACGGCCCTCCCCTGATCCCTGGTCACACCAGCCACTCCAGGGAGAGATTTACGTCTGCCCGGGGCTGAGTCAGAGCCAGACGGCCTCCCGCTTCCTTGTCGCTAATCCCTGCTAAAGGCTGCGAGGAGGGCCTGGGGTGGGGGGGCCACGTCAGCGCAGCCTGGAGGGGGGGTCGGGCCTGGCCGAGGGAGCAGGAGGTTCAGTGTCCTGGGCACAGCCTGCTGGTCTCGCAGGTCTCACGGCCACATGCCTTCGTCCCCCAGCATGTCAGGCTCCGGGCCAGCTGGTCTGTCCCTGCTCTGACAGGGGAGAAATGAAAGGTGTGCTGGCCTTACGCTGCGGGGAAAGGTGGCGGTGTCACCACCGGACCCTGCCCGGCAGCTTCAGCGTTGACTGACGCTCTCATCTGGTGAGAAACAGACCGCTCAGCCGCCCATCTGACACTCATTTCCCTTAATTCTGTAAATATTAAAAGAAGCCCTTTTTTTTTTGGCTTGACTGTTTTCAAATGTGTCTATCTGGTGAGTCAGCTGTTGGGGAAACGGGCCTCTTGGCAAACCTGCTTCTGGGGACCGGCCTCGCGTCCACACGTTGTGTCCACCTGACGCGTATTCGGACAATAAAGTTCTTCCAAGTTTCTTGGTTTCACAGTCCCCCCGGCCCCCTTAGTTTTGTCCTATCGACGACCGTGGTGGGTTTCCCGGGCTGGGCCACCCACGGGCATCCCCTTGGGAGTCCGTCAAATGCACTGAGAACGCAGCTGGATGCTCCCGAATTGCTGAGTTTGTCACTGCCACCCACTTAGTGGTCCCTTGAGGACCAGTTTCTTCACTCAGCCTCTTTTGATTTAGAGATTAAAGAATCAGTAACTGGAGCAAGGATGAGGACGCCGAGGGCGTCACCCAGAGCCATGCCGTGGAGAACGGGCCCTGGGGCAGCAAGATGCGGATGACCGTGTATGTTGAAACTGGACGAGCAGGCTGACATCGGTAAAGGATTGGGGAGAAGGAGGGTTAGTATTTACAAAATCATCTTCGATTTCATAGTGGGCTTCTGGTATTGATGTTTCAGCTCACCCCGCGCAGAGCCCGCGCTGGCCCTGAGTGAGCACTCGGTCTTTCTTCTTCGCTTGTTTCAACCGTGCTCTTCCCAGGTGCCAACCCCGCCCGCTCCGAGTGGAACCTGAGCCTACGTCTTCCAGCCTCACGGTGCTCACCGTGCCTGCGAGGGCCTGACGACCAGGGCCTGGGCCCCTGCCACTGCCCTGGGGTCCCGAGGGACTTGTGAACAGGCCTCTCACAGGTAGAGGCAGCTCTACTTTTAGTAGCATATTTAACCAATAGGACATTGACAAGAGACAAAAACAAACAATAAGAAACTAAAAAATCCCATCAGCAAGTCTCCACTGTTACGCGAGTCTTTGTCTCCCGGAAGTGAGTCACCAGCTAGAACTGCATGTGCACACGAAGGACCAGTCCTGCAACGCCGCTCGGGCTCCACTGTTCTTGACTCAACACCACCCCGAGTCAGACTTTCCACACCACTGCCTCTCCGCACGGACATTTCCAATACCAGCCGTGGCGCTGACACGCCCCACGCCACCTCGTCCCTTCACATAGGCATTTGGGGCTTTAGTAAACCCACCCCGTGATCACACGGCCGGAGGCCTCTAGAAGGTGGAAAAGGCCAGGAGCCTCCGACTGAAGGCAGCCCCGCAGACACCTTGATTTTAGGACTTCTGACCTCCAGAACTGTTAAGAGATAGATTTTTGTGTTTTAAGCCACTAAACTTGCAGTTTACAAATCACACATACAGCAGCCGTAGGAAACTGACACGAACACCGTCTCCATAGTGACAGCTCTCACAGTGACATCTCTCCCAAGCTCCAGACTAGCGTGTGTGTCCAGCTGCCACTCACATGTCCATGTGATATCTCATGGGCAGCCTCACTCCAACATGCCTGAAACCATTTCTTGGTTTCCCCCAAAGCTGTCCCACTGGTGCCTTCCACAGCTGAGCCGACCTCACCTCCAAACTCTCAGTTACTCAGGCCATGACCTGCAGCTCCTCTTGGCCCCTCCCATCTGGGCACCTCACTGCCAACCCAAGCTTGCTGGCTCTGCCTGCAAGGTGCCTCTGCCCACTTCTCAGGAACCTACTTGCTGTGGCTCGGGTCGAAGGCCTGCAGCAACTCAAAGGAAGGCCAAAGTCCTGTAAAGCTCTGCAGGGACCCACAAGACCAGCACCAGCACCCCCATTATATCTCTGACTGCCTCTCCTCCGGCTCCAGCCACACCGGCCTCTGCCCTCTACTGGGAGCAGCCTTTGAACCTTCCCTGGGCTACTTCCCTCACCCGGAGTCTTTGCTCACGTGTGCTCTGCTCAGTAGGGAACCCAACCCACAACAGACGCTAAGGAAAGGTGATAAGGGGCCCAGTGGGTAGACAAGCCAGAGGTTCGGGGGCAGGGAGACGTGAGGTAGACTTGGGAGTGGACGACGACCGGCGGTTTAGCCCAGTCATGGGGCAGAGTGGCACAAAACGGTGCTGAGGTCACCCATAATGGAGATGGGGATGCCACCTGTCACCGATGAAAAGAACAGTGGAAAGGCAGCCTCTGTCCTAAAGCCCTTTGTCCCATCGTGCTTGGTGTTTCAGAATGGCGTGGAGTCATTCCTCATTTATCACCTTTTGTTCTCCCGTATTCTTCAAATGCTGTGGCCTAATTATCACCTGGCTTAGGAGATGTCACCCAGAAGCTACAGGAAGATGCAACAAAACTATTCAGAGAACAACGGAATTGCTTGTTTGGAAAGTGAGATGCCCTCATTTTAATGACCAGAAAACCACAGCCAGAGAGTAGAACTGTGTCCCAGATCCTGGCTTCCTGTCTGACCCTCTTCACCCCGCACTGCTGGCTGTCCGCCCCCTGATAGCACCCCAGGTGATGGCCCTTGGGGGACATCAGGG
The DNA here is from genome assembly GCF_000956105.1 of Propithecus coquereli. Lineage (NCBI taxonomy): Eukaryota > Metazoa > Chordata > Mammalia > Primates > Indriidae > Propithecus > Propithecus coquereli. The sequence continues at coordinate 3,117,942 of NW_012148563.1, read as the reverse complement.
ACTCCATGCTCTGGGAGCTCAGCCCCAGCACACTCACTCTAGTCTTTCCTCTTCTTTCCTTCGAAGGTCAAAGTCGCGTTGAACGACTTCCCAGACATGCTTGGCCTCTTCATCAGTGAGCTTGGAAAGATCCAGTTTTTTCCCCATTTCTGCCTCTCGTCAGGGTCACACCTGGAACATCACAGGATCACAAGTGGTCAGTCCCGGGAAGCCACGGATGCTGAGAAGTCACAAAGTCAGAGGCAAAACAGCAAGCAGCCGATAGCTCAGGACATTGTACGTGGGTTAAACAGTCCTCTAAACAGGCAAACCCTGGTCTGGAAACTTGTGTAGTTTAACACATATTGTGTAGTTTAATGAATTGAAATGTATCTATGTGTAAAACTCCCATAGTCAAATTTTAAAAGGGATCTACTTCCTGCCCTGGAACACATACACTGGGCCACGGGTCCCTCATTCTCTTTTCCTTGTGGGATGAACATCGAGAATTTCCCATCGAGTGGCATGGCTCCTTTCCCCAAACCAGGGCTGCAATTTGCAGTGGGAGCCCCAGAGATGTGCTGGGGAGGAATGCTCTGTCCCCAGGGCATCTCACCTTAGGTTTGTTGGGAGAGGGAGCAGCACAGAAAGGAGGAAACTTCATGGCAAGTTCATGGTCTTCTCTGTATTCCCCAAGACCCTATACAGTGGGGGTGCAGGCTCTGCTGGGGCAAGGGCGCCTCGAAGACCGACTTGCTATGTAGGAGGAGTAGGGAGACTCTGCACCATCTGGAAGGTTTTACTGTCCTCTGGGCTTGGGGGGCTGTTCATGCTTATTTTTAAGCATATCTATTTTTTATTTATTTATTTGTATTTCAGCATATTATGGGGGTACAAATGTTTAGGTTACACATATTGCCTTTGCCTTGTCCGAGTCAGAGCTTCAAGTGTGTCCATCCCCCACATGGTGTGCACCACACCCATTAGGTGTGAATATACCCATCCCATTCTCCCCCCTTCCACCTGCCTGACACCAGATGAATGTTTCCCATGTGGTGCGGCAGCTCTGGGGGTAGATCATCCTGAAACCACCCCCCACCTTGTCCGTAGAAAAATTGTCTTCCATGAAACTGGTCCCTGCTGCCAAAAAGGTTAGGGATTGCTGCTCTAGGAGACTCATCCACTTAGATGGGGGGAGAGTCACAGAGGGGCTGTGCGTGATGGGTGTGAGGTGGGGCTGTGATGCAGGGGTGGTGGCCGAACAAGAATGACAGATCCTCTTGCTGTCTTTTCATACAGTGATATTACACAGCCATGCAGCTCATGCCAGTGTGGACATTACTGCTGGGTATAAAATTGGAGGCATGAGGGTATCACTACTGGGTATAAAATTAGAGGCATGACTGTACCAGGGAGGGCCTCACCCCCAATGTGTGCATGTTGGGGACAATGCACAACTGTGCACACTCCCCTCAGAGGACTTCCCATTCTTTCACCCACCACTCCCTACTCTCATCCCTTTAACAGTTCTTTATACCTCCTAACAGTTGGAGATGGCCCATTAGTTATTGTTAAATGCCATGAGAACAGCACCTCTGTCTATTCCCAGCATGCGGCGGGTGTTTTCTGTGCCCCAGTTCTGCAGTCTGCAGTGGGCCATAAGGCAAGGCCCTCAGCCGAGAACGCTGCTGCTACAGCCAGGCCAGCTCTGCTCTAGGTGCTGAGGTTCTGGAGAAGGTTTTATCTGGGCGACTGAGTGTTGTGAGTAACTGAAAGTTTAAAAACCACTACAAGTCTTCCTTGAGGACTTAAACTTTTTTTCTCAGGAACATCCGAGAAGGGGTCCAATCTGTCTGCTTTTAGTGGGAAGCCTTAAAACCAATGAAAAAACTCAATTTTGCTTCTGAATTCTGAGTAGCACCCCCCTTTCATGCTGCTGGCCATTTGGAAGCATTCATTGTGAAAATGTTTAACAAAACTTCCTCTGTGCTAGAAATGTACTTTGATTTTGTTGCACAGGAAGTTAATTATGGAAAGTGACATTTTCTGGGCAGATACCATTTAAAATAAAATTTCTACATAGGTCCCATGGAAGTCAACCAAAATATCCCCTGGGCTTGTGCATTAAAATTGGTAAAAAATAACTTCATGAATTTTTTGCACCCAGCCCTCAATATTTCCACTCTCAAACAGAATTATGATTGTTTGTGATGCGTTAAGAGGTTCCCTGATGCAGCAGACCCATGTGACCTCTTAACTTATGGTTGCATTTAGAGTCTGGACAAGCAACAGGACAACAGAACTCATTCTCGATGCTCCCCTACAGCATTTAGTTTCTGGTTTCTAAAAAACTGGAACAAAAGGTTCTTATTTGATGGATGACTAGAGTTTATTCATTTTTATTTCTCATTATTTTTTTAAAAAAACCTGTACCCTAAGGAGAGCATTTATTGAAATTCTATTTTCAGAATGGATGAACAGTGTGACCGTCAGCTGAGCAGTTACCATTCTCTCTTTCCCTAAAGTAGGAGTCAAAATTCCAGGCCTCACTTTAAGAAACTTAAATCGTGAGGTCTGAGGGAGAAAAGCAAAACAAAAGGAGAAAGTGTGCTCTTCTTACCATGTGAGCTTAACTCCCTTAGCACAGTCGGTGACCAGTAAGCAGACAGACGTAAAGGTCACAGCGCATCATAACCAATGTCCCAGAGGCTGCCCTGACACCCGCCTCTTCCCCCACTCCGTCTAAACCTGTTTCTCCTTCCATGCTTGTTTCTAATAAGGGTAGTCACTTGGCTTCTCACCAAACAGGAAAGACAACTGAAGCAGGGGACCGGAGAGAGAGCGAGGGGCCGGGGGGCAGTGCTGGACACGAGGGTCTGCAGGCTGGGGCTGGGGGGAGGCACAGGCTGGCACTAGCCTATAGAGAGGCTGGGGAGAGAACACGCGAGCCGTGCACGGAGCCGGGTGGGAGAGGCAGCCGTGCCCCCCACGCGTCTCCACAGGACTCTCAAGCACAATCTCGGAGGCTCCAGTAACGACCCTGAGTTCAAGAAAACGTGTTCACTATGCTCAGTTTACTAGGGCCTGGAGTGCTGCAGTATGGATTCTGGGAAACAAATGAGTGCATCTAACAATTAACGACAAGTTAAAAGTCACTTGAAAAATTTCACTCTAGCTAATTTTTAGCTCTGGTCCAACTTCCTTGTCAGCAGGAGGTGCGGGGAGGGGAGGGGGGGTCGAATGTGGCCCCTTTGCAGGCTGCGTCCTGCCGCCCCGGGGGGTGCTTCCCAGGGGAGCGTGTTCCCAGGCCAGCCAGGGGTTGAGGGTCGATGGCCCATGGCATGGATGTTATCGACTGTGACTCAGTCTTCCGGTTTAGTGAATTAATTAAATGCGGGCCTAAAGCCTTTAAAAAACTACCTCTAGAAAATGGTCTAAAATCTAATGGAGAATATGTTTGACTTCAGCATTTAAAATGCACAAAACAAAAGTCACTAGCATTTTGGGGACGTGTTGCCCTGCCGCTTGTCTCCGATCAGTGCACTGATGGGGACACTCGGAGTATGGTGAGGGGACAGCCACAGCCTGTGGCAGAGTCAGCTCCTCCCCCATCACTGCTGCTGTAGTGGCTCCCCAGGCCCCCGTCTCACCAGGTACCCTCCACCCACACAGTCAAGGGGGACGTGGGGGCAGAGAATCTGCCAGACCCACGAGGGTGCAGGGCTGCTCTGTGCCTGGCCTGGCCAGGCGCCTCCCCGGCGTGCCTGTCGGGAGGGCAGATGCTGGCAGGCTCCATCTGCTCCTTGCTCCGTCTCTGTGGATAACGCCTCGTCCTGAGTCCCCTGAACGAAACACTCCCACTTTGCGCCTGTTCCACTGCACCCATTTAATCATATTTTAAATTTTGAGACCGCCAGTGTTTCCCAATGGTTTAATGGCCACGATGGAGAAGGAGGTGACACGGAGAGTAACAAGCAGGCAGGGGAGAGCGGGGCTGGCTTTGGAAGACGGGGGTCCCAGACTCAGACCACTGAATTTCCGTGGCGTGTTGTCTGTACCCGTAAAAGATCTGAATTCATATTTTGGCCAAATTGAAGGGACATCTGGGCGGCGATCCCTCCTAGATGAAGACTTGGCTAATTACCTCTTGGGCCAGCTGCCCCAGGAATCCTGGAACAGTGACTGTGTTCGGTCACCGGCCTGGGCAAGCAGAAACTGGAGAGTAAGTCACGGTTCCTCACAGACGCCCACCCGGCAAGGGCAGGGGTGCTCGCTGACTCAGCCCAGGCGTGCTGCTGTGCTTGCTGGTAAAGGGGTGGGCAGAGGTGCCAGCTGTGGTACCCTCTGCCTTGACCCTGTGTGGCTGTTTCCCAAATGTTGTGGCCTGAGTCGGCTTGTGTGGTTATTCTGTGGGCAGGGCCTGTCACCCACGTAGGAACTGGCCCTCCAGTCCTTATCAGGGGCTGGGCACATTTCCACCTGGAAGGGCCACTCTCTTCCCCGTGTGTGTACCTGGCACACCTGTGGTGCGGTCACCAAGCTCTGGAATGGCTCTAGCAGCAATGGCACTGGGCAGGCGTCCCGCCTCTCAGCTGCCCACCCACCAACCTGCCCATCCGCTCTGCCCGCCCAGCTCTCCGGGGAGTTGTCGGTAAACCTCACTATATAATACGTGGACGTGGGTTTGCATTTGCATGTGAAGCTTCAGCTCTAGTCTACAGCAAGGACAGGTCCCAGGGGGAAGCTGCAGAAAGAGGACAGGGCTGAGAGGCGGAAGCTGGGGGCCCACCCCGGTGGGGCACAGCTGGCCCTGCTGCCCGGACAGGCTCCCTCCTCTCAGGGTCTGTTTCCTCATCTGCACCGTGGACACTGGCTGGGCTCCATGGCCTCTCTGGCCCTCTCCAGCCCTGATGACGCCAGCTGGTTAGCATTAAGAGGAGGGTGAGGGGTGGGTGCAGTGGGGCGGGGTGGGGGAGGATCTTCCTCCAGAAGTTGCTTCTGAAATGAACGGACGGGCAGCCCTGGAAGGCCGCCCCAACCACTCAGACTGGGGCACGCCTAAGCCTTTACCGCACTCATTAAAGGCACCAAAGTCACTTTTCTCGTTAGCCTATAGGGCTCTGGAACCCCTTCACCATCCCCTGGAGCCCACCAGGCACAAACTCAGCTTGTGTTAATTTTTCAGAGTCACTAATGCCTTAAGAAGACGCCCTGACTCCTCATCTGTATGCCTGGCACTGTCCCAGATCTTTTAAATGTGTCCTCAGTCAATCCTGTGAGACACCTGCTGTCGTCCTCCGTGTTTGGATGGGACGCTGAGCGAGCGCGGTCCGGGAGCACAGCTCCCCACGGCGGGAGCGTAGATCCTGAGCGGGCAGGCCCTGGAGACTGGGGGGGCTGAGGGGCTCTTGCCAGGGAAAGCTGTGGCCTTGCTGAGGTCAGTTGTGTCCCGCCCACAGGTGGAGGGGTGGGATTCTTAGGACCCACACATCCCTGCTGAACCCCAGGTGCCAACGTCGCATCTGCAAGCCCGGCCTTTCCTGAGGCGCCACAGCTGTGGGCAGCGCCAGCCTTTGCACCCGGTGCAAAAGGCTACTGGAGCCTACTCTCCCCCCATCATCCACGCCCCAGAAAGACATATGGGACATTCCCGCCGTATAAAACAAGAGCATGCAAAGGCCCCCACCCAAGTTTCATGTGGAAGTGATGGGGTTGGGGGTTTTCAGTATTTATCTGAGGTCAGTGGGAAACAGCATCTAAGCCTGTCCAATCTTTGGGGATTTGTAAGTGAGATTCAGCCCCTGCAGGGACTGGGGGGGCAGTGGGGACGAACCCCATGGCTGCCCGGGTCAGCCCTGGAAGTCACCCACAGACCCTTCCCACATCTCTACAACAAGGTGGGAGGGCGTGGGAGCCTGTCCAAATTACAATAAAACTGGGGCTTTCAGAGGCCCAGAGGAAGCCAGGACACTTCTGCCATGCCAAGATCCTCCCCTCCCCTCCCCTCCCCAAGAGGGGCTCTGACTGCAGGAGCAAGTCTTTCCCCAGACAGCCTGGGCCCCTGGGCACCCAGCCCAGTCTCCCTGGAGGTCTGCCGCCTTAGCCCTCCGTGCACTGCAGACCCTCAGTGGGCCTCTGATTAAAACAAGCTGTTTCGCCCAAATGGGCTGGGGGTGGGGCAGAACCCAGACCCCTGTGATCAAGGTATCCAGGTGAAGCCCGGGGTTTGGAGTTCCATGGCTGAGGCGCTCTCCATCCCAGCCTGGACCAAAGCCTGGCGGCTGGCGGTTGGGGGTGTTTTCACACCAGGGAGGCGGCATGCAACACTGAGGACAGTCCCCCAGCCCGGGCGTACCCCAGCACACCCTTCTCCGCGCACTCACCGGACCTTCTCCCCCGGGGACGCTCAGTCCCTGGCCCAGCCCCAGCGCTGCTCTCTCCAGTCCTGCGAAGGAAAGGAGGGCGACAAAGCAGAGCGTCGGGTCGGGGCGCGTTGGGGCCAGGCAGGGCGCAGGGCTCACGGGGTCTGGCGCGCTCCTGACCTGCGGAGGCGGGGCGGGCAGCCGGCCAGGTCCTGGTGCCGCCCGTCCGCATCACGTGGGCTGCGCTCCGCCCAGCTCCGGGAACGCGGGGCACCTCGCAGACTCGGGCCAGGGGGAGGGAGGAACGGACACCCCGGGGCGCCCGCGCGGGAGGCGCCAGTGCAGGGGAGAGCCCCTCGCTCCTCGCCCCCAAGCCAGTTTTGGGGAGAAAGGCGGCGGGGAGGGAAAGTTGAGCACACACCTGCGAGTCAAGCAAGTTTGCAGCTACTTTGCCAGGGTGGTGCGGCCTCCACGTCCGGCCCTGCCCTTGGCTCCGTGGGACCCGCTTGCTGAGCGCGCCTCGGAGCGCAGCGCGCAGCGCCTCCTAGAATTCCCGTCCTAACTCTGCAGGGAGAATGCTGTTTACTCTGGCTTTACGGGTGGGGAAACTGAGGCTCAGAAAAGCGCCCTATCCAAAGCCACCACCTAATAAGTGGGAACGCCGACTAGTAAGTGGGACTTTGAGTCAGGGTTTCCTGCCGCAGACCACGTGCCCTTCACCACTTCTGTTCTGCGCAGGGATCAGGACCAGGAAGGCGCCACAGCAGCTGGCAGCCTGGCCGCGGGGAGGGGACTGAGGCCTTGCCTGCCAGGGAAAGTCGAGACCCGCGGCAGACGGGGCGGGGCGGTGTGAGGACCCAGGACCCGGTGCTGGGGAGCGCCTGGGAGCCCGAAGCCGCTGCACCTGCGCTCTCTCCGGGACCCCAGGGTCCGGGGAGCTTCAAACCCAGCGGGTCCGAAGCAGAGCCGCCTCTCCAGCCCAACAGTCCTGCTTGTCCTTCTGAATTCCCGTGGATACGAAGGGAATCGCCATCTTCCCTCTTTCCTCCAGGGCTGGGAGCATCGGAGCATTCTCCCTCAACCTCGTTGTTTTAAAGTGATCAAACACAGGTACCTTCTTTTCTCCAGGAACTACTTTTGCAGCTCAGTTTCCGTATCTGCAAAATGGGGACGGGAATATAAAGAAATAAATAAAGCTGTTAGGTAAACATATATTACCATCACCATTTGACAGAAGAGGAAACTAAACCTTATAGGACTATTGTGATAGCACAGTAGATGAACGTAAAGAACTACTCAGGTTAGAGCATTTTGTTGCCTGGGCAGCCCAGGGGGCACTGCAGGTGAATCAGGGTATTTCGGGCCCCTGGGCTAGGTTAGGACAGGAGCTCTCACCAAACACCATCGTGGATGTGTGAAAATGGGCGAAACCAACACTTAAATCAGGGTTTCCACAACCCGTACGGTCTGGTTCTTATGGTTTTCGTTTCTGTACCACATACCTTCCTATCGTTCATAAAATTAATAAAGCCCTCAAAAGTTGATATACAGACTGTAAGACCCTTAAGAGTAGAAGTTTTTTTTTTTTTTAAGTTTTAATACTTTAGTGCCTATTTTAGTGGCTTTTAAAAAATGTATACAGCTGGCTGGGCGTGGTGGCTCACACCTGTAATCCTAGCTCTCTGGGAGGCCGAGGCGGGCGGATTGTTTGAGCTCAGGAGTTCCAGACCAGCCTGAGCAAGAGCGAGACCCCGCCACTACTAAAATTAGAAAGAAATTAATCGGCCAACTAAAAATATATAGAAAAAATTAGCCGGGCGAGACCCCACCTCTACTAAGATTAGAAAGAAATTAATCGGCCAACTAAAAATATATAGAAAAAATTAGCCAGGCATGGTGGCGCATGCCTGTAGTCCCAGCTACTCGGGAGGCTGAGGCAGAATGATCGCTTGAGCCCAGGAGTTTGAGGTTGCTGTGAGCTAAGATGACGCCACGGCACTCTAGCCCAGGCAACACAGTGAGACTCTGTCTCAAAAAAAAAAAAAAAATGTATACAGCTGATACATGGTCATATGTGATAAGGATATTTGGTAAAGAATATTAGGGACTATAAGGAAAATAAAAAGTCAAATTCTCTCTTATTCTTACTCCCAACTCCACCCCCTAAAAGCAATCATTATTAACGGTGTCATGTGGATTCTTTCTGAATTAATGTGTGTGTGTGTGTGTGTGTGTGTGTGTGGTGTAGTTAAGCTTGTGGGCTCAAACCAACTGCAAGAGTCAGAATTCCAGCCAGTGCGTTATCTGCTGGCTGTATTATCTTGGGCATGTTCAGCCTCCCGTAGCTCAATTCTCCCTTCTGTATGATGGGCATAGCAGTAGCATTTGCGTGATAAGGTTGTTTTGAATCAATATGCATGAAGGACTTGGGTGAGGAGTACCCCATGGTGAGTACTGGGTAGATATGAACTACTATTCACATAGACTCACCGAATCTTTTTTAATGGTTGCGGAGTGTCCGTTGCAGGAGTTACCATACTTACTTACCAGTCCTCTATTGATGGGAGGTTAATTTTAGATTTTTTGCTGTTTAAGTGATTCTGCCATAAATATCACTGTAGATAATTCTTAATATCTACAGTTGACATATATGCAATATATATTTATGATGATATATAAATAGCATTGCACAGACATACATATCATTGTACCTACATACTTATACAAATATATCTGTAGAATAAAATCCTAAAATTAGAATTGCTGAATCAAAGGCTGTACACAAGTTTTAAGAGAAATTTCTAAAATTAAAACATTGAAACTCCAGCAACCAGGGAGCCTGAGGGAAGAGGATCACTTGATCCTAGGAGTTTGAGACCAGCCTGGGCAATGTAGTGAGACCCCATCTCTACAAAAATGAAAGAAATTAGCTGGGCATGGTGGTGCATGCCTATAGTCCCAGCTACGTGGGAGGCTGAGACAGGAGGATCACTTGAGTCCAGGAGTTCGAGGCTACAGTGAGCTATGATTGTGCCACTGCACTCCAGTCTGGGTGACAGAGTGCAACCCCTGTCTCCAATAAATAAATAAATAGGCAGATAGATAAAAAACATTTAAGGTAGTTGAAACAACTTCAAAGTCACAGAAAGTTGCAAGTATGGTACAAAACTCACCCTCCCCCCAACCATTTGTGATTGAGTTGCTGTGATTAAGTTGTTAATTTAGTGTATATTTTATACAAACAAGGACAACCCTCTATAAAACTGTAACCGAACCATCACAATTGGTAAATAATACATTGCTATTATCTAATCATCAGTACTCTTTCAAATTTTGCCAATATGATTCTCAATCATATTCTTTACCGCCAAAGGGCATGTCTCCTTCAAATTGTCAATTTCTTGGTCTTTCTTTGACTTCCACAGCTTTGTCATATTTAAGTATTACAGGCCACTTATTCTGTAGAATGCCCCTCAATTTGGGTTTGTCCGATGTCTCCCAGTGATTGTATCTGGGTTTTGCATCTTGGGCAGGAATCTCTCGAAGCCAGGCTGGGTTCTCCCGCTGCACGCTGCCAGGTGGCGCGTGAGTCTGAGGTGTCCCGTTACTGCAGGTGCTCGCTGTGGTCTCTGGATCAAGGCGCCGTCGCCAGCCTTCTCCATGGTCAAGTTACTCCCTGCCCCTGTCATTAATCAGTGTTTTGTGGGGAGGGGTGTATAAACTTAAACATGTTCATAAACAGTGTCACATGGTGGCAGAGAATGGGTTTCATGCTCTTGTGTTCCTGCCTGTCCGCTTCTCAGCGCTGCCCGCTGCCTGCTGGGGTGCTCTCCGGCTCCCTGTTTGCCAGGCTCTGCGACCTGCCCTTGCTTGTCCATGTGCCTGGGGCTGCTTTTTCTTTTTCAAGACCGTGTGGTTCCATCCTGTCTCTCGCAGATGAGGACACTGATGCCCAGGGAGGGGTGGTGCTCCCCCAGATCGCACAGTGTGTTAGAGGCAGCTTGTCTCTGCAGCCCTGGGCCTCTCACGGCCAGAGCAGAACGCTGGAAAGTCTGGGTTGGCAGATGGACACCAAGGGCAGCAGAGGACCCCTCCCTACTTCCTTGTCTCAATGGCGGCTGTCTGGAGGTCCTGCTTTTGCTGGGATTTAGGAGCAGGCAAGGCAGTGAGGACAGGATTGCTCCCTTGGCCATGCCAGCAGGATCTCACCATGGAAGATGGCCTCAGGGAGGCACCTTTTAATTTCATTCTCTGGGAGTCCCCATCTCCAGGGATGACTGGGCAGGCAGGTCCCATTGAGGGGTGGCCTTGGGGTTAGCATCATTTCTGTCATAGAGAGGGGACTCTAGGGGAGAGAAGGTTTCTGGCCACCGAGGAGCCTCCCAGAGTCTGAAAGTGCCAGCTTCCTTCACAGGTACGGAGTCTAGGATTAGTGGGAAAAAGGCCTGTGGTCCCCTGCCCACCGCCCCTGGGGTCCTCTAGCGCATCGTAGGCGGTGGTTAAAAACCAGTCCCCCAGCCTTCCCTGTCTGAATGCTCTGGGCTGGTTTGGCGTTAGGCTGACCAGGGCATCTGGGTTTTTGAGATGGTCATCCAGGATGCTGAACACAAGAAATATATTGCCCCAAATCTCAGCCATGTCAAATCGTCCAGTAGACTATTTGTAAATTGCAAGAAAATATGTTTTCATCAGACACTGAATGCATTTTTTTTCTTTTATGCATCTGGAAAATTGAGGGAAAAGACCCATTTTTGGAAGTGTTCCGGCTTTGTGGTTTTTGGCTAGGGGTGGGGGATCACAGGCGGGTTGTGCAGTTGTGCCCTAGGCCCTGAAGGAGCTGTCACCTGCCCCTGCCCCTCCGGTTCTTCAGCACACAGGCTCAGTGACCATCTGCCAAGAGCTGAGAGCACACGCTGACTTCTGAGCTGTATCTCGGCGGCAGGGGGTGGGAGTGGGGGTGGAGGTGCGGGGGGCGCCTGTTTTGCAGAATCTCTGGGAACGCACTGACGCACTGGTCTCTTTGTCTTGTCCCCCCAACCGTACCAGACCACCTCCCCTTCTCCCCTTGCTCTCCGGGCTCCAGTCCCTTTCTGAATGACGTCCTCCCTTCACCTACCCAAGTCCCACGCCCTGTTCGGATCTCTGCTCAACTGTCCTTCCCTCCGAAAAGCTCATCCTGCCCGTGCAGCCCCGCCCACTGCCGGTTCCCTGCAGTCCTGCGTGTTCTTGCAGAACTGTGCCCACTGTTTATCCGCCAGCCACCTGGTGTGATCATCTGGTTAACGCCTGTCGCTCTGCTCTGAGCTCCGGGAAGGCAGGGACTGTGTGTTCACTTTGACGTCCGCTGCCTTCCACAGTGCTTGGTGCATAGTAGGCCCTCAATAGGTATTTGTTGAATAAATACTGTTCGACAATCATAATTACATTTTTTGACGTTGCCTTTAGGTCGAACTTTGACTGATGGGCATTTTCCAAACAGAGCTCTGCCTTCCCCCACGCAGGTGGCCTGAGCTCACAGCACTTCCCTGGGAGAGCAGGGTCGCCAGGAAGTGGCCAGATGGGAAGGGGGGACCCGGGGCTGAGAGGAGAGGGGGTGGTGAGTGGTCCTTATGGTGTTCTCCTGTCGCCTTTAGCATTCGTGGCCCCAACTCAGACCAGCCGCTTCCTCATTCTCGAGTGGGCCTGAGGTCGGCCTTTGTTTTCTCTCCTAGGAAGAGTATGTCCGAGAGCAAGAAACAGTGTCCTGCTCAGAGCTCAGCAGAATTTCATTTCAAATGCTCCTGCCCCACGTTACCTACTTTGGCAACACACTTTCCTCTCATCTGAACACGTAAGGAATTACATTTTGATAAGTGCTTGAAAGGAGCTTAATTAGCCAGTGAGGCCAGCCAGGAAGAGTGAGAAATCTGAAGAATGAAGCCCTTGAATGTAAAACCGTAAGAACACTCAGGGTTCGGGGGTTCTGGAAGCTTCAGCTCATGCGAGGCGTGGGCCAATGAGCAGTTCTCTTAGCCTACATTAACTTAATTAGGAGCTTTAACCATCGAGGCTTCAGGACTTAGGCAGAAATGGTCCAAACCGAAGGGAAGCGTTCAGGCAATCAAGTTCGATGCTCCATTCTCAGAAGGCCCACACCTGGGAACCTTGGTTGTGTGGTCAGGAAGGAGGAGAGCGTGAGGGAAACTGGTCCTCACTGAAGACCTACTGTGTGCTCAGCAAGCACCGTCTACATGCCTGATCTGTACGGTATTAATTGGGTGGGTGTCTGACCTCTCCAGTATCAACTGGATTGTGCAAATAAGGAAACTGAGGCACTTGCCCAAGATCAGACATTTAGGGGGTGGGATCAGGTTCATACCCAGGTCTGAGAGCCTCTGCGCCTGGACCTTCACCGTGCCTGGGGCAGGCAACCACCACGGTGGGAGTGAGCAGCTGGGTGGGCACTGCACAGCCAGGGCAGAGAAGCTGTGGGGGGCAGACCTAGAAGCTCCTCTGCTGGCCCTCTGCCTGGGCACACAGCGGGAAGCCGCCGGTTGGCCTCTGAGTGCATCGTGCCCACCGTCAGGTGACAGGCACCACCCCGCTCCCAAATCGCGGCGGTTCAATCGGGCGTTACGGGAACAATTCTTTCCACCTCTCCTTTGCCCCCACGGTTCGCAGAAACGACCTGATTTCAGTTTCAACAGCATAAGTTGCACTTCATATTTCACATTAAAGTCTTGTACAAACGTTCTGGGATGTTTGCCGTCTAGCTCATGACCTCCGCGTGGCGAGATCTGTCACAAGACCTCTCACTCGCGCTGCTACGCCCTCGCCAGGTCAGTCTGATCCAGCACAGGGCTCGGTGGTCACCGCCAGCTGGGAACTGCCCCAGACCAGGAGCAAGATCCCAGCAAGACCCCACCCAGCCCCCACCCCTTCGTCATGGTTACCCATTAATAAGCACACCCAGGGCCCATGCCCGACCCACCATCCCTCACCCGCGCCCGTCCCGTAACCTCACACTCACCCAGGTCTCGCTCCCGTGTTAGCCACCCAGTTTACTCTGCCACCACCTGAACCTCAAACCCGATCATCTTCCAGCCCCGTCTCCCACAGCCGTCTCACCCCACAAATGCCGGTGGTCTGCTTGTTTCCTGGGGTGTTTGTGCCGTCAGCTCTGGGCGGAAACCTGATGCCGGGCTGTGCTTTTGTGCCTTCACTTCTCCTGCAGCCACCACAGTTAATCTTCCAAACTGGCTCCACTCCTGCCTGCTCAGGGGGCTGGGCTAGGTCACTGCTTTTGAAATTAGCTTTGTAAATGTATTCAGGGTTCCGGAAACTCTTGGTTAGAACTTTCAGGTATTTAAAATTACTTAAAAAGTGTAACAAAAACCTAACGCACACACTTGGGAAATGAGTAACAGGCTCGGGCCCGTCTCCTCAAGGCACTCTGTGAAAGCCAGAGGCCCCTGTGGCGTGTTTAAGGAAAGCTACATCTCCCGCCACCTTAGCGCAGACTGTGCTAAAAGTCAGACCCTGAATTGAATGGTCAGGGTGCCAGAGTAGGGTTTCCAGATGAAATACACGTTGCCAAGTTAAATTTAAATTTCAGATAAACAATGAATAATCTTTTAGTGTAAGTATGTTCTGAGCATTACACGGGGCATAGTTTTTTATACTGATAGGTTATTTGCTGTTTATCTGAAATTCAAATTTCACTGAGCGTCTTGCATTGACATCCTGAAAGTCTGCGCCAGAAGTACAGAGGGAGCACCCTGCGTAGGTTTCTACGCTTCAGCCGGGGCCTGGACAGGGAAGTGGTGGAACCCTGCGACCTGGGATGAAGACATCGGGACAGATGAGTCCCAGCCTGAACACCTAGATTCCCCAGAACCCTCTGGGCACGGAGAAGCAGCCCTGACCCTTTTCCAGAGCTGCCGGTGCCTAGACATTGTGCAAAGTCTCCACTTGGGATGGGTGTCTTACAATATCATGCCTGTCCTCCTCAAGATCTGTCCCCATCTCTTCTTACTTCCTCTAGACCAATAACCAGGGCCAGGTCCCCGTATAGCCCAAGTGGGAAAATAAAGTTCCTTGTCTGGGAATATATAACATGTCATGAATATAACTGCAAACCTTGGCTAACATGTGTCACCAAGCTACAGGGAGAGACGTGTATGAATGAACTTTGAAGACAGTGAATCGAGTTTAATGATTTGGGGAATTTTCCTATGTCTCAGGATTTAACTTCCTGGCAAGGACACCTGCAAGTCATCCAAATATTCTTCTGAGGCAGCCCTGCAACGCTTGGGTGTGGTGGAAGTGAGGGGTAGGTGCTATGCTTGCCTTCTGAATAGTGAGTAAGAGCGCAGAAGGCTTAGGGAGTAGGAATGTGAGATGGATTTATTACGTAAGATCACAGACTCCCCCACTCGAATACATCCCCTGAGAGGGAGCAGAGGAGACTTCCTTCACCAAGGCAATAAGAAATGCACCAAGGGGCAGTGCCTGCATCTTTTGGCAAGTCAAGATGGGGTGTCCTCTGTAGCTAGTGTTGAGGGAAGATTGTGCCATGGATATGCACTCCCTAGTGTCAGAGGGGATGCTGGGATTCTGAAACAGCGGAGTTAGGTAGAGATGTTCAACTATCAGAGGCAATGTGGACAGAATTTTCCCAATGGCAGAAAATTCAGAAAAGCAATCAAAGTTCCTTTACCCATAAGTATCTATGGGGATGGCTAATAGACCATAGGATTCTTTGGGGCTCAAAAAATTAGCAGTCAACTAGGGTATGACTTGATTGGTATACACAGAAGAATTCAAGGACTGGTAAACAGAAGGCTGATACCAGGTGCTGCAATGAAAAAACCACAGCCCTTCACTTTCCATATCTAAACTGGTTTTCATACCTGGTTCTCAGACTAAAGGAGAAGCCAGGTCCCCTTGAGGAAGGACTTTGCAACTTCACTACAATATATACCATAAACATTCTACATCCCTTCCCCCAAGGCATCTCTGGCTGCTCACCAGAGTAACTGCTCATGTGGGGAAGGGAAATGCTCCAGCTCTGGAGGGTGACTGGATATAGATTCTGAGCTGACACTAGTCGGGGCAGCCATCACACCACCATTGGAAAAGAAGATCTGAAACAGCTTACATGGGAAGGACAGCAGGATACTGTCTCTCTGTTGTCCCAGGGCTGTATCAACTCTGATCACTGCCACAGTATAATCTTTCGGAACCTTGAGCATGCTGGTCCAGCATGTGATGATATTTTCTTAATTAGAGCTGGTGAACAGGAGATTGTCAGGATGCTGGCTACCCTGGTGAGACATGCGCATCAGTGTCTGGGAGGCCAATCCTGGGAGGTTCAGGAGTATGAAACTTTGGCTAACTTTTCGGGGGATACAGAGTACACTGGGACATACCCCTGAAGGCAAAGGGCAAATTGTTCTCTTTACACTCCCTACCACAAGGACAGAGACACGGCACTGGGTGGATCTCTTCGGATTTTGGAGACAGCATACGCCTCTTGTGGGACTACCGCTCCAATCCATTCGGCAAGCGATTTGGAAGGCTGGCAGGTTTGAGCGAGGCTTAGAGCATGAGGGATTTCTGTAGCAGATCCAGGGTTAATGGAAGCTTCTCTGGTTGGTCAGGGAACTAGAGAGAGTAAGACTGAGAGATTGGAGATGGAGAGGCATGTGTCTGCATCTTGGGAGTGGGCACCATGTGTGAAGCTTGTATCTCATGTCCGTGCTCACCAGAGGCCACCTCATACAAAAGGAACATAAGTGAATTGGCACACTGGGTGATTCACCCTGTGGAGGTCAGCCTCTGTCCTTGGTCACCTCAATGTTTGCATACAGGAGGCCTTATGGGTCCAGCTACATGGCTCTAGCTCACCGAGGCTGATGTAGCTACCTCTGTTGCTGCATATCCAACTGACGCTGAGCTTTACGTGGTACTACCCCCTGAGAAGACCACCCAACCCCTGGGAATTGGGGTGTATTTTGACTATTTAGTGGGAGTTGGTAAGAGATAGGTTGGAACGTGCTGTTCAAAAGGCTTTAGGATTTTAGTTCTGGAACGAGATAGGTAGACTCACTTTTCCCTATTCCTCCCTTCCAAAAACAACTAAATGCCTTGGAAATTATTCAACAGACAATGATAAAAGGGCTCTGAAAGCTGGGTAGAAGAAGGCAGACTGGCCAGAGACCTTAGGACTGGAGGAATGATAACATGGTGAGTTCCTTAGGTTTTCTTTTAATCTCCCACATAACCTGGACTGGGTGCCAGAGAGAGATGCACCCAGAATCTCCAACAGACATAGATTAAAACAAACAAACAAACCTGAGACAAGTTCTTTTTCTCTGGCCAAAGGACTGGGAAAGAGAAACCCAACAGAGACCTAGTGAGAGCCTCAGCCCTGCTCAACCACCGGCCGCAGTGGGCAGCAGTGACAGCAGCCCGGCCCAGGCCATCCCATCTCCGTTCCACAACCAGGCTCCAGGGGACAGTCCCATCTGCTCTCAGCAGCAGCAGCAGTGAGCGCCTGTGTCTCCCTGACCTGCACACAGTGGCATGAGGAGACCCAGGCCTGGTGGCTTCTGCCCCTCATCCAGAAGGTCACCTAGTGACAGTATGTGGCCCAGGGAAAGTGCCTTCTGCCCCTGCAGAGAACACCAGTGGGATTGAGTGGGAACCCTGGCAGCACCAGAAGAATGAAGCAGACCTGAACATGGCAGGGGCCCAGAAAACTAAACTGTCATCAGAACTGAAGTCCCCAAAATAGGCCAGAACCTCTATCTAAATCTAAGCAGGTGACTGTCTGCTAAAATGGGAGATTTAGCTAGGATCAAGTCTCTGAACATAATAACCAAATGACCAGGATACAATACAAACTCACTCGTCATGCCAAGAACCAGGAAAACCATTTGAGTGAGAAAAGACAATCAGCAGATGCCAAAACTTAGATAAATAGGATGTTGGAACTATGTGATTTAATAGCTGAATTTTAAAGCAGCAATTATAAATATGCTTCATAAATTAACATCAGTACTTCAAAAATCAATGCCATAAAAATGCCTCAGCAATCAATTTCATAGCATCGATTTACGAAATGTTAATACTGAGAATCAGGAGACCAGGAAGTCACCCACTAGCTGTGTGATCTGGGATAACAGTTTCAACCTTACTGAGCATGGAGTTCTCTGTCCACAGGTAGAAGGACTGTTTGCCACAGAAGTTGCAGTGGGTCCTGCCACAGCACACTGGCAGACCCTGTGGGCGGCCTGCTCCGTCCCCACGTCCCTTTTGTACTAACAGAACCCGGACTCCATGAAGAGGAGCAAGTCTTCTAGCCCAAACCCAGCGTTTTGCAGCCTCCCTTGCAGTGAGGAAACACCGCTCAACCCATTTGTGCCCAAGGGAGGGGGGAGGGTAGAGGTTCCTGGGGGGAGTGTCCCTACTAGAATAGAGGGGAAGCCCTTGCCAGGAGAAAGCCCTTGTCCCTTGTCCTTCCCTCTTCCCCGGGGCCTGGAGCTTGGATGGAGGTCTGCAGCTGTGGCAACCCGGGGAGACAATAGAGGAGCCCGGTGAGGATGAGGCGGGAAGTGAGCCTGCTGCCCTGACTGCAGCCTGAACCGCGCTCCCAGGCTGACAGTCAACTTGCCAACTCCTGGTGATGGGAGAAACGTGCATTCCTGGCTGATTTAATGAGGAAGATGAGGAGGAGGGTGGAGCTACAGTCTCTTCCGTGCCAGGTTCTGTTCCACAGGACTTAGACGTTCAATGACAGTTAATTCTCACCACTACCAGTGCGGTTTTCATAGCAGAGACGGCTGCAGGGAGGCCTGGCCCTTGTCTCACACGCAGGGTAGGTGAGTAAGCGGGGGAGTCGGGATGTATAGACAGCTCCTTCCTAAAGCCCGGCTTACCAAACGTACGGTTAATGTTTTCTGTTGTTATGGTTACATTAGAGGGTTTTGTGTGTGTTTGTGTGCGGACCTCTAGGAGGGTGCTCAGCACAGGGACGTTGCCCACCCCTTCCTGCATCCTTCCCGGGTGCTGCGGGTGAAGGAAGGGATAGAGGTCAGGGCGGATCCCGCCTTCCCAGGACGGCCCCACGGCCCCAGGCCGCTGCCAGCTCCTCCGGGCACCCTCCCGGGTGAGGTTCTGCCGGGACCGGCAGCTCGGGGCGGAACCTGCCCACAGCGGCGCCCCAGCCCCAGCCCCAGCCCCAGCCCCAGCCCCAGCCGGCCTCGGCTGCTCCCTGCCGGGACTCCTCCGCGCCGACAGGGGGCGACAGAGGCCGACGGCGGCCGGGCCAGCGGGCGCGGGGCCAACTTCCTGCCCTAAGGGGCGCGCGGGGCGGGGGCTCATTCCGTCCGAATCCGCAGGCCTGGGGCCCTGCGTCCTGCCCGGGGTGGCCTCCGTGTCCCCGCGCTCGGCGCCGGAGCAGGGGTCCTGGCGGCCTGCGGGCACGGGCCGCGCGGCGCGGAGGGGCCGGCGCGGGGTCCCGGTGCG
>NW_012148563.1:2990597-3084766 GCF_000956105.1 Propithecus coquereli | reverse complement strand
ACCACCTGTTGTTCCTTTCTGGATTCTGACTTGTGCCTGAACTCTCACAGCAGTTTCAAAGGATGTGAGAGAAGTTAAATAAAAATTTAGTTCAAATTATTTTGCTTTGTTAAAAATGGATGAGTTACAATGTTAAGGGCTCCTGCCTAGTTACAGTAATCGAAGCTGTGTGGTATCGGTGGAGGGCTGGACTCAGACCAGTGGAACAAAATGGAAGGTCCGGAAATAGATCCGCACAACTGTGCCCAGCTAATGCCTGGCAGAGGGGCAAGAGCAGCCGGAAGGAGGAAGGAGAGCCTTTTAGCAAGTGGTGTTGGAGCAACTGGATGTGCGTGGACAAAAACACAAACCTCAACCGAAACCTCACACATTATACAAAAATTAACTCAAATGGATCTTAAAAGTGGAACCATTAAACTTTTAGGGAAAAAAACCCATAAGAGAACATATTTTGGACTCAGGGCTAGGAGAACAGTTAGTTGCTTGACTTGACACCAACGTCACAACCCATAGAAAGGTACAATCCAAAAATGGATAAATTGGACCACATCAAAACTGAAAATCCTTTCTCTGCAAAAGATTCTGTGAAGAGGATGGAGAGAAAAGCTCCCCACCAGGAGGACATATTTGCAAATCACATATCCAACAAAGGATTGGTATTTAGAATATAGCAAGAAATCTTAAAACTCAACAGTAAAAAAATGGAAACAATTCAATTAGAAAATGGGCTAAGGACATGAACAGATCTTGCACAAAAGAGGATACACGGATGGCAAATAAGCTCATGGAAAGATATTCAACATCTTTAGGCATTAGGCAAATACAAACTAAAACCAAAATGAGCTATCATTATATACCTAAAAAATGGCTAAAACAAAAAATAGTCATAACACCAAATGCTGGCGAGGATATAGAGAAACTGGATCACTTATACATTGCTGATAAAAATGTAGAATGGTATAGCTCCTTTGGAAAAGAGTGTGGCAGTTTTTTAATAAAACTAAACGTGCCCTTACCAAATGACCCAGCAATTGCATTGGGCATTTATTCGAGAAATTCAAAAAGTTGGTGTTCACACGGAAACCTGTAACAAATGTTCATAGAAGCTTTATTTAAATTAGCCTCAAAGTGGAAACAAAGGTCCTTCGATGGATGAATGGTTGAACAAAATTTGGCACATCTGTATCTTGAAATACTACTCAGCGATGAAAAGGAACAAAGTGCTGACCCTTGCTACAGCAGGGGTGACTCCCAAGGATATTATGCTGAGTGAAAAACGTCAAAAGGTCACATATTGCATGGTTCCATTCATACAGCATTCTTTTTTTTTTTTTTTTTTGAGACAGAGTCTCACTGTGTTGCCCGGGCTAGAGTGCCGTGGCATCATCCTCGCTCACAGCAACCTCAAACTCCTGGGCTCAAGCGATCTTCCTGCCTCAGCCTCCTGAGTAGCTGGGACTACAGGCATGCGCCACCATGCCCAGCTAATTTTTTCTATGTATTTTTAGTTGTCCGATTAATTTCTTTTTATTTTTAGTAGAGACGGGGTCTCGCTCTTGCTCAGGCTGGTTTCGAACTCCTGAGCTCAAACAATCCGCCCGCCTCGGCCTCCCAGAGAGCTAGGATTACAGGCGTGAGCCACCGCGCCCGGCCTCATACAGCATTCTTGTGAAAAATTTACAGAGATGGAGAACAGATCCGTGGTTGCCAGGGGTTAGGGATGGGGAAGAGGGAGGTGGCCGTGGCTGTGAGAGAGTAGCGTGAGCATCCTTGCGATGGGCTGTTCTGTATCTCGACTCTGGAAGTGGTCACGTGAGTCTACGCATGTGATAAAATTGCACAGAACTAAACGTACACACACGCGAGCACACAAGCTCATGTAGAACTGGCGACATCTGAGCAAGGTCCGTGGGCTGTATCGGGGTCGATTTCTAGGCTGTGATATTGCGCTATGGTTATGCAGATGCCACCATTGAAGGAAATCAGTTAAAGGGTACATGGGGTCTGTCTATTTCTTGCAACCGCAGCTGGAAACCATGCAAATATCTTTGAACAGGTGACTAGGTAAACAAATTGTGGTGTATTCATACAACGGAACACTACTCGGCAATAAAAACAGAAAACCGAAGACTCAGAGAGCAAAGCAACCGAACCTCGTGACGTCATCCCGAGTGAGAGAAGCCAGACACGAGAGAGCACGCGGAACGTGGCTGCGTTACATGGAGCGTTAGAGGAGACAAATCTAATCTGCAGCTTAGACAAGTAGTTGTGCGAAGCTGGGGCTGCACAGTGGCCGAGGGCGCAGTGGGTCACAGCCGTCGTGGGTGATGGGGGTGCTCAATGTCTTCATTGAGGTCGTGGGTACATGTTTTGGTGCATTTGTTGGAACTCATGGAAATGTACACTTAACGTACCAGGTGTACACGTTTGTCAAAATTCATTGAGATGCGCGTTTAAAATGAGTGTGTTTTGGGGTACATAAATTATACCCAATTAAAAAGAATAGGTTCTCCAGAGTCCAGGCGGAAGGTTTTTGGCCCGCTTGCTAGAGTGGTTACAAATGTCAGTTTTAGAGCATAGTTTCCCATGTCCCACTGATGGCTGCATGAGAGCTGTCTGTTCAACTATTTCTCGGCATTTTTCAGATAATTTAACTCATCCCAGCTGGGCCCTAACAGTCCCGTCCACTGTTACTCATATGATTAATCCTCTGTTTAAAAGTGTCCCCGGGGAAGGGACTTTGGCATGGAATTATAGGCAACCCCCATGCTTGTTGTTCACCTTTCAGCTGGAGCGGAATTCCTTTGGGATGAAGTCAAGATGCAATTTAGACAATTTTTGCCAAAGAGCAGCTTGCTGTGCCGGCTATGGTGGTGCACCACTTGGCTCTTCCTTCACGAAAGAACTTGCGGGAGAGTGGAGGAGTCAGTTGGCCGCCAGCCTCAGCGCCTCTGGGAGCCGTGCAGTGTGCGAGTGAGGCCCCTCTCTGTCCCCAGCTCCAGACAGGCACTGGGCCAGCCGGGATCAGAGCCTGGCCCTTCCTGCAGGTGCGGTGCTCCCGGGGGGGCCCCCCCGCCTTCCCAGCACAGCAGGCAGCCTCAGCCTCTCTCTGCAGCTCTTCCTCCGGGAGGGGTCAGACCCACCCACTTCTCCGTCTGAGGCTTTCTCCTCCTCCACCTGCTCCCTCTCCTCCTCCTTTCACACGCGCTGCCCACGGCGGCCACTTGCACGTTCACCTGCCTCTGTCGTGGCCTGCGCTTCCCGGAAGACCGGAAGTCACTGGTCACGCTTGCTAACCCCCTTTTCAGCCAGGGTCCACCAAGACAACAGAATTGGTGCTTGGCCCAGTAGTCCCCACTTATCTGCAGTTTTGCTTTTTGGGGTTTCAGTTACCCGTAGTCAACTGTGGTCTGAAAATAATACCTGGAAAATTCCAGAAATAAACAATTTATAAGTTTTAAATTGCACGCCGTTTTGAGTAGCGTGATGAAATCTCACACCATCCTGCTCCGTCCCACCTGGGACACGAATCATCCCCTTGTCCAGTGCATCCATGCTGTCTACACCACCCGCCTGCCACTTAGCAGCTGTCTCTGTTATCAGACCGGCTGCAGCGGTTTCGCGATGCTTGTGTTCACGTTATCCTTATTTTACTTAATAAGGGCCCCAAAGCACAAGAGAAGTGATTGTAGCTTATTGTTGTAATTGTTCTATTTTGTTATTGGTTATTGTTAATCTCTTACTGTGCCTAATTTATAAATTAAACTTCATCATTGGTATGTATGTTTAGGAAGATACACAGTATATAAAGGGTTTGGTACTGTCTGTGGTTCTAGGCATCCACTGGGGTCTCAGAAAGGGGGACTAGTATATTTCCAATAGAAGACACAATGCAGAGAAATGTTTGCACAGGTGGTGTCCAGAGGTAGGAAGCTAAATGCGGAATGATAAGGCAATAAAGAGGCAGGCAGGTTTCTAGCATAACGGTTTCGTTGCAGCATGGTTACTGAGCTTTTTCTTTGTCCTTCCTGAGAAAACAGTGAGGGGTGGTGGAGCCTCCAGGCTCTGCAGCATTCGGGGGTCTGTCTTCCGTCTTGGTGGGAACAGAGGTTGCATGCCCATGGGCAGGCTTCAGGCTAGGACATGCTATGTGTGGCTCACCCGTTGTTTCACAACTTTTGAGTTAGCTACTCACATTTAAAAATCTGAAAAATTCTCCTAAAAGTATAAACATCCACCTTTTCTTTGAAAACAGAAGATGGGATGGCACTGGGCCTGCATCTCTCTGTAGCACCGGCTGAGTGGAGCTGAGCCAGGCAGTCGCACCTGCTCCAGTTTGCCACAGTCTCCACCGCTCCCTGTTGTCTCACACCCGGCCCACTTTCCTCATTTAGGTTTCCTGTCCGGTTCCTAAAAACATTTCAGTGTAGGACCCTAGATTCATTAGAACACTTCTGTTTATCATGAGCGCTACGACTATGCCTTTAAAGCTGTTTCTTAAACTGAGTTAATCCACGAGCTCCCTTTTGTGACTTGCCATATCCATGTGCCAACTTTATTTGCCTAAAACTGTAAAATAGATTCTTTTAGAGTAAAGGCCTATTTTGTATGTTTCGTAAGTAGTAATGCCCATAAAACCACGGGTTTGGTGCGCTCGATAGATTTTATTTTAACTAATAAAAAATAAAACACACTTGTGGCTAAGTCCTCAGAGATCATCTCTTGCACACTAGTGATGCATGTGCCTCCTCTCAGGCGACACTGATTTGATTGTGCTAAGGCAGAACGTCAGAAAGACTGACCTTGCCTCGTGAATTTGGCCTCTCTCTCCACCGTGTGCCTTGCCTGAGTTACGCTTTAACAATTCTAGGTCGGCTGTTCTTCTGCTGAGCCAGGCTGCCTCTTGCATGAGCTAGTGAGACCCACAGTGTTCAGAGTGGCCTCTGAGGTCCCCACCTCTCCAAGAGCCTGGTTCTTGCCGTTCCTGAGCCCGGGTTCTTCCGTGCCTCCTTGGATTCAGCGCATCTTCAGTTTGTCAGGTTCGCTCAGGTTCGTTTCTGTTACTTGTACACAGATGCCTTTAACCATTTCGAACTGAGTCATTCATTATGGATGGGGTGTGTGGTGTGAGGTAGGGACATGGCTGGAGGGATGGACAGGGCTGGGGTGGGAAGGTCTTCTACGCCCACTAAGATCTGATGGTCAGTGTCATCAACTATTCATGATTTTCCCTCTCCACCTAATAACTTGCAGATTCCAACACAGATGGAAACAGGAGTAGCAACAACAGCAGCAACGATAACAATAACAGCACCCACGTTTACCGAGCACTTGCCATGAGCCTGGCACTCACGTTATCTAATTTCACGGTCACGAGAGCACTGTGAGGGAGCTGCTCTGAGTCTGGCTATTTTGCAGATGAGAAAAGTGGCATTCGGAGAGGTTGAGTTACATGAGTAATGCCCCACAACTGGTAAGCGAGGGAGTCAGTGCTCAAATCCAGGTCCCCTGGACGCCCATGTCCACACGCTCGACGACTTGCTATTTGCAGGCATTTGCTGCTGAGTCATTTCCTGTTCTTTTGGTGAGTTAATCCCAGTCCCTTCCATCTTCGTTTATAGGTCAGTGGCTTTGTTGTTCTTGGATTTCCCTCTGGGTTCCCCACCTTTGCTCTAATATGGCGTCCTGAATTGGGCACAGAGTTGTGGAAAGGGCACAAAATCGACCTGCCCAGTGTGGCCAATTCTGCCTCCCACAATGATGCTGTGTGTTCTCCTCCTAACTAGGTGGGAACCAGAAGTCACACAAGCAGCCTCCACCCTTTAGAGGAATGAATTCCTCTCCACTCCAGCCAACACCACAGAATACTCTGGAAAGAAGACGGGAGGTTGTTGTTCTGATGTTACTAAGCCCTCGTTTTCTCTGGCTTAGTAACGCCCACTGAATCCTAGAGCTGGAAGGGCCCTGTGCCTGGTGTGGTCTCCAAACCCCTCCTAGAACAAGCAGGAAGTTGGGTTGGCTACGCTGTCCTCTGGGGGAGGCTGCCGCAGCTTACGTTTCCCCAGCAGATGGCCCATGGTGAACCATGTCTCCTGATTTTCACACCCTGGGTAACGCCCTCCCGTGCTGAATGTGGCCCTCTGACTCCCTCGAACCAACTGATTGCGGCAGAAGTGATGCAGTTATGGATCAAGCCTGAAGAAGATCTGGTAGCTGATACTTTTTCACTCTGGGGAGGCTTAAGCTGCCACATCTGAAGTCCAGCTGGGCTTACCAAGTGGGGAGGGAGAAGCCCCGAGAGTGCGTGGAGCGAGAACAAAGCTTGGCTATCTTAGTGTCTCGGCTGAGCCCCATGTTCTAGTCATCCCGCCAAGGGGCCCAATGTGTGAGTGAGCCCTCCTGGTGTTCCAGCCCAGTGGAGGCCCCAGGTGACTGCGTCCCAAGCAACAGCCCGTGGAGCGGGATAACCACTCAGCTGAACTTGGCCAACCCAAAGAATCATGAGATAATAGAATGGTGGTTGTTTTGTGCCACCAAATCTTGAAATGGTCTGCACACGGCAATAGATAACCAGTACAGTGAGAGAGAAGCTGGTGACATGTTGGCCACTGTGACTTGGGGGTTCATTTGTTGGGACAGTTAGTGTTTACTTCCCTGTAATAGATAACTAGTGCATTAGACCAGTCAAGAGATAGCCTGGAACTCAGGCAAAGGCACAAGCACTGGGAGGGTGTGCAGACATGATGGTGCCATCCTCATTTCCTGATTGATCAGACGGGGACAGTGAGAGAAGAGAAGTGACAGTGACTTTGAGAGTCCCAGCCTGTGACTGTGAGGGGGGGTCACAGTTCCTAGTGGGGTCTGGAGATCCAGGAGCAGCAGCACACATGCTTGAGGAAGGAAACAGAGGAAAGAGGGCATTTGAGTTTTGGACTTAGGCTGCTGGTGGGATTTCAATAGGGAAATAACCCTCAGGCAGAGTGAACTTGATTTTGCTTCTCAGACAAGAGGCCACAGCTGGAAACCAGTGGGGAAAGGAGAGCTAACTCCATGGGAGAATGACACCATGGAGAGGGTGGAGGGAAAGGGAGAGTCAAGCTGAGGGATAACCATAGACAATGCCT
This sequence comes from Propithecus coquereli, assembly GCF_000956105.1. Classification (NCBI taxonomy): domain Eukaryota; kingdom Metazoa; phylum Chordata; class Mammalia; order Primates; family Indriidae; genus Propithecus; species Propithecus coquereli. The sequence goes on along the minus strand of NW_012148563.1, from coordinate 3,077,642 downwards.
CTGTGGAGTGGCCAGGGAACCAGCAGTCAGGGAAGGAGATTAAAGAAGAGCTGGGACAAAGAGGTGGTTCTCCAGAACCTGGAGTCAGGGAGTTTCAATCAGTGGGTTGTTGGTATCAAAGCCTGTGGCAGTGCTAAGGGGGCCCGAGAGCAGGACCCAACTTCAGCCAGAAGCAATGGTCAGCAAAAAGCATTTGATCTTCATTCAGCCATCCATCTGTCCATCCCTTCATTTTTCCATCCATCCATCCATCTGTCCGTCCGTCCATCCATCCATCCAACAGACCCTTGTTAGGGTCTGCCATGGACCAGGCATGGGATCATGATGGGGAACAAAACAGATGTGGTCTTGCATTTTGTTGGGAACCCTTAGTGGCTCCCCGCAAACCTGGGCTGCTCAGATTTCATGGTAAGTTTTCTCCTGCACATGAAAAGGCAGTGGTAAAGGTAATAGCCACCATTTATCCAGCATTTGCTTGGGGCCAGCCACTGTTCCCTGTGTGACATGTACTTAATCCTCCCAGCAGCAACATGAGGTGGGGACTGTTTGGATGTGAGGTGACTGAGAGTTAAGAGGTGCTGAGGCCAAGAGAGGATGAACATCTGGTCAGTGCTGAGGCAGCCTTGGGAGCCACACTCAGGTTATCTGTCTCCTAAGCTGATGGCCGCCCACCGATGTTCCTGCAAGTGCTTTAACCCATCACCAGGCCCTCCCCACCTCCGCCCCTGCCAGGGGAGATGGCTCCCTTGTCCTGAGCTTGTCCTCGATTTCTCACAGAGGCAACACTACGGATTATTTCGAGGAGAACTGGAAAAGTGAAAATGGTAGTACGTTTCAGATACATTACTGGAGAAGGCGACATCTGTGGGTTAACTTTATGACCACTGAACATAATTTCTATGGGAAAATGCATTTCAAACTCCAAACAACTGACTTGGAGACATAGTCCTGGAACTCAGCCTGTGTCTAAATCAAAGACTGTCTGTGAATGTAAAATTGTTTAGTTTGAATGTGGACCTCACTGGACTTTCCTTTTCTCACTCTTGTTCTTTCTCTTACTCACTTTTTTCTTTTCATTGTGCTGTGCAAAGATCCCAGGTTTCCTGTGTTAGCCAGTTGGCAAAAATCGCATTGTACCCTAGCCAAGCATTTTTGTAAATACCCCCTAGAGAGCAATTTCATCACCACGGAAAATGTAATTCTGTTTTCCTAAGTGACGGATGTGTTTATCCAGGGACTTCAGTGGGCTCGAGCGCCTCGGCCAGATGGCTCCAGGTGTGCTCAGTGTAACATGAGGAGCTGAAGCCGGAGGCCTCCCTGAGCCATGTGACTCGCAGTGAGAGCTGGTGTGGACAGACGTGTGGCTGCATGTTCTGCACATGCTGGGCCATACACGCAGTACACGTCGTTCTGCTCCTCGGACACCTTAGATTGCGTTTAAGGCGGGGAGGGCTTGCTCCTCCTGGACCTGCGGCTGGGCCCTCCCAGCAGATGTGAGTCACGCCTATTTTTAGCATAGCACTCACCCAGGTGGGCCCGGCTCCACCTCACTGCTCTCCGAATCCTGTGTGTCTCTTTCCTACGTCGAATGGCCAGACCAACTGGGACTTGCTGGCATTTTCCAGCCGATACTTCTTCTGCACACGTGACTCTTAGGCTGGCAACAAAGGGAAGGAAAATTAGCCATTTTTGGAGCTGGTGACATGAGAGTGACATTTGTTGAATGGCTCTATGGACTCTGCAAGCCACCGGCTGGAGCAGGGATGGCTGATGGCAGCGCACTTGCCACCACCCCCAACTCATTCTACAGGGACGGACGAGACAGACTGGTCCCGACGCTCGCTGTCCCTGCGCGTTGACACACAGGGTCAGAAAGACGGGGCCGATAGCCATGTCTGTCTCTGGGGTGTGGGGAGGAAATCCTGGTGGCCGTGCCCTGCTCTTTGCCATCCTGGACTGGTGGGCATTGGCGCGTGATTTACTCACTGTGTAGAATTGAGTTTATTAGTGTGGACGGAGCATGTCTACTTGGGGTTCCCGAGAAGCGGACCGAGACAAGGATTTGAGTTCCAGTTCATTTGGGAGGCGATCCCAGGAGGAGCTTGCAGTGGGGCAGTGACACAGGGTGTGTGGACGGACAGGTGACCACTGTGGCCCCTGGGGCTCAGTCTCACTGGAGACCTCCTGGGACTGCGGGGAACGTGTTCCAGAGTCGTCCCTCCCAAGGGGTGAGGCAGTGGCGCTGATTCCCATCTCAGCCTGCTCACGGGTTGTCGGCGCCCGGCACTTTAGTCCTGCCTGTGTGGGGGCCGTGCCAGTTCTTGTGTCTGGTCCTCAGGCTGACAGCTGCAGGGGCATGTGGGGGGCAGTGAGGGAGAGGCAGTGCCGGGGTGACAGTGTCTGCTGTCGAGGACCAGTGGGGACAGCGTCATGGAGTGGAAAGAGCACCTGCCCTGAGTCCGGAAGATCTGGGTTCCCGCCCTGCTCACTGTGCCGCCCAGGACAAACCATCCTACTTCTCTGGTGGCCGCAGTTCCTGCCCTGTTACCTCCAGGGCTTGGTGCGAGAATGAAATGAGGTCAGGTCTATGAAGACGCTGTGTTAATTTTAGAGATCTCTGTAGAAGTCTGTGTGAGATAAATTTTGTCTGCCTGCCTCCCTTCCTTGTAGTCCTACCCATGTGACCCCAGAGAAATGCTAATTGGGGTGCCTGGCCCTGCCCCCACATGAGCGGGCCAATGGAGTGCTCCCTCTCCCTGGTACAGTGATTGGCTCAGGAGGGGCACGTGACCCACGCAAGGCCAATCAGAGTCTTCCTTGGGGTTGATATGCGGGCCCTGGGAGGCCGCTGGTCCCTATGGCAGGAGGCTGTGAGTGTGGGGTTGCTGGTGGCCACTGCGCTGTGCTAGGGGAGGGCCTGACTGGAGAATGAATCAGAGAGCCAGGCAGGACCGAGTCAGGTGAGAGACAGAGAGAAAGAAAAAACCCCGACAACCTTTATTGGATCCCTGGATCCAGCTCTCACGGAAACCGTTGCTTGAACTGTCCTGTTGGGTAAGTCTTTTTGCTTTAGTCTGTTGGAACTGGGGCTTCTGTGATTTGTAGTGGGAACTCCATTAATTTAGCACAGAGACATTTGAAATGACAATGAGCCTATTGGACAGGTGCTGGGTTATATTTGCTGCCACTGAAGGATCTCAAAGCAGCCACTGCTGGGCCTGCGTGAGGTGTTGGATGGGAAGGGGTCCTACATTAGCCGAACTTGCCCCAGGCATGGGAGGGATGCCTTTGCAACTTGTCTGCTAGGATTCCCCCTGCTACCCCCTTCCCTACCCCATCTACGGAGCTCCTGCCTTGCGCTTGCTATTTTTTTTTTTTTTTTAAACTATCTTGGTGTCAGCATTTTATCAGACTCTGAGAAAACTCAAAATGTGATTGGCTACCAGCCTGCTCCAGGTCACCTCTGCCTGCAGGGCCTCACGGCTACTCAGGTGTGCTGGTGTCTGCAATTAGCTCCCAGCCCCAGGGAGGAAACACCTGCTGCGGACTTAACAGGCGCCTCTCCCTGGGGATGCATCCCCAGTTTCACAGTAAAATCTGGTATTCTCACATTTCCCTCCCAGGAAACCCTGCTAGGGAGGACAGTGAATGAGAAGCCAGGCGTCGGGGGTCTGTGTTTGGCGGGTGGGTGAAAACAGTCCAGTGTCTTGGCATTCATCGTTGAAGTGCACGCAAAATTTGCTCTCTATTACACAATATATCACCATTTTATTGATCATTAAGTATTTTCAATGACTTGAATCTGCCATCCCAGCTTTGAGTTCAGCAGCACTCCAGGGCGATGGTCCAGGTTTAGCCTGTGATCCTTGTCCCTGCTGGTCCCACTGGGGTACAAGGACCCCAGTGCCACAAGCAGGGCCCCATCAAAGGGTTGAGAAGTTGGGGCGTCTGGCTCCTAAATCCCACAGACACCACCCCTATCGTGCTGCACCCTCCTCCCACTCCCCAGCCTGTGCCTTTCTCTTCTTACTGCCACCACCTGCCGTGCCCTCCTTTCCGTCCCTGTCAGGGAACACGCTCTCCCCGGGGCTGCGTCAGGCCCCAGCTCCTCCCCGACTGTCCTAGTTTTCCCAACAAGCCCTTACCCTAGTTTTCCCAACCCCTGTCACAGCACTGATGGGTGGCCTGGCCTCCTTTGGAGCTGAAGTCCCTGGGGGTGGGTAGAGAAAGGATGCAAGGTGCTGAACGCGTCTCTGTCCCTGCAGCACAGAGCAGCCTGCTCGGCCCATAGTAGGTGCTCACTAAGTCAGGCTGAGTGACCACCCTGCGGGGCCACTTTCCTGTCTCCGAGTAGGACTGATTTTCCTGTGTGACCCCAAGAGGAGGCAGTTTGGAAAGGCTCAGCAATGCAGGGAAGCTGCTGTAGGGGGTGAACCTGCCCAAGGAGGCCAGCAGGAAGCAGGGCCGCTGAAGGGAAGGTGGAACCCGCCCCGCTTGGCACGTTAACTCTCCGAGAAGGGGCGGGGGTGGCGCAGTCCAAGAGCCTTAAGTGCACTAAGTGTTTGCAGAGATCTTTCCCAGATGTTTTTCATTTTCACAGGGGACTGAAGAGGAAATGGGCCTCAGCTGCAACAGGAGGGGTCTTGCATTTAAAGAGCGAGGGAGACGCTCCAGAGGCAGACGCTGGACGGGTCCCCAGATGCAAAGGTGCATCTTGGGGCTGTGCGCTGTGGGCTCTGGGGAGAGGGGTCGGGCCCTCAGACATGGCTGACGTCAGAGCTCATGGGGGCGTGGTGGAGAGGAGCCAGGTGCCTTATGGTCCAGGGCAAGAAGGTCAGGAACGTCCGCTCCATCTTCCTCCCCAAATGCCTCTGCCCCCAGACCGACCGTGGGGTTGTGAAGGGGGGATGATGTCGGGACACACGTGTGGGCAGAGTTTTGGCCGATCCCTTGCTTGGTTACAGAGTGCTTGTGTGTGCCCACGGCAGGTGCTGCGGTGCCCAGGGCAGGGCTGGATGGCAGGAGGAGGTTGACCCTTCAGCTTGCCAAGGGTTAGCCCTGGGCCTGACGGGGACTCAGGCTTCTTCTGTGATCATGCCATAAGGCTACATGTGTCCCATTTGCCAGAGGGAGCTAAGTGCTCCACACACGTACTCATTTAACACTCTTAGCAGCCTGGTGAGCTAAATATGAACATTGACACAAATTCGCCCACGTGATGTATTTTCTTTTTAAAATTTTTTATTGAGGCAAAATATACATATAATTTACTAACATCTTTACAAAAGAAAATATTGGTCCAGTCAAAGCAAATGTAAATTTTTGTTTTTGAGACAGGGTCTCACTCTGTCACCCAGGCTGGAGTGCAGTGGCACAATTGTAGCTCACAGCAGCCTCGAACTCCTAGGCTCAAACAATCCTCCTGCCTCAGCCTCCCAAATAGCTGGCACTGCAGGTGTGAGCCACCATGCCCGGCCTCAACTGATTTTTGACAAAAGTGCAAAAGCAATCACTTTTGCAGGAAGGGCCATCTTTGCAACAAACGGCCCTGAGCAATTGGACGTCCACAGGCAAATGAAAAAGAACGTCAACCTAAACCTCACGGCTTATACAACATCTAACTCGAAATGGATCATGAACTTAAATGTAAAACGTAAAACCAGGAAACTCTTAGAAAAACACAGGAGAGCATCTTTGGGAACCAGGACTAGGTGATGAGTTCTTGGACTTGGAATGAAAAGCATGATCCGTAAAAGGGACGAGTGATACACTGGACTTCATCGAAATTAATAGCTTCTCCTCTGTGCAGCACCTTGTTTGAAGGATGGAAAGTCAAGCTTCGGAGAGGAGGAAACACTTGCAAATGACGGACGCAACAGAGGACTAGCATCTGGGGACGCAAGGGGCTCTCCATGCAGAATGTTGGTGGAGCGATCACCCGGAGGGCTGGCCTGTCCAGCACTGCTGCCCACTAGAACTTTCTGCAGTGAGGGAAAGGTTTCCAGCTCTGTCCACTATGGACTGGCCTGAGGGTCACACCTGGCCCCAGCTGGCCCCTCACCGTGCCTCTCCTTGCTGCCCTGAAGCCCGGGCCTGAGACGCAGGCTGGGGAGGGCAGTGCCCGTCGGGCCAGGTGTGGCAGCCTCCAGTGCACACGCGCGCCTCTGCTGATGGTCCCATTGCTGCGCTGTCACTGTGCACAGCTGGGGTGGACCGAGAGCCAACTGAGAAAGGGAGCGGGGTGTGTCGGGGTGCTGAGGCGGTGCTCGCCTCCTGCCTCCTTCCAGCTCTTTGTCTCGTCGTGGATCAGCAGCCGACGTCTTCATCACCACCTCTGCTGGGAGGAGGAGCAGGGCTCGCTGCCTGGCAGCACCTGACCCACAGTTGGCACCGGATCCTGGACACCTCCTTGCGTCTGCCCAGTGGCCAGGTTTATGCTTTTCCCCAACGCCATGGCGCCTGCTTTAAGAAAATGTTTCTAGCACGAAGGTCTGGATGACACAGGTGGTGTGAAAACTGCCTGAGTTTGTTGCACTCTGGGATTTAAGAAGATACGACAGTATCCGCTGGAGATCAGAACTGAGACGGCCACTGTCACGTCGCACCATCCATGGCCATCGCTCCTCACGGCCTGGCCGCAGAGCTCCTGCCTCCCTGGGCCTGCCTTTGCCCTGATGGTTCTTCTCCACGCGGCAGCCAGAACCGACCTGCTGGACCCGGGTCGGGCCCTGTCCTTCCGCTGCTGGTGAGCCTGAGGCCTCTCCTCTCACTCAGAGTGATGGCCAGGCCTTCCAGGGCCTCTGTGGCCTGGCTCCACTTCCCGACCTCACTTCCAGAACTTTCCATGTCCTCACTCTGGTCCGGCCTTCCTGACCTGGGTCACTCCCTCTGAAATCCCACCCGTCCCCTCACACTTCCTCTGCCCCTCCTGCTTTGCTGTGACCTAGTTCTCGTTGCTCTAACGCAGCCACAGCAAGCTGTCACTGACTCGTCTGCTCCCCCTCCAGAGTGGGGGCTCCCCGAGGGCAGGGGTCCCAGCCTGTGTCCTTGACTCCCAGGACAGAGCAGCGCCTAGAAGGTTCTTGACACAGGCTTGGTGAATGAGTGACCAAACTGAGTGCCGTGCACATGACATGATACAGTCACTTTTGGCATGAGAAGAATCCATGTGACTAACATCAAAAAGAAGGCAGGACGGCGTGTTCCACTGGCTCGAGCGCTCTGGCAGCAGCCGGTGCTGTGACAAAGTGACACACCGGACTGGCAGTGTTTGGTACCGTTCTGGAAACAGCGGCAGCAGCAGAGAAATTGACGGAAGTGGTCGGTACGGCCTTTCTAGCAAGTGGGAAGTCCCGGGACCGCGCTCCTTCCGAGCCGACCTCTAGCACAGCAGTGGAGCCCGAATTCCCTGCGCCCAGTGGGACGGTCCAGCGTGGCTTCTGCCAAACCGGAAACACTTGGGTTTCCTGAAAAAGCTTTTCTTATCTTTGACAAAAGTGCTAACTTAGAGGATCTTGATGTGGATGTTGGGAAGCTGGAGGGGATGTCCAGGATCCCACGGCAGCCCCGGCACCCGGGGGCTTTCTCCAGGTGTACTCGCTGGGTCTCAGGGAGGAGGGGACCCTGGGCTGTCCGGGGAGGGGTGGAGAGGCGCTCGGAGGGGAAGAGGCCTGACCCCAGCCTGCCGCTCCTGCCGCACATCGCGCTGCCCTCGCCCTGTTACGGTGGGAAGAAAATAACAAGAAACAGTTGAAAAAATAAAACTTCACTCTTAAAAATGTGCCGCAGACATATGTTTTTCCACTTTTTTCTAGTACAGAGATCAATCTCCTCCTCTTGGCGTTCTGAAGGGGAATTTTATTTTCCTTCTTTTCTGGGTGTTCTCTTCCAGCTTGGTAAAAAAATCTGCTCAGATCAGGAAATATTAAGGGACTAGAAGGACCACTTGTGCCCAGAACTTTCCAGATGTGGGGGAGGGGCCTGTCTCCTGGCCGGGCCTCGCTGTCGTCCCGGTATGAGTCCTGGGCGGTGAGACTCCAGCCTGCTGCACACGCGGCCCGCAGGTCCCAGCCGCCCCCCTGCTGCGCGGGCCCTTTGGTGAGACATGGGCTGTCGTCACCACACCCAAGCCGGGGCTTCTGAGCCTCCCTCTGCGCTGGAATTCCAGTGTCACCGGAGACTGCGGGGCTGCTGGTCATTGCGTGGTCTGGGCCCTGAGCACCGCTCCTGGCTTCCCTCCCCGTGTTCCCAAGAAGCCCCTCCCAAGGGCAGGTCTGACATGAAATACTTTAATGAAATGGCCTTTCTGCCAGCCCAGACAGACCAGTGTCCTCCCTCTGTCTTGGGAATCCTTCCTGGAGGGTAGTGCGGGTCCCTTGTCCCAGGCCCCTCCTTGAGGAAAGGACACACTGAAGGTCACAGCCTTCTTTCTCCTGCCCCTGAGTTACTCGGGGTCCCCCTGCCTCTCTCGGGTCTCCCCATAGGCCCAGCCTGCTGTCCCCAGGGTCCTGCCCAGTCTTGAAACCGCTCACCCAGCTTCATCGCCTGGTCAGGCAAACTGCGCAGGTGACAGTGAGAGGGGCCGCCATTTCGGGGAGGGGAGAGGTGTGTCTCGGGGCGCCTGCCTCTGCTGTGCCTGGGAGAGCTCAGGGGAGGTCGCAGGTCTTGGGGGACGGGGGTCTTCACCTGTTCTGTTCACAGCTGCATCCTCAGGGCTGAGAGCAGCTCGGGACTCATGGAATGAGCAGGTTACACAATTAATGTCCAGCTCTTCTCGTTCCAAAGTAAGTCTTCACTGAGAGAAAGATTCTTGGAGTAAAGAGAAACCTTTGCGACCTGCAGATGGCTCAGATCTGGGCGCTACTTCCCACCTGTGCTTGGATGCCAGTCCTGCCTCTGGACCTTCAGCTGCTTACTGGCGAACACAGGCGCCAGCGCTAGAGCAAACACTGTTGCAGGGAGGCGCTGGCCTGCACGGGGAAGCCGCCTGGTAGGCCGGGGTTGTGCTCTTCTCTGGGGAGCCCAGCCTGGCTTTATCACAACTGCAGCTTCCTCGAATGTCATCCTTATGTCACCCAGGCCGCTGCCATTTCCTCTTCTTTGGGAGACGCTTACTTCTCGGGGAGAAAGACGGTGCGCACAGGCCACCAACAGAGCCCGGGCAGAGTGTCTCTGCGGGAGGATCGGGGGTCTGCAGAGCCCCCGGGAGGCAGGAGGAGGGAGAGCAGAGTTGGAGCAGCGCAGAGCAAGGGCAGGTGAGCCGCTGTGCGGCCCTGCCCCCAGGGTGAGGTGGAACAGCTGGGCAGGCTGCCAGTCCCTAACGGAAGCGCCGTCTTGTTCTCGTTGGTGGTTAGCCTTGTGGTCCCACGCTGTTTCCATTTCGAAGGCTCTGTGTCTGCTCTGCAATAGTTAATGCACTAAAGTGTCATGAAAAAGTCTTTGAACTTTATTACAGTTAGTAACAAATGCATTTGGATTTATTTTTCTTGCTTGAAAAACTAAAGCCCATTCATCCAAACCATAATGTAACATTGTCTTAATAGTAAGCGCTCAGAGGCTGCTTTTGATTACAGTGGTTTTGGTTTTTCCTAATTAGTCTGCTCCAAATATTTATCTTTGTATTTTGCCCTGGTGTGATGAGGGCTGCTATGGTGGTCTGAATATTTGTGTCCACACCAAATTCATATGTTGAAATCCTAACCCCCACGGCGGTGGTGCTGGAGCTGGGACTTTTGGGAGGTGATTGGGTCATGAAGGCGAACCCTCGGGATTGGGAATCGGACCCTCATAAAACGTGCCCAGGGGAGCTCACTCGTCCCTTCCACCACCTGAGGACACCGTGAGCGGGCGGCATCTGTGAGGCAGATGGCAGCCCCACCTGCGCACCTTCCTCCTTGGACGGGGCGGGACCTGCATCTTGGTCCGCAGGCCCCCGGCCTTCCTTTTTTTTCTTGCTGCCCTTCCCCCGTTGGTTTTTTGCCCCTTTTCTTTTTTTTTTGGCCTCAGTTTCCTGAAAGAACCTGAACCTATGAGCCTCTTATAGCAAAATATGTATATTTTACAAATATCTTGTCTGGGACATAAAAATGACCCTTGATTGGAGAACACTTGACCCTGATCCATCGCCAGAGTTTTCTGGTGAGGGTTGCTCAATTCTGCTTCTGGGTCGAGTCTTAGTGTCAAACCGGCGTCCTCGGAGAAAGTCCTTCTGCCGTTCTTTTCCCCCTCGCTCTCTTCCCGCAGAGAACATGAGATCTCCTCGCTGTGATTGGGACTCTGGTCCTGCCCGGCGTTCTCATTTTCTCTGCGGGGTGGTCAGGCTCCCGCTGTGCCCCCTAATACCTTTGCTCCGTTTCGGCTGCCCTGGCAACATTGCCGCGACCAAGCCCAGAGGAACATCTGTGGAAATCTCAGCTGCAGAATCAGGACTGGGTGTTGCTCAATATGGGGAAAAAATGCAGTGTTTCTTCTCCAAGGAACGCGACCCACACGATGGTCTTCGGTCGGCCTCCGCGGAGGGCAGGGCCAGGGCTGGTGCCGGGGCTCTTCGAGGATCTCCGTCCTCCTCTCCGACTCTTCTCCCTCCAGGTTACCCCAAAAGATACTGTGTGCCCCACGTCCAAGCCTTTGCCCGTGTGAGGCTGCCCCCATTTTGCCATAGGGGGTGGTGACCCAGGGCCATGCAGGGGGGTCAGGTGGGGTCATGCTCGGCAAGGAGCCAGGTGCCTGGCAATCTGGGGCCGGCAGGAGCTGCAGCAGCCAGTGGGACCCAGACTCTGAGTCCAGGGGAACCCTGCCCAGGCCCCGCCTAGCCACACCTGTCTGCTCCCGGGCCCACCCAGGTGCAGGGGCTTTCCCACTCCCACCCACCACGTGGGACCTCTTTCCCACAGCAGGCACGTGGGTCAGTGGTGCCCACGGCGAGACCTGGTGGGAGGACCTGGCTGTAGCATCTGCAGCTTTCATTACTGGCCAGCGACTCCAGCGTCTGCTCCCGCGGCCGCGTGTGCTTGTGCTGGTGCCTGCCCCGCAGGGCTGCCTGCCCAGGAGTGCGGCTCGGGGCAAGCCAGGGCTGGGCGCCCGTGCCCCCTGGGGCCGAGGGGTCCTCTCCCCGCGTGTGTGTAGCCACTCGCACACACTGTCATAGGTTTCACTTATCTGCAAAACAGCAAAACCCCAATTGCTGCTGCTGGCATGTGAGAAGAGAGGAAAGTGAGGAGAATTAGAAAATGGCAGTTCTTAGACAGAAATTGCTTCCTAAATCCCTTTCATTACGACCTGAAGGTGCCGTTCAAATGTTCACTTAAGTCGTGTTTCATGTGACGTAGTGAATCGTAAGCTGTGTAACTACGTGAGAATTTGGGGATTGGGGGAAACATCAGGATGCCGTGCTTTAACTGCTGAGGGCAGAGTGCACGGAGATTCTGTGTGTGTGAATCTTTTCTCTCCCCAGCTGACCTCGGCCTTGGGAGGAGGGATCATTTTCTGTCTTTGCATCTCTATGCCCTGCCGGACCCAGTGCTGAGTATTTAGTAGGTGCTTAATAAATGTTCATTAAGTGATGAATTCAGAAGCTACACAAGCCTTGGGTTTTGCTCTGCATTTAGTGGTTTAATGGGGTGTTGAGAGGAGACAAAATGCACCCCCAGAAAACACCGCAAGCACATCTGTGCACAGCCATGTTTATAGTGGCGAAACGCGCCTGTGCTTCCCCACAGCAGTGGTCTTCTTCCCACCCCGCTAGCTCTAGCTCCCCACAACCCTTCTCCTCCAGGGCTGCCCAGTTTCCCCAAGGCTGCTGCACATGTTGGGATGTGTGGGCTGGACACTGAGCAAGGTGTCCCGGTGTCCTCTGGCCCCTTTGGTCTGTTCTCCAGGTGGGTATGGAGGCCCTCAGCGGACACTGTCCCTCTTCCACTGGCACAGCCTCTGGGTGATAGGGTCACTTTGATCACACCGGCTACCTCTGGTTGGAGACCTGGCGGGGTCAGAGTGGCACTGACATCTCTGGAGTCCCTGGGTGCCCCAGCCACGCTAGCTTTCTAGGAGGAGAGGGGACGATGCCTCCTCTTTGGCTTTGGTCTCTAGGGTTTGTGAATGAACGGCCAACTGTGAGCATGGGGTGACCTGGCTGGAGGAGTCAAGCCCCCAGGTGGTGAGAGGGGGCCGTGCAGAGGGAGGAGGAGGTGATGGGCGCTCAGGAGCATCTAGGAGCCACATGGAGGGCTTGGGTGTGGGTGGCAGGAGTGCTGTGGGAGGGAGCCGCAGGAGGGGGTCTGGCTGAGCAACTGTCTTAGGCAGTGTTCTGGAAGTTGTGACTGTTCTCCCCCGGGGAATTTTGGGAGATACAGGAACGGACATTTCTGCTGCTTCTGATAACGTTTGGCGGCCGGACCTTTTCTTTGGACGGGACTGCGTGTGGTGCAGGGTACATGAGCCTCCCAATCCCGTTTCAGAGTCAGGATGACTGACCTCGAGGACAAAACTCCAGGGGCGGGATCTCAGGAGAAGCGGAGAGCAGGGTGAAGAGGAAAGAGAGAGGAGACTGATAAAAGACAACTTGTAAACCTCACCATTTCACAGGCTTAGAAATATAAACAATATGGCTCGTTCATTTCCGGAACACGATTTGGGATGACTTGAGGTAGCCGTGATAAAGCACGACAGTGAAGGCTTCCAGGTGAAGACGGCAGATGGGGCAGGTGGCCGTGTCTCATCTCAGCCTGCAGCCCCATTAAATGATAGTCGAGGGGTTTCTAAAAGTTATAAACTCACAGAAAATAAAGAGAACGGGAGGGGATCCTTCAGAGTTTGAGAGTTCCACATATCCTGGGAAGGTGAAGAGTAGAAGGAGGGGATGTCTGGTGGAGGTGCCTCCTACGGATACTCGCAGAGGGACAGAGCCAAGGAGGGAGTGTGGGCCCTGCAGAGCCCGACATGCCCAGGCCTCAGAGCACCACAGAGAAGGCTGTGGACCCGAGACAAGACCACCCCAAGTTCTCCCCTCCCTGGAGAACCTGGCACTTACACATTCCTCCCCCTCCCAGGCTATCCTGCCTCCCCTGCCTCTGCTGGGAGCAAGCCCTGTGTGGTTTGACACCAGCCCCATCTCCCTAAGTGAGATCTGCCAGCTGCCGGCTCCTGGCCCAGGCAGTTTTATGGCCTTGCCCTACTAAGTGAGCAGACAGCCAGGGATTGCCAGACACTTAGGCTGGCAGCCTGAAGAGGAACAAAGAAAAACACTCAGAGAAAAATGCATAAGAAAAGAGCATTCAGAGACCTAAGTGGCAGCCACGGAGGGGCGGGCCACACGGAGGGGTGGGCCACTTCCTCCCTTGGGAAGACACAGCTTGCTGACAGCTCTTGCGGGGGTGCCTCCGGGCTCTGCCCTGCTTGGAGCTGAGGCCATGTGCCCCACTGGCAGCGCCATCCCGAGACAGAAGACAGCAGAGCTGCAAGGGCCACCGCTCCCCTGAGGAAGGCCGTTGCCCAGAGCGCCTGGCGGGCCGGCTGTGCCTTCTCAGGGCTGCACTGCAGCCTGAGGGCCCTCCGCTCCATCCTCCTCCTCCCGCTCCTTACACAGGTGTCACCCCTGCGTCATCTGCAGGTTCCTCCCACGTCCTCCTGTCCCCTCCCGCAGTTATTTCTCACGGGTGCCCGATACATCGCTTGCGTATCTATCTTGGCTTCTGTTTGCAGAGGACCCAAGGAATGGCTTTAGGGACTGGATCGCCCACTGCCTGGTCGCCAAGGGAGACGCCATCCCTAGCGGCACGTGGGCTATGGATGGTCCCTGGCACAAGAGAGTGGCCCAGTGGGTGACTTGGTCCAGCGAAGGGGAAAGCCCCGACTAGTGTGACGATTCACTGTGTTGAAATATATGGAGGTGACAGGGCATGTGACGATGGGGAAGTGGCCGGTTATTACTGCATTGCATTTTGCCCCACATTCAGCTCCCGAATACGTGACTGGGGCCAGTCTGTTGGCGGTTGGCTTAGCGCCCATGCCGGGTCCTTGGAGTATGCAGGAAGGCTGTGTAGTGGGGGGACCAAGCAGGACTGTGAAATTCCACTGTCCACCCGTCGCCACAGTGGATCACAGAGACTCACTCTCGATCTGTTCGAGACCCACACATCGTAGCGCTGATGGTACCCAGGGCAGTCACTGTACCGTGGAGGCGGTGCATTGGGATGGGGCGTAAGCGGGACCGGAGGACGTGAGTCAGCTGCATGCCTGGGCAGGGTCCCAGACCTCCACGTCCACTGCCTCGGTGGGGCTGCTGCCCCTCCCCCCGCTTGCATGGAGGGCCACGTGGGAAAGAGCAGATGGATCGGCTGAGCATCTGGAGGCAGCCTGGGAAGGCTCCTCTGCCTTTGATCTTAACATCACAGGCCTCGCTGCCAACACCTCTGGCTCACTGTCCTCATGCCTGCTCTGCAGGTGACCCAGCCTCCTCCCTCCCTCCCTCCGCCTCGCTCTCCCTCGCTCTCTCTCACACACGGGCAGCAAGAACAACAGCAACAAAAAATAAAACAAAAACTCAAACCCGCATCCAGATGAGTGTCTCAGGTGAATTAAAAAAGGGTAATGCACCTACGAAGTGTGATCGTAGGGCTGTGAGAATGGCATAGTCACAACAAGAAATGCTTGAGGTTAAACAAATGGGGAAATTCAGTACAAGTGTAGGAAGAAGGTAAGGAGAAGAAAGCCCCCAGAAAATCGGACAGAGAGACAAAGAAACAGGGATATGGGAGAAAGCCACAGAGGATCAATCCCGAAGCTCTGAAATCTGACTAACGGTAGTTTCGGAAACTGCTGCAGGTCCCCTGTCTTCCCTGGTGGGCCCCACCGTGCGGCTCTTCAGCCCCCCTTCTCTCTAGGAAGAGTAGAGACTTTCCTGATGGAAAACCTGGGAAGGTTACTGGGCAGGGGCAGCCTGTCCTTCTTCCTCTTGGGAGGGAACTGCCCTCCAGGAGCATTTTCTGCTCTGTCCCCACGTCCAAGGTCTGCTGTGGGGACACTGCCACTGTAACTGGGAGAGAGGGTCTGTCCAGTTCTGGAGCCGTGTCCTTTCTGGAGCTGTGTCCTTTCTAGAGCTTTGCCCTTTCTGGAGCCGTGTCCTTTCTAGAGCTTTGCCCTTTCTGGAGCCGTGTCCTTTCTGGAGCTGTCTTGTTTGGCTTTCACCGTGAGGTGCCTCCTCCACCTTGGCTTCCCCCAGTAATACAGGTGATGTTTTTGACCTCCCATCTGGCACATCTTTGGCTTATTTCTCAGCTCTTCCTTAATTTGTGCTCCTGTGCCTCAAGAAGGCGACAAGCAGGAGCAAGGGGAGCGGCGGGGAAGACAGCCTCCGCGGCAGAGCAGGAGTGGGGAACGGACACCCTGCGGAGAAACAGGCCAGGCGGGCGCAGACTCACTGGAGGGTGGATGTCGATGAGCAAGTTCCGAAGGGGAACAACTGTCGTCTCGGTATTCTACATCCCTAAGCTCTTGCTCAAATGTGCAGGGCTAACAAAGAGTTTCACACACGGAAGAGCCAAGGACGTTCGCCTCTCGTGCTTCTTTCCACGGGAGGTTGCTGGAGGACGTTCCCGCGAGGGAGAGGGACTGAAGCCAGAAAGAGCCGGACCTGGATTCCAGGAGATGGTGCCTTTAACCGCAAGAGCGTGATACCCTCTCAGGGACGGTGGCGGTGGAGCAGGCCAGGGCACGGCCGGCGGGAGAGGCTGGGCGAGGAGGTCTCTGGGCAAGGAGGAAAGGGCAAACGAGAGAGAACAACTGAGATTCTGAAGTCCCAGAGAGACGGCAAGGCAATCGGCGAGTGAGAAAAGGACCGTGTCTAGAGACAGTTTCTTTTCAGTTGGACGGTCGGCCTTCCGGAGGAGATGCAGTGCCCACGTCACCGAGCAATGAGACTGTTTACATTAAGTGTGTGTGTGCGGTGTGTGTGTGTTACATCTCTGTGTGCGGTGACTGTGGGTTTTTAACTTTTGGATTCAGTTTTTGGAGAATTTACTCAATGTGGAAATGGCATCAAATGTTAATGTTACCACATTTTAAAAATTAATAAAATAAGAACGATGATTCCCTGTCTGCGTGGGGGTGGTGGAAGGTGAGGAGGAGGGGCAGAGGGAAGATGAGGACATCAGTTTTATCTCACAAGGTGGCATTCAAGAAGCACAGCCAGGTTAATTTTTAGTTGTTTTTAGACCTTTTCAATCTATTAACTTGGGTCTTTCAAATCCAGAAAGTTTTCTTGTGTTATTTCTTCCATAATTTCTCCTCTCCATTTTGAGACTTCCGGAATGATTGATCTCAATGGTCTTACCCTTTCCCTGCATTGTAAATTCCTTTTGTTCTGCTTTCTTGGAGATTTTCTCAACTTTGTCGGCGATCCCTTTTACTCTTTTATTTTGTTCTGATCCTTGTATTTTTAACTACTAAGTGGCAGTTAAATATTGTGCTTTTAAAAAAATTTTAAATAACACTCTGCCCTTATTTTAAGGATACATTATTTTATCTCATTTCTCTGAGGTTATAAAATATAGTTGCTTCAGAGATTTATCCCATTCTCTTTATTGTTTGTTTTAACTCAGCGTTCCTCTCCCCACCCCATTTGTTGACTGTCCTTGGTCTTTGATTTTCCTGTTTAACTTTGGGGCGTTATGGCGATGGTGGGAAGGTCCCCGAGTTTGGGTGACCAGGGCCCTACACAGGAGGACCTGTGGGCCACGGGGTGTGTTCATTGGTACCCGGCGGTCAGTCTCTGTAGCTGTTTACTCTGGGTGGTTTGGCGTCTCTAGAAAGGACTATCCGGTTGCCCACGTGGCTGGGCAGGCTGCTGCTGTCTGGGTGAGATGGCGGGGTGGGAATTCCACACTCTGCAGGCACAGCCTCCGGACTTGTTGGTCTTCGTTCTGACCACGCTTTCCTGCCTCTTCTCTGCCTCGTGTCTCTGTAGCTGTGGTCCCTCTGGTTCACTTTCTCCGGAGAACAAACCTCCTGCCTCCAGCAGGAGTGGGTGCGCATGGAAACCGGGCCGAGGGCTCCTTGTGCAGACTTTACACCTGTCCTATTTCCAGCCCTTGCCCTGGGGGAGGATCCCATGCTCTCTGCCACCTGCCACCTGCCACCTGCAGGTCCAGAGCCTTCCTGGAGTTTGCTTCTCTGTGTTCTTCCGCCCTCGGGCTTCTGTCCCACCTGCTCTTGTCCTGCTAGGAACTTTCCATTCTACCTGCTTTCCCACTGTGATTTGGGATATAAATATCTTTTTCTGTCCCTGTTTCCCTGTTCTCTTTACTAAAAGGTGATTTTTGAGAGAAGATGGGAATGGAAAAATTTCTACTCCAGGATCTGAGAGCTAGAACTCCTGTATGTATTTTTTTAATTAAAAATCTTGAAGTAAAATGTAACAGGTGTTCATTCCCCTGCACTCATCCCTGCGTGGAAGGGGTTTACCGTGCTCCAGTCTGGCCCCAAAGTTCAAGTACAGCAGCTCCGCTCTTCTCCAAATCTGGGTGCGAAGTTGCCCGCGGCGTGGTGGGGCCGTCTCCCCAGTTGGGTCTGTGGGGCGCAGAGTGGACGAGGGCCTTGCTCAGCTCGCACTGTGATGGGACAGTTGGCAGACAGTGTCTGGAGCTGGCGGCCTGTGGGTCCACAACCGCAATGACCCACAACTCAGCATGCTGTCCTGGGTAGTGGGCAGCGTCCGCTGGGTTCCCGGGTCCTCAAAAGGTGCTCTGTGGAGTGGCCCTTCCCGGTCTGCTGACCTTGGCCAGCTCTGGGGCTGCTCGCAGAGGCGGGCGTGGCATTTAGGTCACGCCCAGCCTGGTGCCGCCCCCAGTTGAGCTCATGTCCTCACAGGTCCAGGTGACCATGGGACCCCTTCTAAGGGTGGCTGCCATAACAAATTAACACAAACTTGGTGGCTTTAAAACAACAGAAATTTTATTTTCTCACAGTTTTGGAGGCCAGAAGTAAAATCGAGATGCCAGCGGGGCTGTGCGCCCCCAGAGGCTCTAGGGGAGGGTCCTTCCCACCTCCTCCAGCTTCCTGTGGCCCCAGACGTCCCCAGGCTCATGCCAGCATCGCTCCAGTTTCTGCCTCCCTGTTCACGCGGCTGCCCCACTGCTCCGTGTCTGTGCTCCCTCTCTCCTACCTGTCACGAGGACACCATTTATTAGATTTAGGGCCTTATCTCAAAATCCTTTAACTTAATTACATCTCAAAAGACCTTTTTCCAAATAAGGTCACATTTTGAGGTTCAGGGGTTTAGAACATGGACAGGTCTTTTTGGGGGCCACCATTCAACCCACGACACTCCCTGAACTCCTGGCATGTCCCCCCTTTCAGCCCAGTCCCCTAGGAGGGCGCTTTCTGCGGGCTCACAGATGAAGAGGAGGGGACGGCCACTTCGTGGGCTCTCCAGGGGACCGTTCTGCCCTGAGGCTGAAAGGAGGGTGACCAGCTGTATGCAGAGGGTGGTCTCTCACTCTGTATGCGTCCAGTGGACATTCACATCCGTGCGGCACAGACCGTGCGTCTGTGCCTCCCCTTGGGCGATGGTGGTGCCTGAATCGCCCTCCAGGCTCACGGACCCTCGGCTGGACCTGGACACTGGCCTTGGGCCCCTTTCTGGGGGACGACCTGTGAACTGCTCCTTGAACACCCCATCCTGGGTGACAAAGCGGGAATCCGTTGCCCTTCCTGGGTGAGCGTTCAGCAGGGCAGAGCTTGCTCCAAAGATGGGCCGGCACGATAATTTTAGGCTGTGTGTAAACTCAGAAAGGAGCACTTTGGAGGGGTAGGTGCTGCTTACATTATTGTAATATAAACATACATGGACACTTACAAGGAATAGCACAGATATTAACGAGAGCATCAAAGGAGCGGACGCTGAATAAAGGGAAGGGTGGGGGACAGTGCGCCAGAAACACCGCATTTGTCCTCAGAAGTGCTAACATTTTCTGTTTGGGGCCTGTTGCCTAGTGAAATTCCACAACCGGCGCGTCACTCCTGCTGGATTCGGGCTCGTCCAGAAACCTCAGGAGACCAAAGGCTTCTACTATTTTAATATATGGGTCAATGGAAAACAGTTGGAAATCTGGTAGTTGGTTAAAATTTCACCGGCCAGGCCCTCGTTTGAATGGACACATTGATAATTCAGCTAATGCTCTAATAAAATCACGCCGAGGCGGCTAGAACATGTAAGTCAGGGTTTTCTGGTTGGGGTGGGAGGAGAAGCGGAGGGACCACAGACGCCGAGCTGGGAGGGCCCTGCAAGACCCTCCGGCCACCCCTCCCTTGCTAGTGAGCAGGTAGCGGCTCTGACACCTGTCCTCAGGTCTTCTGACCCCAGCTGTCCCCCTTCCCTGGCAAAGGTCAGGACTCTGCAGACATGTTTTGTTTCAAAGAAAATTTGCTCTGACATTATAAAACTCCAGTTTCACACAGAAATTTCCAGTTCTTGAAATGCTGGAAGTTCTAGCCCTGGGCCGGCACCCCTGCAAGGCAGTGGGCTGTTCTTTCTAGGTCCTGCAGTCTCCACCTCGCCTTAACCACCTGGGAACGGGGAAGGTCCTGGGAGGACAGGGGGGCTGGCAGGGAGGAGCCCCAAACTTGCCTCTAGGCGGCACATACACAGAGGCCTCAGGTGGTACCTGAAATCCCCGGAAAGCTTCCAGAAAGCTGCGGATACGTATGTCAGCATGCTTAGCGAGGAAACACTCAGTGAGGACTGTTTAGAACTGGTTTCTGAGCACCCACATACTAGAGTCAGTTAAATGGTAAATTAATTAATACATAATTTATAACCTGACTTTTTTCCTAAAGAGATTTCGTATTCCTTACTGAACACGCACATTCCCCTTTATAAATAGTCCTTAAAATAAGAGAAAAGGACAGATCAGCTGGAAAAATTGTTACATAGTGGGGCTTGGATCACAAGAGGTGATCTTTTTTGAAAGTTGGTTATAGGAGGAATTATCATGTTTTCTGAGCCAAAATTTTTGTCTTGAAGTGTGGAAAATGGTCCTTGTTATACCTTTTTGTAACTTGACCCTGAAGAAACTGAGAACGTGGAAACACAAGCATTTTCCTGGGGCCAAGCTAGTGGCCTCCAAAGCTGGTGACTTTCTGCGGGATCCATGTGGGGACAGGGTAGGGGTGAGAGTGTGCAGGGGTAGGGTGGGGGTGGGCCTGGAGACCGGGGAGCTGCAGGCGCCTGTCACGCCTCTGAAATCACTCATCTCAGACAGCCTGGAGAATCAGAAGACAGTGTCACTTATTATGACATTTTAAATTTGCATTTAATCAGTTTGGGATATTAAAAGTGATCTTTAAAGACGTGTATGTTTCACTGCAGCTTGTCATAACTAACGGCAGATTTAACGAAATAGCACGAGGTTAAGGCTTTGTCGCCTGCCTCGTTCAGTCTCAGTTCCGTACCTCTTTCTGATGCATTTTGGCAAAACTACCCATGAAAAACAATCCCTCTCCCTACTAGGATTGTCTGGCCCGTGGGCTGTGAGCTTTTCAGGAGGAAGCAGTCTCTGCACCTGGCCCCGCGAGGAGGAGGGATTCTTAAATCAGCAGGACAGCTGGCGCTGAAAGTGCTTTGTGAAGTTTGCAAGTTCTCTGCTCTGCTGGTACATCTGTCCGTCCCCTCCTGGTCTGAGGGCACAGAGGGGCCCTCCCTGGACAAGGACTGCCTATGTCCCCTCTCCCTTCTTGCCTCACTACCTGAAGGCTGCTGCAGTATTTTCATGTAAATAACACTATTAGGCCTGGGACCACATCCCTCAGACTTGTGATCCCAGCACTCTGGGAGGCTGAAGGGGGAGGATCGCTTGGGCTCAGAAGTTGAGACCAGCCCGAGCAACACAGCGAGCTCCCCTCCTGTCTTTGCAAAGAATTAGACACGTAGTGGCGTGTGGTGGCAGTCACTCAGCTACTCGGGAGGCTGAGGCAGGAGAGTGGCTTGAGCCCAGGACTTGGAGGCTGCAGGGGGCTCTGATGATGTCACTACACTCTAGCCCGGGCAACAGAGCAAGACCCTGTCTCAAAACAGGGAAAAAAAAAACTCCGAAATAAATAACACCTTTATGTGCCTATAGCATGCTGTTGTGCAGGTCAATTCCAATCATTTTAGATATTACTAAAAATGGAAATGTATGAGAAAAATAACCCAAATTATAGACTCACACTTTCTTGTCCATCCCTGTGTTTTATTCTAAGTTCCACCAGGGCTGGGGCCATGTGCTTTTGCTCTGTCGTGTTGTCAGATCTTAGCCTGGCAACTGGTAAATGCCTAGTGAATATTTAAGAAGTCCTGACACATCATTCTCTTGCACCCCCGTGGGCACGCTCCTCTCCCAACTATCCCAAAGTTGGTCCCTTTTGGGAATGACTCCACTCGCGTCACTCTGCCTGGCTCGCATTCTCGGGAGGAACAGCCACATGCCATTCCTTCTTGGGGTCTGGGGAGGAAGGCCTGCGGCACTGTCCTTCTGGGGTGGGCCAGCATGACCCCCAGCATGTTGGTGGGCCCCCGCTCCCGCCTGCCCTGGGGACCCTTAGCACGTGAGTTCTTTGATCTCGGGAGGAAGGCAGCTCACGCGTTGTCCAGCCACGTCTCGCCCAGCAAAGACGGCTTCTAAAGAGATGGGACAGCAGCCAGGAAAGCTTCTCGAAGAAACTCTGAGGTCTTTTAAGTCATTGTTGGCTCCCACTGGCCTGGTCCCATGTGCAGGGCTTTGTTGATTACCTCCTGGGGTGATGTGGGGGGACACAAGGCATGAGGCAGGACAGCCAGACGGCTCGGGAGTGTCCACAGGTCTGCAGGCCCCTCTGCGCCTGCCTGGCCAAGGGCATGGCCTCTGTGAGCGCAGGGAGCCCCTTCCGCCAGTTCTGGCTCATCTCCGCACTGCGCACCCTCCACGGCACCAGGGCCCACGCCCGTACTCTCACAGCCCCTGTGCTGGGGTGCCCTTCCCCGCCGCTGCCCCGGTGTGGGTAACTCCTGCATACCCCGAAGACCCTGTTCCGGCATCTTCTCCCGGAAAGGCTTCTTTGACCCCACCAGACCAGACTGAACTAGAATCTCGGGGGGCAGGGCTGGGGTGGGCTGGGGAGGGTGGGGTCGGAGCAGAGCTAACAAGCCCCCCAGTCTGCAATCATCACTCTGCCCAAAGCATCCCTCGAAGGCTGTGCTTATTCTATTTATTTATTTTTGTGAGCTTCATCAGTTCTTCAAACCTTCTCCCTGAAGATGATCTTTCAATCTCAGATTCTGGATAAGACACTCCAAAATGAACACGCCTAACGTGAAAAATAGGTACCTTGCTGGGTTTGACTACGGTGGTCCGTGGCAGGTGGAATGCTCGGAGGTGCCCGCCTGCCGGCTGCAGGGCTGAGCAAGACTGAGGTCTCCAGGCACTCTTGACGGGCCGGGGTGTTCCAGACACGTCACCATGCCGATGCACGCACGCGAGCCCATCACGCCCTCACAGGCAAGTATAGCTGTCACCCTTATTTATGGGGGAAGAGGACACGGAGGCCAGGGGACGTTGAGGTGGCTCAGTGCACTTGCGATTTGACCCAGGCCTTCTGGCTCAGAGCTGTCTTGGGTCTGGCTCCCTGGAAGCAGAGCCCGAGACGAATTCTTGGATGATCGAGGGGTGCCGGGAGACACGAGCCAGGAGGAAAGGTGGGAGGGAGCAGGAGAGGTCGGGGAGGAAGCGAGGTGGCGGCAGGGGCGTGGGTCCCGGGAAGTGTAGCTGCACGGCTTTCACGGCAGCTCAGGCACACACGCTGCGTCTGCCCTGTGTGCTTTGCACCCCTGCCTCTGTCAGTCTTTGGCTTTGGACCTACCCTCTGGAAGGGGACACATTCCTGGCATCTCTGGGGAGGTGGCTTCCGTTGCTCAGGGACATCCTCCAGAGGAGGCTGCAGGTGTGAGCCGTCATCAGCAGCACCTGCAGCAGCTGGGAGGTGGCTCACCTGACCAGGAAAAGGGGTCCCTGGTGCTGTCCCAGGAGTATGGCCACAGGAGCCCTTATCCGTAACCACAGGCAGAACTGCCGCGTTCATTGGCAGCGCTACGCCCTGCCAGGACAGTTCTTGACAGGGGATGGCTCTGGGCTTTTTTCTGGGCTCCAGAGTCTTGACGGTGGCGTCCCATTACATGGTTACCAGGCCTCTTACAGCGGTACCTGAGGTCTCCTTTCCCTGGGAGTTTGCGGGTGACAGGAGGGTGCAGAGTCCTGGGAATTCCAAGCCCTTCCTCCGCACCGAGAACACAGGCTTCTGTGCTCTGCGTCGTTAGCCCCTCGCAGGGTCTGGCGCGCGACAGCTCTTAGGGACGGCTTGGCTGTGTGAATGAATGAATAAATGAATGAGTGAAGCAATGATGCTATCAGCCTTATTGCCACCAGGTCCCTGGCCATGCTTCTGTCCCTGTCCAGGAATCCTATTGGGCAAAACCGAGGCCTCCTTATCTGGTCTCTCTCAGTGTCTCTGACTCAGGTTTGCAGCCCCCCTGGTCCCTCTCCCAGAATTTGGCTGGCAGATCCGAGGTAAGTCTTGGGGGCCTGTTTCTTGCATGTTTCCAGCTTGCCGCTGCTGTGCAGGTGAGAAGCAATGGGGTCCCTGCTCTGGGCAGGGGCGGCCAGCCCAGGAGACGGCGGGTGGGGACGGCCAGGCACGGTGACCGTTGCTGTTTACAGCCTCTTGCCATTCGTGACTGCGGCCAGTGGAAAAAGGACTTCACCGTTGCTTATAAACCGTGAATCAGCGGCCGCCCTGGCTAACGGCTTCCTTGGTGAGTCTCTCGTTCCCTTTGCCCTGGAGGGAGGGCTGGGCGGCAGCTGGAACTAGGTGAGTCTGTGCGGTTCCTATGAAAGGCTGCTGGGCAGTTGCTGCTCCGGGCAAGATGCCTCATCGGCCCAGCCCAGCTCCAACCCCTCCCGGTCTGTGGCCACGGTGGGTGGGTGGGAGGTGATGCTGGCTCTCCCCTGCTGGCCTCCACTCTTACTCACTGCTGTGTCACCCACCCTGGCTGGCCCCACCCACCTGCCGGTGGTTTCCCGTCCTGGGACAGCTGGCGGGGAGCCCGTGTTCCAACTTTGCATCCACAGCCTCCTTTATCCACTCCCCGTGTGCCGGCGTTCCCTCCCAAAGGGCCCATCCTCCCCCGGTCCGGTTGTCAAGCAGGGGGCTGGGTGCAGACAGCTCGTGTCCCGTCTGCGAGGGGTGCACGGTCCCATCACAGTGTGCAGGAGTGACGACACAGGGTTGTGGAGCACAGAGCTATCAGCCCTGTGGCAGGAGGGGACCACTCTGTCTAGGGTGCCAAGGACGCCTGCATAGCGGAAGTGGTTGCTAAGTGTTCTGGGCAGAAGAGAAGGGAGAGGATGTTCCAGGCACAGAGAACAGTATGAATGGCTATGAAATTCCAAGACTATATTTCTTACCCCTGCCAGAACATTCTGTGGCCTTCAAATCTCTTCTACTCACTCCTTTCACCCAATCTCCATAACAACCCCGTGGGACCAGAAAGATGAGGGCGTAGTTCTCACTTCACTGCAGATACAACTGGAGCTCAGACACGGTAGCCAAGTCCAAGTCCCGTGGCTGGTCCCTGGGAGAGCTGTGTCCACAACCCACTGCCTGTCCTCAGGCCAGCGACGGCCCAGCCCGCTTTCCACCCCCACTCCCCATTGCTTGGTTGATCTACCAGATGCTTCATTTCATTCCACTTCATTTCTTCTCATCTCATTTTATCTTCCTTCCCCCGTCCCCCGGTTCCAGGCAACCACAGTCTTTTTGCTACTGTAGATTTGCCTGTTTGCACGCTGCATGTAAATAGGATCATGTAATACATGATCTTTTGTGTCTGGCTTCCTTCCCTTAGTGTGGTGCTTTCAAGGTTTGCCCACATTGTAGCATGTGTCAATACTTCATTATTTTTCATGGGGGATTAATATGCCGTTGTATAGAAATAACACATTTGTTTATCCGTTCTCCACTTGATGGGCACTCGGGTTGTTTCCACTTTTTGGCTGTTATGAATAATGCTGCTATAAACATATATGTACATGCTTTTGTGTGAACATACATTTTCAGTCCTCTTGGGTATATACCTGGGAGTAGACTTGCTGGGTCATATAGTAACTCTGTGTTTAGCCTTTTGAGAAACTTCCAGAATGTCTTTTGAGGTGGCTGCACCATTCTACATTTGCAACAGGAGTGTACGAGAGTTTAAGTTTCTCTATATCCTTACCAGGACTTACTGTCTAAGTCATCCCAGTGAATCTGAAGTGGGGTCTCCTTGTGGTTTTGACCTGCCTTTCCCAAGGATGATGACGTTGGGCATCTTTTCATGCACCTGTTGGCCATTTACATATCTTCTTTGGAGAAATGTCCATTCAGGCACTCTGCCTATTTTTAAAAATTGGGTTGTCTTTTTATTATTGAGTTGTGAAAGTTTTTGATATATTTTTAGATACAAACCCCTCATCAGATTTATGATTTGCAAATATTTTCTCCCATTCCGTGGGGTGTCTTTTCACTTTCTTCAAAGTGTCTTTTGAGAGACAATAGTTTGTGAATTTGATGAAGTCCAATTTATTTTTTCTTTTGTTGCTTTTTGATGGTGTCATATCTAAGGTTGTAAAGATTTACCCTTATATTTTTTCCAAGAGTTGTATAGTTTTAGCTCTTACATTTAGGCTTTTGATCCATTTTGAGTTAATTTTTGTATATGATGTGAGGTAGGGCTCAAAGTCCATTCTTTTGGATGTGGATATCCAGTTGTCCCAACTATAATTGAAAACACTCTTTTTTTCTTGGAATTGCTTTAGCGCCCTGTTGAACACAAATGTAAGGGTTTATTTGTCACTGAACACGAATGTAAGGGTTTATTTCTGGACGCTGCTGTACTCCAATAATCTATGTCTATCCTTATGGGAGCCCCACATGGTCCTGGTTACCGTGGGCTTGCAGTAAGTGTCGAAATAAGGAAGAGTGAGTCCTCCAGCTCTGTTCTACTTTTTCAAGATGTTATGGGCCCCTTGTAAATCTTTACTAATTTTGGAACCAGCTTGTCAATTCCTAACAAAGAAGTCAGCTCTTCCTTTCTTTATATAGATCAAATTTCTGATATCCTGGTCTTATTAAGCCCGCGAGATATGCTAAGGATGGTAATGGAAGAAACGCTAAGAGAGCAGGTGTGATGGAGACAGGAATGGGGGCATGGGCAAGATGCGGGGGCGTGGTCCAGGGCGATGGATTCCCGGGGTACCATGGGCCCTGCTTGCTTTGGTTGGCGTACCCCTCTGGGATGTGGGTGGATTTAGGGAACCAACAAGACTTAGAGTCCCATGGGCCTGTTGGGCAGCCTTTGCACAAAGTTCTTACCAATCTAGGGACCAACTTTTGCTTATTTGGGGGTTAATAGGAGAAGAATTTTGCCGCCAACCTTGTACTTATTCTGCGTTTAAGACAATCAAGCATGTTCATTGTCTTGGAGACTTGTGATCCCAAGAAACTTTCTTAAAACTTGTATAGAAACTTTGAATGTCCCAATCTTGGGTGTGAGCTGAGGGCTAGAAGTCCAGCAAGGAAGGACAAAAGAGCCTGTTCCTCTTCCCTTGAATGTTGCAGGGATATGACTCAGAGTCACTTAGGTGATGCTGATGACATGAGGGAAAAACCAAGGCTGATTTGCTGTGTGGAAAATCTCATTATAGTGTGTCTTCTAAATAGTAAAAAGAGACCTAAATAGTAAAATCTGTCTACATTTTGAGGCTTAAAATAAGCTGAATGGAGAAAAACTCAGTGTTCTTTTCAGGAAGTTTGTGGTTAAGGGTGAGAGAATGTAGCATCCCACAGGGAGAACCGCAGGAAAACGAGAAGATTCTCGGGAGGGCTTGGGCCTTGCAGGCTGGGAGCTGGAGGCTGCATCCCACACCAGCCCCCTGCTAGGTCTTCCTGGGGCCTGACGAGTCATGATCTTTCCCTGCCTTGGTTTCCTCATCTGTAAAATGAAGGTTTTTCTGCTGGATGCTCTCTCAGGAGGCTTTCAGTGATTAAATTTGCTAATTCTGTGGACTGACAGATTTTGGTGAGGCA
This sequence comes from Propithecus coquereli, assembly GCF_000956105.1. NCBI lineage: Eukaryota > Metazoa > Chordata > Mammalia > Primates > Indriidae > Propithecus > Propithecus coquereli. Next base: position 3,050,513 of record NW_012148563.1, on the reverse strand, counting down.
GGAAGCTCTCCTGTTGCACCAGCAATGCAAGTAGACTCCTGGGAGGAAGAGGCTCATGGCACTCATTAGACTGAAGAGCCAGTTAAGAGTCAGCATCTGTCTCCTTCTCCACCTGACAGCATCCAGTTAAATTGTGAGAAGAAATGGTTTTGGTTGGCAATGCATTTGTTTGCATGCTAGGAAGGGAGGAAGCTTGGTTTTCTTCCAGCTCTTTTGCAGAATTAATCTCGGCAAATGTCATGATGTTTTAAGAGGAAGGAGCGGGAAGCAGTGTGGAGAGGACCATGAGTGGAGGAAGAGTGAGGAATGGCTGCCTGGCCGTGGCTCTCTGCGCATGCCCATCACATCCCCAGCACCGTTAGGGCTGGACTCCGGGTCCGTGTGAAGTCCTCCTTCATCTTCCCTGCTTAGGAGGATGTGCAGGGTTCAACTGTCTGGGTTCAAATCTCAGCTCTACCACTTATCAGAAGGTTAAACTTGTACAAATTTCTTAACTGCTCCAAGCCTCAGTTTCCTCGTCTGTAGATGTTAGGGCTGACAGTGGTATCTCGTGGGGTTGTTGTGAGGTCCCTGAGCACTAGGCCTGTCCTGGATGCTGGCCACTGTATTGGATGGGGGTGGCAGGGGCTCCCACAAGCGGCTCAGAGCCTGTGGAAGATGAGGCTTGGGGCTCACTTTCCAGAGACTGGGGCTCCCCAAAGTGACTCAGAGACTGGGAACATGCTGATGAGTCAGGGAGGCACCTGGTGGCAGAGAAGAGTCGGCATTATCGGGTGGTAAAGAACACCCAAACCACAACCAAACCCCAAGGCAAAAACAAGACCCAAAGCTCAGCTTGTCTAATGTGCTGTCCTTAACCAAGCAGATGAGAGTGACTGCATCTTTGTGGGGGACTCCCTGCCATGAAGCAACTTTATGGGCTGGGAGGGACAGCCAGGTTGGAGGAGGTGAGGGAAGAACTTCTTGTCATGCGGACGAACAAAAGCTATCCCAGAATGTCTGGGAAGGACCACTGTGCTTGTGAGTGGCAGAACGTTTAACGGCCAAAGTAGAGATGTCATTAGAGCCCAGTGGTAGGACATGTGGGAGGGGCTGGTTAGCACAACCTCACAAGTGTGGGGGTGGCATTGAAACTGACAGGACGTGAGCTGGTGGCTTTCACTTGCTGAGTCCTAACTCCCTTGGAGCTGCACAGTGTTCATGCCTGAGCAGTGGTGGTCAACGACAATGATTCCTTGGCCTGCCCGCCACTCAGGACTCAGAGAGTTCATCCCACCTGTTCATCTTCAGGGCCAATGGGGCCAGTGGGGTGTGACCTGGCCGCACAGCTCTGAATTCGTTCTGGGCCTTGCTCCCCTCCTCCTCCATGGGGATGGTTGTGACTTTTGCATACTCCGGCCTGTTTCTGTTTTGAACTTGTTTAACTTTTATTAATAGCTACCCTTTGAAGATTTGTCCATTATAACTTTTCTTGGCCACCATAATTTCTTTTTAAATGGCAAATTACATCAAAAGAGGACCTGAGCTGTATTGTGATTTGTAGGTTCTTTGGAGAGTTACTGTGAAACAGAGTGCCCCCGGGTGCAGTGGCTCACTCCTGCAATTTGTGTTTTGGGAGGCCGAGGTGGGAGGATCACTTGAGCCAGGATTTTGAGACCAGCCTATGCAACATAGTGAGACCCCATCTTTACAAAAAATAGAAAAATTAGCTGGATGTGGTGGCACGAGCCTGCAATCTCAGCTACTTGGAAGGCTGAGGCACCAGGATTGCTGGAGCCCAGGAGTTTGAGGCTGCAGTGAGCTAGGATGACATCACCACATCCAGAAGACAGAGCGAGACCCTGTCTCAAAAAAAAAAAAATAGTGCCAGGTGATGTGTGAGACACCCAGTGGAATACTTTCTTTTAGAAAATAACTGCTTTTACTAGAAGTTTCCAAGAACTCGGTCCATATCTTGGGGTACAGATTAGAAGTAAAGAGTAGGATTTGATCCTGAGAAGCACGACACTGAAGACGTTTTAGGGAAAGAGAGAGATGATAGCTACGGTCCTTATATTTTAGGGAACAACCTTCCACCGTCTCCGTAGCACACAACTGCTGCAATGGTACTGCTAACTCAGCCCGCTGGGGAGCTCTGCTGTGATAACAGACAACCCGCAAACCACAGCGGCTTTAAACATTGAGCGTTTATTCCTTTCTCACGTCCCAAGAAACTGGCTGTGGATCAGCCCACGGCTGCAGCAGACCCTTTCCGTGCAGAAGCCGCTCCTGTCGCGGGCGCGCTGGTCTGCAGTGTGCAGAAGGGGAGGGAGTTAGAGAGCCGGGTTTGTGCAGAAGTTTGTGAGGCATTTCACCGGCCCAAGGTAGTTCTGTGGTCGAGCTGACAGTGGGGTGGGGAATTCGAACCCGCACGAAGGCGGTGCGGTGAGGCATGATGGCGGGAGGAGAAGCGTCATCTTCCACCGGGGAAGAGAATGAACGGTGGAAGAACAGTAAGAACCTCCAGCATAGTCGGCGTGTTTTCCTCTCTCCCTGTCAATGGGGAAACGCAGCAAATCCTGGAAATTTCGGGTGGACTTCGGAAGGTGGAATGAGCTGTGCGTTAGACTCTCTTCTCGCGGTCAGGGTCAGGCTGCCTGGGGCGCAGCGAGGTGCATTCAAAGAGCGAGAGGATGACGGATTGCGGACGGAGCTGAGCGGATCACGTGTCACGGTCTTTAGGAGCTGTTTTATTTGTGTTGCCTCAAATATTTTAAAACACAAAAGCTGCAGTGAATCTCACTGACAAAATATTATATGTCTGGGGAGCAACTCCCCAAATTATCCTCTGGGTTTCTTTTCTAAGCAGGAAAATTTCCTGGAGACACAAAACGGCAGTTTATCTAGAATTAATCAAAAGCAAGTATTTATAGCAACATTTAGACGTTTTTAAGAGCCCCTCCCTAAATAAGCCCCTTGTCTTCAAAGAAAGATTAAAAACACCTTTCGAAGGCAGAATGGCATGGCACAGCTAAGACCTTCGGAACATGTGAACGTCAGGAATGACTGGTGAACAGTCGGTCTCCTGCGCGCAACCACGCCGTACAGGCGGCGTCCCACGCCGCCCCACAGATGTTGTCTTCAGGTCACCGAGGACGAGGTTTGCTTGTCGGTTTGTGACGAGGTTGGAATCTCTTTCGCAAAACACAATCTGTTCTCATCACGACAGAGAGACTCAGTTGCAGAATAGGAATAGAAGAGAAAACGCATTTTAAACAAAGTTTCTCCTGACTTCAGCTTCGTAGAGGGCAAAGCTTTGGAAGGAGACATCAAGACACGGGGGACACACCTTGAGTATGACACACAACGATCAGCTGCTTTGAAGGATGTTGTGGATTTCAAGAAAGTGCTAATGCTTTTCTTTTCTCTTTCTTTCTTTTTTTAAATTATGAAAATGGAACAGACATGTGTATATACTTTGTGCCTGAAAGTTTTAATTTTAAGCCCAAACCTCCATTTCTCCAAATTGAAAAGTGAAAAGTGTGCTTTGGGGCAAATAAACTTGGTGCTGTTGCTAGGGACCCCTTCCCCGATTTCCCACCCTTGAATCATCTTCACAGATTTTGAAAATGAAGCATGAAACCAGAAGCTACATTATTTGATTTTCATCCTGCCTTTGCTTTTCTTTCTTTCTAGAAATCCTTCCCGAAACCACTTTAACTCTTCCCCCCTCCTCTCCTGCATCTATCCGTGGGAGATGCGTGTGCTGTTCCTCTGCCTTTCAGCTGCTAAGTATCTTCTGACCTCCTTTTATGGAGCGAATGCTTAGCTGCCTGTGTCAGCCATCCCCTCGCCCTGATAATTGTATCGCAGTTTTGGTTAAAGAATTCTGCAGTGCTTACGTGACTACGAGTTAATAATTACTTTCTCTTTGGTTTGCTTGCTTGTCTATGAACCTATGTATTTTCCTCCAAAACTTCTTCAATAATTGCCAAATCCAACACCAACCCGTCTTTCTTCTAGGTTCCCTAAGGCCTCCCTCCTGGAACTCTCTGGCCTCCTGGTCTGGTCCTGGCCCACTGATCTTGACCTTGGGTCCTGCACAAGCTGTTGTCCTTTCTTATCTCCTGGAAATGCTCTATTTCTTCTGTTGGATCCCCGACTTCTGGAGCCCTTGGTTTCTTCTTTTCTGGTTTCTTTTTCGGTTTGGTGGGGCACATCCTTCAGTGAGCTCCTGAGCAAAGATCGTGGGTAGTAACTGGTTGAGATCTTGCCTGACAGCGCTTTTCATCTGCCCTTTCCCTTTGATCGGTAGTGGGTTGGGTGTAGAATTCCCGTTGGGAAGTATTTTCTTTCCAGGTATGGTGTCCTTGCTTTCAGTGTTGCTGCTGAGAATGTCTGATAGCTTTTCTGATTCCTGATCCTTTATATAAACCCACTCAATCTTTTTCTTTCTTTTTAACTTTCTGTTAGTTTTTCGGATCTTGTCTTTATTGTCAGGGTTGTGAAATGTCACAGTCATGTGTCTTGGTGAGGATTCGTCTTCATTAATCATTTCACCTTTCAAACTGGAAACTCACACCCTCCAATGCTGGGATTTTTAAAATATTATTTATTTGGTCATTTTCTTCCTACTGCTTTCTGTTCTCTCATCCTGTTGCTTCTGTTTGTTTCTCACCTCCTGGGTGAGCGCGCAATTTCTAGTCTTCCCTGTTTTATTACCTCTCTTTTTGACTTTTTGTTGTACTCTCTCAGGGATTTTTCTCAAGTTACTCTTCCCAAAAACTACTGTTGATTTTTTAAAAATTTTTACCATGGTATTTTTCATTTCTAAAAGTTTTTTTAATTTTATAAATGTTTTAATTAAAAAAGCAACGTTCATTTCTCGTTTCGTGAATGTAGTATCTTTCTTCTGATCCCTGTGAATATTCATTGTTACTCTGCAGAAAAGTTTTCTCTTCTTTCTGAATTGTCTGTTTCCTCCAAGTCTGTCCATTCCCCTCCCCCTCTCTCCCCGCTTTCTCTTGTTTACATTTCTGAGCTTGTTTGGGGATTTCCTTAGAGGGCTTGATTCATACTTGAGAATGAGGCCCTGCGAAGCCAGCTGCAAGCTCTGTATTTATGGATTTATGGGTGGGACTTGGTGAACAGTGGGTTTCCCAGTTGCATGAGAACTTACCTATTTTGGGGGGGGAACTTCTATATGGGCATCTTACGTCTTTCCTTTGGTTCAGTTTCTGGAAGAACTTTCCCATTTCTATTGGGAGAGTGCTCTGGATTGCGTTGTGTCCCTGCGCAAAGACGTGTTTAAGTCCTAACCTCCAGGACCTCAGAATGTGACCTGATTTGGAAATAGGGTCATTGCAGATGTGATCAGTTAAGTGATGACGAGGTCATACTGGAGGAGGGGGCCAATCAGTTATGACCGTGTCTTTATGAGAAGAGGAGAGACAGACACAGAGAAGGACACCACGTGAAGACAGACACACAGGAGGAGCCATGTGAGATGGAGGAGAGATTGGGGCGAGGCTGTCACAAGCTGGGGAACGCCGGGAGCCACCAGCCACTGGCAGAGGCAGGAAGGTCCTCTCCGAGAGGCGTCGGAGGGAGTGGGGGAGGGGCCCTGCCAACACCCGATCTCAGGCTTCCGGCCTCCAGAGCAGTAAGAGTGTACGTTTGTTTCTACTGTTTCAGGTGGCCCCGTGTGTGGCACTTTGCAATGGCAGCCCTGGCAAATGAGCGCCGAGAGTACATGCGCTCGTTGCTCCTTTTCCTGGTGGCTGAGGGGACAGGGCTCGGCAGGAGGTCCCCTCTTCAGTCCAGACCTCACTTAACCTCCAGACGCTTCCGTGGTTAGTTTGGGGTCTCGCTCTTACTCTAGTCTGTGCCTGGCGTCCCTGGGCGGAGCATCTCTGGTTTAATTGCTCTTGAAATTAACCTTGGGGTGAGGGAGGAGGCGTGGCCAGTGCGGGTGGGCATCTAGGGCCTGGGTCCTCCCCACTCAGACGCCCAACTAATCCTCGCGCTTTCAGCCTCAGCTCCTGGTGACAGCGGCACCTCCAGCCCTTGAGCTGTCTGCCCCTTGTCCTCAGCTAAGGCCACAGGACCCCTTCATCCTCCCGGAGACGGGTGAGGGCGCCCTCTTCTGGCCCGCCCGAGCGTGTGCGCCCTGCGCCCTGGGCCTCTCCCCTGCACCCCAGGTCTCCGCCAGTGGAGGGAGGTCCTGGGGGGCGTCTCCGTTCTGATTCATCTCGAGTCACCGCCACTTCCTAGCGCAGCTGTTTCCCGCACAACAGCCCCTCAGTGCACATCGGTTCAGTAAATGAAGGAATGAAGGACTTGAGATGACTTTGAAGCTAAAATGAGTAGACATCTAACTTCATGCGGAAGAGAAAATCAACCCTAAGGCTAAGAGTGTTAAAAAAAGAACTGATCCACCCATCCTTTACAAATGGAAATTTATATTTCAAACTGAAAAAAAAAGTGAAATTGGCGCTTTGATGTAGTCCTATAATTATAAAACCAAACATCTCCTTGCTAAAATTTTTGAATTCCAATCAACTGCAGAAAGTTTCTTGGATCCTCTCACACTTGGGTTTGACATCCTTAAAATTAATCAGCTGAGCATGGTTTACAGCTCACAAAATTCTAGGAAAAATGCTATATTTTTAACTGGGCGATTTTATACCAAGTTTCCTAGAACCAGCGAAGTGCTGGCATATTACTTCTCCTTAAAATCTTCTCATTCTCCCCAAATGGAGGAGTTCGCATGCCCTGACAAAATTACTCCTTCTAGATAAATATAGAACCCTGTTAGGTTTTCTTCACAAGAATGCATATTTTTACAAGGTGTTTCCCATACGCATAAAGTCAAAGACTCACTCCAGGGCCCAGGTCCTGGCCTATGTCCTCCGTGGTTGGTGCTTTATAACCACAGTAGATCTGACGTCTATTTTACACCTCAGTCCTCTGTGCAGTCGGCGACAAAGACTTTCCTTCCCATCTGTTTTGATTAGAAAAATGGTTTAAAAAAAAATCAAGGAAACTCAAGACGTGGTGCATTTTCAGCACAGCAGAAGAAATCATGGAAGCACAGTGGGAATTAGTGTGACGGCCTGATGGATCTGCGAGGCCAGGACTTATTTCAGAAATCTGTCCTCTTTGAGTAGATTTTACTGCTGCATCAGGCAGGAATCTTTTCGTGTAAGTGTCAGAACCCAACTGCCATTAGTGTAGAAAATGAGTAATTTTGGGCTCACGTAATCCAAGGGAGAGTCGAGAGGGGAAGGTGACGACCACGTTCTGGGGCAGGCTTGGGCACGAGGATGTCACTCTCCTTCCCTCCCTCTGTGTCTCTCTGCTTCCCTGTCCCTGGCCGGCCTCCTCCAAATGGCAGCAAAGACAGCAGCTGCTAGTATCATATCAGACGGGGCCCGAGACCGGCTGGCTCTAGACCCAAGACAGCAACCCTGGGGAAAGGCTCCCCATCCCTGGATCACCCAGAGGTAGAGGTGCTGGAAGGTTCTGCGGGAAGATGGCAGCTCTCGTTTGAACCACTGCTGAAGATAGGGAAAGGGCATTCCCCAAATCAGGGCAGTGCTGGTCTGGACACAGGACCCAACAGACACATGTCCGCTACGGCCACGGCTTTCCCTGCTGTGTTTTAGAAGCACGAAGTGAAGTGTCTTGTGGTTTTAGACCCTCGAAAATTGCCGAGGCCACATTACCAGTGCAGTGGGATAGAGCAGTGGAAGGTTTGCATCTGTGTGTGTACGGAGTGCTTAGCGGGCAGGGGAGTGGTGTCCTCGACCTTGAGCCTGGGGCGGGGGCAGGAGTTTGCAGATCGGGGTAGGGAAAGACGTCAAGGCCAGAAATGAGGCAGCGGCAAACGTGGTTGACGTGGCCTGGACCTGGGGGTCATGGCTGGATTCTCCTGGACATCACCTGCATAGCTACCACTCACTCCTCACTCTGCGGACAGGGAAACTGAGCCGCAGAAAGCTCAGCTGACTAGCCCGAGACCTGTGGTTAGTCAGCAGCAAAGAAGGCACTAGCGCCTCATTCCCAGACAGGAGGTCAACTTTCCACTCTGCCGCCTGACGGGCTTAAAACGGGCACAGGGTTGGAATGAGAAATCCCCGCTGCCCTCGGCTGTGGGTCAGTGGAAACCTCAAGTCCTCCTCATTGGTTGCGTTTCCAACTCTTCTTGCCTTGAAGTAGTGGAGTTGCCTCTTTGGAGCATTTGGCTTTAAGCTGACTCGGAATCTCGCGCTCCTCCTCTGGAATGAGATGAAACTCCAGCTTCACAGGGACAAGCAAATCTATTAACATAATTGCAGTTGCAACACCAGTGGTTGGTGGGGACGCCCAGAGGGGTGGGCTTGAGCTGGGCCTCCAAGAATAATTTCCAGGACATCCCAGCACTAACCCTCTGCCCTGTCTGGAAGGGGGAGCGGGAGGTTGCGCTGGAGAGGCTGGATTTAGGAACATGCCGCACGGCTGCAATCCAGGGGTTAGGGGGCAAAGATGGGGGTGCTCCTCAGCAGTGGCCTGGGTGCTGGAACGTGGGGTCTGGCTGCTGCGACTGCAGTCACAACTTCCCTTTGAGTCCTGGAGCCGGTGTGGGACTCTGGGGTGCTGAGTCCGGCTCTGCTGCCGCCCGCCGCTGCCTCTTGATGCTCAGGGAGCTGGAGTCTTGGAATTGGCTTCTCAGGACTGGGTTTCTGTGTTCAAGTTCCCTGAGACAGAGCCTGGGACAGGGTCGTGTGCATGTACTCACTGAGGGGAGCTCCCAGGAAAAGCCTGCAAGGGGCAGGGAAGGAGGACAGGGTGGGAGAAGAGGCCGCTCAGAGGGTGCTCTGGCGTGGGAGCTGTCTGCAGAGGGTGTCTGGCGCAGAGGCAGTGGCCCTGAGCACCCACATCAGACGTCACTGGCTGTGGGCCATCCCAAGGGAGATGGGATATGACCCTGTCCTATAATAGTTATCTATTGTCGTGTGACAAACTGTCACACACTTAGCAACTTACAATAACACACATTTATTGTCTTGGGTCAGGAATTTGGGCATGACTTAGCTGGATCCTCTGCTGGGGTCTCAGAAAAGCTGAAACCTTGGTTTCTGGAACTCAGGGTCTTTTCAAAGCTCATAACGTTGTTGCCAGAATTCAGATCCCTGTGGTTGTAGGACTGAGGTCTCTTCTCCTTGGTTGTCAGTTGGGGACTGCTGACAGCCCCTAGGGGTGCCTGCATTTCCTAACCATGTGGCCCTCTCACGGTACAGTGGCTTACTTCATCAGCGCCAGCGTCTTGGTCTGTTTGGACAGCTGTGCACAAAAGACCATAAATCGGGCGGGTGGCTTCAACAACAGAGGTTCCGGAGGTTGGAAAGTCCAGGATCAAAGTGCAAGCAGATTCGGTATCGGGAGGGCGCCCACTTCCTGGTTCATAGATGGCGGCTTCCCTCTGTGTCCTCACACGGTGGGAGGGGTGAGGGGTCTCTCTCTGGCCTCTTTTATAAGGACACTGATCCATTCACTAGGGCTCCTCTCTTGTGACCTGAAAACCTCCCAAAGGTTATACTATCTCCTTGGGGTTAGGATTGCAACATATGAGTTTTTGGGGGGACATTCAGACCATAGCAACCAGCAAGACAATCTCTCCCGCCAGTCTTCTAGGACAGAGTCTTGTGTAACAAAGTTATCACTCGGCGACTTCCCACCACTTCGTCATAACCAGATCCGGGGAGGGATGCTTAGCATCTTTGTCATATTCTGGCTGGAGTCAAGGCTCAGGTTCCACCTGCACTCAAGGCGAGGGGATTACACAAGGGCTCGACTCCTTGGGGGTCACCTTAGAAATCCGCCCACCACATGTACCCCAGTGTCTCCAGAAGAGGCAGCTCCCGCATCCACGGGCAGTCCCCCAGGAAAGGCCACAGGTGTGACCCCTTAGCGACCGACTCTCATATGAAAGGGGTCTGGGCGAGGCACCCGTAGCACCTTCCACTCTGTGCTTGCAGCGTAAGTAGCAGAACAGTTACCGGCACCTTCTGTCCACCTTCCAAACACCAGGAGCCTGGCTTAGTGGGGCAGCCTCATCCCCCTTCAGAGCCGGCACTACAAGGGAACCTGGGAAATGAGTTTTTAACTTTCTAACTTGTGTAGTTCAGGGAAGGAGATGGGAAGAGGTGCCAAGGGTCAGTTCCACCCAACGGTTAAGGGGAAACTGAGTCAGGAGATTCTGTGACTTATGAGGTCCCTCAGATGGCCAGTTCCAGGCCCAGGACTCTTGATGTTTAGGTCAGTGCTGACTTTTGAGACAGTTTTCCTCCTGGGACAGGTGGCAGAGAGGAAATGACATTTCAGCGAGGATCCCAGATACTGTGAGTAAGTGAGAAAGCCATAGAACCAATATCCTTTCTCGTTAGCACAAGGGAGGTTTGCCGCCAACTGCCACCAGCTTCCAGAGGTTTCCAGAGCCACAGGCATTGTTGGAGAGGATGCGGATTATCAATGATTAGTTATAGTTAAGTATTAAAGAGTATGGATCCTTAGTGAATGGGGGCTTTTATTTCTTTAAACCTTGTTCTAAATGATTTGTCACCTTTGCCATTTAAACACAGTCATCCCTTGGGATCTGTGGGGGGTGGTTCCAGGATCTTCCACGGATACCAAAATGCACAGATGCTCCAGTCCCTGGTATAAAATTGTGTAGTGATGTGTATAGAACGCACACACCCTCCCAGTACTCTAAGTCATCTCTAGGTGACTTATGACTCCGAATACAATGTAAACGCTCTGTAAATAACCATTACACTGTATTGTTTAGGGGACAATGACAAGAACAAATCTGTACATGTTCAGTACAGATATGATCATCTGTATTTTTTGAATATTTTTGAACCATGTTGAATCCACGGATGTAGAGATCACCCATACGAGGGTTGACTGTAATAGTAATTTCTAAAACCAAGGAATGTATATTCTTAGCTATCTTGTAAAGAAAAAGGTGTATTTGTGAAAGAAACTATGTAATGGGAACACGTAAAAGGTGCTTGTTCAGTTAACTTCCGTGAGCTGAGCCGCTTGGAGCAGGAGGTTGCAACCAAAGGTCGTCTTGTTTGCAGCAGACATGTGCCTGGAGAAATCGCTCTCCTAAGTGCTGACACTCTCACCAAGGACGCGGCAGCACATACCCCAGAGCCCCACACGGGCCCAGTTCTGTGCCTGCTCTGTGCAGAGAGGATGTGGGGGGGACAACCGGACTCCCCCCTGCAGGGGAGTAATGTCTTTCCACGTGTTACATGCGCAGTGTGGATCCACACCCAGAGCCTCTGCTGGGTTCACGGTCACCTGTGGGTGATGGGTGGGGAAGCCCCATCGTCTGAGCCACCATCCTTGTTCCCACCTGATGTCCTGCAAGTGAGACCTCTGGGGCAGAGCCGAGTGGGCCCCGTCATGGGTGAGTGGGGGCCTGGAGCTGCAGGGTGGAGAGGCGTTCTCTCCCTTTCTCCCCTAAACTGCAAGGAGATGATCCTTGGAAAGGAGTTACTGATTTCTCTGCTCTTCAGACTTGGCTTTGGAAGGTTCTCAAAGTCAGTAATACCCTATCTTTTGCTATTTCTCATTAACCGAGGTTTCATATGGGCCACAAGATAGGAGAGGATGGAGAAGGTTGGGGGTGTCCCAGGCCAAAGTAGCCATCTGAGCTCTGCTACTAACCCAGGGGACAGTGTCACTTATCCTCTCTGAATATTGTTTTTCTCATCTGTAAAATGGGGCCATAATTTCGCCTAACCAAAAGTGGCACCTATCTATTTAAAAGGGCTTAGGCAATGTTCGTGATAAGAGAGAGAATGTATATTAAAAGTGATTTGAAATGTGCAAAGCTTTGTTGAAACACAAGAAACTCTGAGCAAGATGACCATTTTCATTCCCCGGGTCTGTGTCCTAGAATGGGACTATTAGCCACACAATCAGAATCGTTATATATAGGACTTAAAAGAAATGTAGACTCCTTTTTTTTTTTTGCCTTTTCACTGGCAAACAGAGCTTTGGTTAGTGGAAAGTCTAAGCGATTTCAATTGCTGGTTTTTATATTTGAAAGGGGAGGTTATTAGGAGAAGTCTCAATTCAGAAACTTCAAGAAGAAATGGGAGGGTGTGGTGAGGGTTGAGGGGGGATTACATTTCCTGTTTTCCTTTCGGATGGTGTTGGAAAACATTGCAGGAAAACCATGGATACCTACGAAGAAATTCCAAAATTTATTCTTTTTGCCACCAGGGGCCCAGCCCAAAGGTGACGAGTAGAAGTGGTCAATTTTTTTTAAGAGTTGGGGTTTGCAGGAGTCCAGCTCAACGCTCGTAGGGGGAAGACAGCGTTCGGAGGGTGACATCAGCCTGCAGCGGGGGCCAGGAGCAACAGAGTGCAGGAGTCTGGTTTTCATTTACAGTTTGGGTCAGTCCGCAGTGAGGATGGGGAGAGGAGGGGTCGGGGAGGAAGGGAGGGAGGAGGAGGAGGAGCTGGAGGAAGCCCTGACTGTATCCCTGGCCCCCGTCCAGCTCGGAGCTCAGTCGTCCACCAAAGGCCGCTCAGTTCTCCTGGGCTCCAGCCTCCTGCGAGGACTGCAAGAGGAGGTTTCCTGGCAGCGCCTGGAGTCCCGGCTCCCTCTCCTCGGGCAGAGAAAGGCTGCGGGAAGAGAAGGAGACGCGGTGTGTGGGGAAATATGCGTCCTATTCAAACATAATTGAACCTAGAAGCCCAGGGACACACACATCTTCAGGCTTGCTCAGGGGTAAGTGCGACTTCGCCTGTTTTCTCAAGTTTGCGGGCAAGAGGGCAGCGCCGAGGTGGCCGTTTCCCAGGCGGCTTTAGTGGCTCTTACGTCCACTGTGTCCGTCGGTTTTCCGTACGTGTTTTAGGTCTCTGCAAGAGTCCGCCGATTTCTCTTTCTCTCTTTGCGGCAGCTGAGTTTCCTTACCCTGGTTAAGGTCGCGGGTCGCCTGAGAGCATGACGGCTTTTAGCCCCGTCTGCGGCTGTCTCCGCGCCCTGTGGGGTCCTGACTGCAGTGCGTTTCGGCTCGTGATTTATTTGAAGTTGTCTCCTCCTCCGAAAACCCAGTGGGGATCTGCTTTGTCTGCAGAAGTGTCTTTGCTGAGATAGCAGGGGCTACCTGTGGGGCAGCTCCACGGGCAGACTTGCTCTGAGCTCTCGGGCGGCGACCCCGAGTCAGGGTGCGTCTGCTGGGTCTCTGCTCGGGGCCACCCCTGGGACGGGGCTGGTGGGCACCTCTGTTGCCTTCAGGAGATTGGGTGGCTCTGGTGCCCAGGCTCGGGGCTGAGGCAGGGGTCACTCCGTCGTCCGTTGCCATCAGGGCTTCACCTTCTCAGGGACCTGAAGTCACTGTTGTAGACGGTGTCCTCTGGGGTTGCTTAAAGGAGCTGCAGGGTCAGGGCAGGAGAAGGAATGTGGCGTTTGGGCGGCGTGCCGAGTGGATAAGGCAGGGCTTCTGGGGCTGCAGGGCCGGCCCGTGGTGCCCAGAGGTGAGGCCGGTGCCAAGCTGGGAGGCCCAAGGGCTGTTCCCTGGCCCGGAGGACGCAGGGTGGGGCTCGGGTCCTCTCTCCCCGAGGATGGAAAGTGTTCCCTGACAGTCGCCGGCCTGTTTTGGGGACCTGTTTTAAGGGCTTACTATGTTAGAAAATGGGCTGGGATTGAAGCAGGGGTGGGGTCCCTGGGAATGCCCCGGGGGGACTGGGGAGTGGGCGAAGAAAAATCAGCTCTCACAGCGAGCCCAGGAGCAAATTTAGAGGCTGGTGTGGACCCAAGAACAACCTTCTCTGAGCTCAGGGGAGGACCCTGCACCCCATGCGGATGCAGGGCTACTGCCCAAGCCACCCGGCCCCTCTGCCTGCACACGGCGAAGCCCAGATGGGAACCACGGGACCCCAGAGCTGCGAGGGTACTCGGGGCTCCTGAGGGAAACTTATCTCCAGCCTGGGACTCCCCAACTCCCCGGGAACCCACTCTTAATACTGCAGAAAACTGAACAGAAGTGGCTTTACAATCCAAATTATATTGCTCCTACCACAACTGTATTGAAACCGGTTGGTTGGCTGTGGATGGCATAATCGGGACTTCTGAGTTCTTTGCTGGGCTAAAGATAGTGGAAGAGACACTTGGTTGGAAGCCACTGGTTTTAAAACTGTGGAATCAGAGGCTCCAAGGTGTGAAATCCTTGTCGAGGCCACGGGTGTCTGAGATGGCAGCAAACTCCTCTCCCACTGCAGGGAGCACGGAGCAGATAAGCCAGCCCACAGCGATTCGCATCTGGATGGGAAAGCCGGTTTGGGCTCCTCAGAATCTACCAGCTAACGGAGAAAGAAGCGAGGCGGACCGCAGGGAGGGGCAGCGGCTCTGTGGCCGGAACACCAAGCCGGCCCCCCTCACTCCAGCCGCCCGGGGGTGGACGGCCCAGCGGGACCTGGGTTTGCCTCGTCCTGGTGTGGGCTTGCAGCTGAGCATTAAGGCATAGGCGTGGGAGGTGGGCTTTTGCAGAAACTGAGATGTAGGAAGGGCCATGTGTCTGGGGCCGTCTTTGTTTAGGCAAAGGGGCGAGGGTTTTTCATTACCTTGAGGCTTAGTTTTCTCTTTTCCTCACTCGTGGCAGTGAGAGACCAGTAAGCGGACGTCGAGTGGAGACGAGGACTTGGGAGGGAGCACGGGGGCGGTGGCGGGGAAGGGTGGCTGTCCTGCCTCTGCCTCTCTGGGAGTGGGAGGGTGCGGCCACGGCACCTTTCTGGGAGGTGGCTGGGGAAGCCTCTAGAATGTTAGCCCTTGGCCAGGGCTCTTCTCCCACTTGGGAGGGTGTGTCCCCCGCCCATGGCTGTGGCCCTTAGGTGATGGGACATGGCAAAAGTCCAAAGCTGGGCTCTTAATGAAATTTTTGATAACAGGTAGGCATCTTTCTGAGCAAGAATCCTCTTTACATCTGCACTTCACTTTATTTCTAGAGTGTTTAGAAATGACTACATCTCACTGGCTTATCAGACGTGCCCTTTGTGATTTAGTATCTCAGTAACTTTACATGTCACTGATGGTAGAGCAGGAAGAAACCCCTCTATTCAATCCATTATTGGTTATTGATTAGTGGTTCAAAGGAGGCTTCCCGTCCTGACCTCAGTTTCGGGTATGGAGCCCGTTGACTCTGGGGCTTAATGCCAGCTTGAAATGAGACGTCCTTCCCCTTCGGAAGTTGGTGGTGCGGTTGTGCCAGCGACTTGTTTCCTTGCTCAGAGTGTTTAGACAACGAACGGGATAAGGTATGGTCCTCACCAGCAGGCTGTCCCACTTCCCACTTTTGTGTGAAATTCCGCGTTTAGGATTTAAAATTCACTGACAAGTCATGAATTCTGTTGCAGGAGACTTTCTCGCAGGCATGCTAACAACTTTAGCAAAACATTTTTATTTGAAAATTAGTCTTTGTCACTGTTCTTTTTGGAAGAAGCCGAGAATGTGGTATCTCTTGGGGGAAGAATTGCAGGTGGTTTCCCCAGCCGAAGGGGACATTGTGTACTGGGCAGCTTCTCCACGCTGACCTACAGAAGCAACCTTTTCATGATGTCCTGGCTGTGGCAAGCAGTAAAACACTCACCAGTGCGACATAAATAGCTGATGGTGTGAGGAGTGGCCTGACGTTTAAAAAATGCTCTTAGTAGTGCTAGCTAAGGAAATGAAAGCCCAAAATGATTCAAATTTTAAGTCAGGGGAGCTTTGAAAGGTTTCTGCTGGTTCAGACAGCCAGCAGGACAGAGCTAGCAAGGACGGTCCTCTTCATTCCTGCATTTCTAGATGCACCTTCTCTGTTTCCACCGTCAAAGTTCCGGGAGACAATCCTACTCTTTACGTAAAAGATGTTGCTTGTCCCCTCGAAAGCACAGCGATGCATGTCTTATTCCCAGGGAGTACCTGCAGGTCCTCATTTTGCAAAAAGGGGTTCTCTTCAGGAATTCATTATATTAATTCTTGAAAATATAATTTTTAGTACATGCTGGTCTCTCGGTCCTATTTGGGGAAGGAGATAAGATTTTGAGTTAACACATTTATCCTGGTACAGCTGTTTCTGAAAAGGCAATTAGGTTTTTTTCCTCTAGAGGGCGGTGTATCCTGCTGAGCTCCAGAAAAATCTTGAAGTGGCGGCTGGAGTCTCCCAGGGTGGGGTTTCAGGGTTCTCGGGGACTCAGTGATGCTCTTCTCCACAGAGCTTTAGGACAGACAATTCAATACATTATTGTTATTATTGTTAACGTGGCTGTTCATGATAACTGAAGTGGATATAAATTTAGAGCTTTGTTTTTCTTCTATGCTCAGGTGTGTGCATATTGAGATGAAATTATGTCTCCAAATGAGGCATTCTGCATTCTAAAACAAGTGCGTTCCCAGGGCATTAAACAAATAAGACATTTTAAAGGAAACGTTTTAACCATATCTGTTAATAATTACAAAAGTTTAAATTAACTGGTACTTAGAGAGCTAGTTTGCCACATCGTGCCACGCTATATCCCTGTAGAATTTCTGAACTTTAGAACTGGAAGTGATGCTAAGATTAACCGACCCAGTTACTCCCAAAGTTTTCATTGCCTGTCCTTTGATATTTTCCCCTTTGATGTTTTCCTTTGATGGATAACTGGTTTAATGTATTTTAAAAAATTCACACAAACTATAATTATGAATATCTCATTTTAAATATTTGTTAATAAAAAAGGTTACTGACTTTCAGACTTACGATTGTTAGCCTGAGATAGTACCACTGTTAGGGCCCTGAGGTACAGAACGCCAGCTCAGAACAAAGCAACCTAACGCTTCGTTTAATCTCAGTGCCCTCGTATTCACTTAAGCTTGGTAAGACCTACTGTGCTCCATGGCATTGAGCTTCGAGGTTGGGGGAGGGGATATACATGAATAAGATGTGTCTCTGCTCTTCTAGTTGGCAAACAGAATTCCTATTTGGCTACATGAAATATTGAAAAGCTGTTACCTTGGCGGATGCTTTCCCTGCACCCTTTATGCTTCAGATGAGGAAATGGAGCTCAGAGAGGTGAGTGCTTAGTGCTAAGGCCACAGAGCCAGTAGGAGAAGCAAAACCAGCACCTTCTGAGTGCTCTGCACGCATCTGATGCGTCCAGCAAGCAGGTATCTGGGCCCTGGTACCTTAAAAGTGGGACAAGACTTTAAGGGTATATTTTAGGGGACCACGTGGAGAAAGACACTCTATCCCTTTCCCAGTCTTCTTTGGAGTAGCATCTTTTAAGTTGACTTAGCAGAGGGGTAACTGTTGTAAAAAAAAATCTGGAAAGAAAAAGGAGAGAAGAAAAATAAAACAAATACAAAAAGTTCTGCCAAGCCCTCTCCCAAAGGCAAACTGTGAGTCTTGTAAGGGTCTGGCTGCACTCGGCATCGTGCGGTCCTGCTGTTCTGGAGTTTCGGACTCGTGAACTGCACAGCAACGTCTGGGAGTTGGGAGTGCCCAGGGAGAAGCGCAATGGGAAACTGGATTTCTGTCCAGTCCCCCAGTGTGTGCTATACGTTCGATTTTCAGGGACCCGGAGCATCAGCAATTGGCCACTGGAAGGAAAAGCTCATGGGTCGGTTTAATTTCAAAATTAAAAATTGAGCAGCAGCTGGAGATGACTCAGGTCTCAAGGGAAACCGTTCCAGGAAACTGGCTTTTCACTTCTGGAATCTTCATTAATTGATTCAGCAGCCCAGTGCCGGCACCCAGTGTTAGCGCCAGCTCAGCTAAACCCACAGATGGCCTGGACCGCGCACCGGGGTGGGGGTGGGGTCTCTGTTTCTAACTGGGGCAGGGAAAAGCCATCACCAGTCAGAGCCTAGGCTGGGGTGGCGGATGGAAGACAGCGGTCACAGGACCGTTGCCTGTTCAAGCAACAGACAATTATCCTTAATTTACACTTAAAAAGTGAGGCTGGGAGAGGTTAACTGACCATTACTGACAGACACAGTAAGGAAGCAGATTTTCCCAGGTTATTACACCAAATCCAGTATTGATGATATTTTATCAGATGTTTCTACCCAATTTTTAAAATGGTCTCTATTTTGAGGAATCATTTTCTCTTCCATACTTGAATATGAATCAGACTGGAAAACAAACAAAAAAAGTAAATTTTCCTTACAGTGTGAGAACATTTCAGCCACTTCACCTGCACAATTTCACAGTGGAACGCGTGGTGTCGGAGAGGCCGGCAGCACCGCCGTTGTGTCCAGGAAAGGACGGCGGAGATCAGCAGCGCCCTGTGTCGGGGGCTTGGAATGAACTGGGCATCTGTGCAATTTCTTTTGAAGCATTATCTAACGCACTCTCTTTCTTCGCGGTAAAATGGAAATACTCTCTGCCTAGTGTTTTTAATTAGCAATACAAATGGAGACAAAGTCTCGTCTGGCTGCCATACATCCAGGAGTGTCGAATGCTTTTTACATTTGCGTGGTGACATCAGGCTTTTCAGACCACAGCAGATATGGAACTTTCTGGTTCACAGTTATCATCATGAATGCTAGGAATACGTTTTAAAGTAAATTTCCAAATATCTGGGCGACTAATCTGGAATTTCTTAAAGTTGCCTTTGTGGTAGGAAGGAAACCAGCCTCTGAGGAGCTTGACTACAGCCCGGCCGGTGCTCAGTATGTCCTTAAATGCCGTCTCACTTATGGACGCGGCCGGGTGCTAGAGGACATCCAAACCCTCTCTTTCTGTGTTGCTTTGGTACGACTCACGAGCTGCTGCACAGGTATTGCCGCGTGAGGTTTTACCAGGAGGAGCTGACGATCTCAGGTCAGCTACTCAGTATCTAACAAGGACACCAGCAGGTGACAAGGAGGCTGAGTTAAGTGATGAGAAGAGGTTTTGAATTTTGCTCTCACAGGATACATACTCAGTCTGAGTCAAATAGATTACTGTTCTATAGTATTTTCATAGAATAGATGTGCAAGATCCAAGTTGTAAAATAAATGGTAAAAAACCACATCTTGATGTATTTCTTGGGAGGGTTTCCTTAGGGTCGTTCCAAGTCAGTTGCTTTTGAGGATTTCTCCAAAAATCTTTCAAACAGCAACAGCATATTAAATTCTACTCTTCTCCTACCCTAAATGCAGGGCTTAATAAATCCCTTCTTAGCTTCCTCCCTGGGGGCAGAATGGGGACTCCTTTACCAGGATTCAGGCAAAAAAGAGGGAGAAAGAGTGAAATAAGCAAGAAATAGGTGCTCCCATTCCGGCAGGCAAGGGAGGGGTGTGGCAAAGGTGAGGGCGGGCGGGTGCCTCAGATTTACCGAAATCTGAGTTTTCATTCCACAGTGGTTGTGCGTGGCTCTCCTGCTGTGGTCTTTGATGATTTCTGCAGCTCCCACTTTAAACAGGACAGTTAGGAGTTAACAGGAGTCCCGGAACTTGATAGAAGGAATAGCCTGATGTTGAAAAGCAGTACTTGGAGAAAACCAAATAAATGACTTCAAAATGGGAGCTCTGGATGTGTTTAAGCCTTTGTTTTAAAATTACTTCCTTGTGTGTATGTGTGCGTCTCTTTCTTAAAAAAGATTTCCAGACATGGAAAATGTAAAAGCTTTTGAGTGGGCTAAATGAAAACTAATCGTACAGAATTGCAAAATAGCTTGGGAAAGTCTTTGGGATATGATTGAATATGATTTCAAGTTGAAGGGCTGTGTAGGGCAACTTTTACAAGAAGTACCTTTCCAAACTTCAAGGGAATGGCAAGCAAATAGAAAAAGGCACCTCAAATCCACTTTGGAGTGAGACAGAGTGGGGGAAAAAACAGAAATGGATAAGTCTAAATAGAAAGATGAGAATAAAAATTTCATGACCTCTCTTATTGAAGCTGTTGCCTCAGGACATAGAACCTATGGCAAAGGAGTCCCAACCCCCAGCCCAAGGGTCTTAAATGGTCATTTCTGACCTTTTTTTTTTTTTTTTTCCTATTTGAAAGAACAGCAGCAGGCAGCCAGGTTCTGTTGACACAGAATCTGTGGTTTGTCTCCACCAAGGAAGTCTATTCCCCCTACAAAGATACGGGGAGTTCCCTCGAGATCTGAGCCAGATTGGCACAGCCCCTAGGGTCTCCCGGGTCTCCCAGGGGCTTTGGAAACGCAGACTCGGGTTAGGATTGTGGTGCTGTCTGGTTGTATCTGTGTGACGTTGGCGAGTCACTTTGCCTCGCCTGGTTTCCGTTGCTCGTCTATAAAGTGGAGGGAAAAGTAGACGTTGGGTTGCCGGGAGAAAGGCGTGAAACCCCGCCCACGAGGTAGGAGCCCAGGCAGTATTACCAGTGCCAGGCTGTGTCCCCTTCCTGGGGAGCGCCGTGGGAGGGGAGTGAGGGGGGACGGCTGCCTCATTCCCCCTCATTAAAATGGTCAAGGCGGGTGGCCATTTAGCGGGATGGTGTTTGGCATCTTTTAATGATCTAAATTAAAAAAATTCTCCAAGATTTGCTGCCAGGGGATTCGGCTTTAAAAATTGAGACTCCAGGACATGACAAACAATAGAATAGATTCAATGGCAAACAAAAACATTAGCGAACACTCAGCAGCCTGGCTAGGAACCCACGTGCCACATGACTGGCTTCTAGCACGATGGCCCGAAAAGCCCGTGCAGCCGAGGGCGTTTTTCCCACCCGAGAATCCAGCTGATTCAAACCGGGTGGGTTGGTGCGTCGTCAGCGCGGGCTGGAGAACTCGTCACCCCGCGGTCCTCCTCCTCGGACTGGGAGGAACTTCTCTCCTCCCCCACTTCCTTTAGTACCCGGGTATATTCTGGAAAAAGTAATTCCTGCGAACTGTGTATTCATCTCATTATTTTGTGTCCCAGTGGAAAGTACCTCATTTGGGGAGCTGCTCCTCTAACGATGAGTATCTTGGAAACAAAAATCTTTAACATATGAGTGTCAACCAATTCAAAGTTCGTTTCCTCAGAGGACGGTTGCAGTGAGTGCTGGCTCTGAAAGACGTCCCCGATTTCCTCCTGCTACTATTTAGACTTTATGGAGTGCTCTTGGAGACAAGAAAAGAATTGCGGAATGGTTCCATAGTGACCCCACTCAACGGTGAATATATGACAGAATTGGTGAATTCAAGGGAGTCCACTGTGTGAGGAATCAGGCGGGTTAAAATCCGTAAGCAAAACGTGCTCAGGGTGCAGTTCACGTTCTCTGTCGATGTTGCCTGCCGAGCCCTCGGCGGCTCTTCCCACCCCCAGACTCCACGGTGCTCGGACAGACTCCTGTCATCCTGTCCTCTTCCTTCCCATGTGGGATACAAGGTCCAATGTTTTGCAATAAGACTCTGTAATGTTCTCATGCTCTTATTCTCAAACAAAAATACTACGTAAAATGGTATGTCTTGTGGATGGATTAAATATTTAAAATAATTAAACTGGATGTCCCAGAAGATTGAGTTACAATTTTTGACTGCAGCAGTGATGCTTAAAGTTTGGAGGTGGTGGTGGCACAGCTGCCATTTAGAATCACGCACGAACATGGACCTATCCCAGAAAAGCCACATCCACAGATGCAGTTTTGTACACAATGTGGGAAGGTCACAGACCCTTTGAATCTGCGGATCCCGTGTTAAAACACTGGTCTAGACCCATTACAGGTTATTTGGAAAGAGCTGGGCATATTGCTGGAAAGAATCTAGCACGATGCTTTCTTTAATATCAAAAATCTGATGGCAATTTTAGTGGAAAGAAGCAACATTCTAAAGTGTATATCATCACTTAATCGAGGCCAGACAAAAAAATCACAAACATTGCACTGGCTTTTGTTTTTTAAAGAAACACTCAGGAATGGGTCTAATAGAGTGTGGGGAAGGAAGGTAGAGTTTTCCAGAAATGTCTGGAAGAGTCCCAGGGTAGCACGGGCTTGAGGGATTGCTAGAGCAGAGGGGCAAAGCCAGGGCTGTGGACGCTGTGGGGCCATTCTCAGTGGGGGTCAGAGCAGCCCGTGGAGCGGTCGGTTTTCTACGCTGCCTGTGGGGAGTGCCCTGAGCTTGTGTGTGGCTAGAAACTGCTAGAACTTGGGAACATTATCAACCAAAGCACAAAGTGTTGGAGACTGCTCTTCTGTATTGTATATATCCGTGTCCAACGGCATGGACCGTTTCAAGCCAAGAGGCTTGGACTGTGCTTTTGCAGTCTTGCCATTATCACACACATTGCTGCAGAAAGAAATTTTTTTCTGCAGAAAGAAATACGTTCCGTTGATGACTGGCCTCCTGATCATCATTAGAACGGCATTCCCCTCTCACCATTGATGCATTTCCAAGGGAAACTTGTATTGACCAGTGGTTGTATTCTAGCTGCTGAGATCATGTCTTCAAGTTCACAGAATCTGAAACACAGGATAGATTAGTTTTGTCATAGGTGATACTTTTTGTTGACTTTCTTTGGCCACCCAAAACCACAATGGGTTTGGAGCTCATTCCCTTGTTTATGGCTTTGTCTTTCTCCATCCCAACAACTTTTGGCAGGCCAGGCCTAGGGCCCGCACTGTGTCCTGCTCTTCCTCATAGCTAGGTCTCAAGAGTCGGGTTCCAGCTCCTCCCTCTGGACCCGACCTCAGGCAGGAAGGATTTCATGGCAAATCCAGCAACTGAGCTTCATATTTTCTTTGTGTCCACTTCAGTCTTGTCCCTGAATTAGGGGCTGCCCCCTTGCTCTCCATGGCCCTCCCTGCCGTCTTGCTAAGTGGTCCATCTGGACATGAGTGTCCTGCCTCATTCGTGGCAAAGTCACATCACTAATCAGCCAGACAGACTTTCCTCTGCTGTCACTCTCTAGATGGCAAAGTTGAGAACATTAGACCATCCTCATCTCTGGTTTCATTAGCGAGGTGGGGAAATGGATTTCCTGGACTGTACAACGGACAGCCGTGAGCAGAATCACAGGGCCCATGGAGCACCTATGGCTGGAGGAAAGCTAAGAGGGAGATAGGAACTTAGACTTTAGGTGGAGCCGCTTCCATAGCTCAGAGGACACTAGTTAGGGCAGAAGTAATGTTTGTCTGGGTCTGAATGTTCATGTGGATTCTCTGTTACTTTCGTAAGACTCAAGTCTTTTTCCCCAAACCCTAATGTTTCGCATGCTGTACACTTCTTTTTCCTTTTGGAATCTTATTTAGAAGCAGGACAAATATGTTATTTGAATACTGCGGCACATACATATGCTTTCAGAAGTATTTAGTTGTATTATTTCCCCCTTTTAGCCCTTAAATTCTATCATACGTGGAAAAAAAGAGATGCCACATGTACGTCATTCCTGTTAAATTGATGGCTACATTTTAGGTGTATGCAGTTACCTATGATTTTAAAAACCAGAAGGTGGTTTCTCCTGTACTCACTTTTATTTATTTACTTATTTGTGGTAAAGAACACATAACATAAAATTTACCCTCTTAACCATTTTAAGTGTACAGTACAGTAGTGTTAATTGTATGTACCTTACTGTGCAACAAACATCTAGAACTTTTCGCTCTTGCAAAACCGAAACTCTATCTCTATTGAACAACTACCCTTTTCTCCCTCTTCCAGCCCCTGGCAACCACCGTTCTACTTTCTGTTTCTGAGAGTTTGACATTTTAGATAGCTCATGTCAGTGGGATCACACAGGATTTGTCTTTATGTGACCAGCTTATTTCACTTAGCATGACATCCTCAAGGTCTATCCATGTTGTAGCATACGACAGGATTTCCATCTTTTTTAAGATTGGATAATATTCCATTATATTTATATACCACATTTTCTTTATCTATTCATCTGTTGATGGACCTTAAGGTTGTTTCCACCTTTTGGATATTATGAATAATGCTGAAATGAACATGGAAGTGAAAATATGTCTTCCAGATCCTGTTCTCAATTCTTTCGGATATATATCCAGTAGGGGATTGCTGGATCATATGGTAATTCTATTTTTAATTTTTTGAGGAACCTCCCTACTACGGTGGCTGTCATCTCCCCATTGTGTAGCTTTATTGAAAAAACAAGATCATTTGATCACAGGGTTTATTTCTGGGTTCTCTATTCTGTTCCATTGGTATATATGTCTATCTTTATGTCGGTATCATATTGTTTTGATTACCATAGCTTTGTAATATGTTTTGAAATTAGGAAGTGTGATGTCTTTAGCTTCTTTCTCATTGCTTTGGCTATTCAGTGTCCTTTGAGATTCCATATTAATTTTAGTATTTTTTTCTATTTCTATAAAAAATGCCATTGGGATTTTGATAGGGATGGCATTGAATTTGCAGATTGGTTTTAGTAGTGTGAATATTTTCATGATATTAGTCTTCATATCCATGAACATAGGATGTATTTCCATTTATTCATGTCTTTTAAAATTTCTTTCAACAATGTTTTGTAGTTTTCAGTGCACAAGTCTTTGTTTCCTTGGTTAAGTTCATTTCTAACTGTTTTATTCTTTTTGATGATATTATGTAAATGGGATTGTTTTCTTAATCTCCTTTTCATATGGTTCATTGCTAGCGTATAGAAATTCAAATAATTTTTATATGCTGATTTTATATCCTGCAACTTTGCTGTACTCATTTATTTGTTCTAACCGTTTTTCAAATGTGTGGGATACTTAGGATTTTCTACCTATAAAATCATGTCACCTATGAACAGAGATAATTTTACTTCATCCTTTCCAATTTGAATGCGTTTTGTTTCCTTTTCTTGCCTAACTGCTTTGACGAGGACTTCTAGAACTATGTCAAATAGAAGCAGTGAGAGAGGATACACTTGCATTTTTCCTGACCTTGGAGGGACCACTTTTGGTTTTTCACCGTTGAGTATGGTGCTAGCTTTGAGTTTTTCATCTATGGCTTTTATTACGTTGAAGGAATTTCCCTTTATTCCTAGTTTGTTGAGAGTATTCTTTTTAATTATGAAAGAGTGTTGAATTTTGTTGAGTGCTTTTTCTGCATTAATTGAGATGATCATGTGTTTTTCCCCCTTCATTCACACCGATTGGTTTTCATATGTTGGACCATCCTTGCATTCTAGAAATAAATCCCACTTGGTTATGGTGTATAAATTTTATAACATGTTGTTGAATTTGGCTAGCTAGTATTTTGGTAAGAATTTTGCATCAATTTTTATTAGGGATAATGGTCTGTATTTTTCTTTTTTCTAATATCTTTCTCTGATTTTGGTTTCAGGGTAATGCTAGCCTCATAAAGTAAGTTTGGAATTGTTTCCTCCTCTTTAATTTTTTGGGGAAGAGTTTGAGAAGGATTGGTGCTAATTCTTTTTAAATGTTTGGCAGAATTTTCCAGTAAAGACATCTGGACCTGGGCTTTTCTTTGTTGGAAAGTTTCAATTACTGATTCAAACTCCATACTAATTATATGTCTGTTCAGATTTTTTACATCTTCATATTCATTTGAATATCTGGCATATACTTGAAAACCAGAGAGAAAATTGTTTTTTATTGTCATTGACACTGATACTGAATGCCTTTACATGTTTTAATCCACTAAGTGGACTTTTTAACCTTCAATCCCTAACAGTGATGTTATGATGGTAACTCAGTCTCCCTAGATTAAATGTACTTGAGTTTCCTAAACCAAATGGAGTTCTCCACTTAACCGTAGTCTATACTATATCATTTCCAATGTCAAATAGTTCTTCCTGAAACTCAGTACAAGAAAACAATAATTCACAGTATTAAGTAATGCCATGAATGTTCATGTTGATAATGAGACTGGCTCTGGTCCCTCCCCTGGGCCTCTCTGGAGAAACTTTAGTCATCTGCACATCAGCCCTCTCACCTGGTCACTGGCAGGTGATGAGCTCCAACATCAAGGGAAATGGTTCCCAACTTGCCGTTAGTGGAGTCCAAGAGGGCAGACATCTGCAAAACCAGTGATCTGTGTGCAGGGGAGACCTGGGCAGGTGGAGATGTCTTTGGTTGGTGCTTTTGAGGAGCAAGAATTTAGCAAAATTAGACACAAAAATGAATAGCCTCCCTCTCCCAAAGTGTGTAGCTTTTTTCATGGGCTATGAATAGCTGTTATTGAAAAAACATGTTGTGAAATACATGTTTGAGGAATTCTAGGTTAAATAAGGTGCAACAGGTTTCTTTATTCTTTACTTTTCAGAGCTGCTGTATTTAATGTGTATTGTTAACTGTTTCCGAAGGAGGCGTGCTATTCAGTGCTTCCCAATCTGTGTTGCTCGTGGTATGACTTGCTTTTTTCCCTTAGAATATGTCATGGAGTGAGTGTTCCATGGAATATATTTTGGGAAATGAATGGTAATTAGAATTCACTACTACCCATGCTCCACCAGGCATTTAACAAGTAGTCTGCCATGTAATACTCACAGAAGGCTGGCAAGAGAGGTATTATTATTATTATTATATTCACATGTTATAGAAGAGGAAACTGAGGCTTTGAGCAATCAGATGACCTGCCTGCTGTCGGGTGTCCAGGTGTACCTGACTCCAAGCACCTGTCTTTCCCCAGCATCACTGGCTCCTTCTCTTGTTCCTAGAAAGGCCAATTTCAGGCTATTGAACCTCATAGACAAATTGTTATAAATCATGGAGCTTTCATGGTGAGAAATAAAGTTTTTCTTCTTGTCTTCTCATCTTATTAACCTTCATAGTGGCAGGTGCCATTTGAGCACCAAGGTCTCTTAAAAGTTGTGTGACTTGGGCCACTTAATTCTCCGAGCCCCAATGTCTTCACTGTAAGCATGAGGATCAGCATGTATTAGTCATGATAATGCAAAGATAAATGAGATAAATTTTGAAAAATTATGAAAAACAGCAATTGACCCATAGCAGATGCTGAATAACTTTTGCTGACACGACATCAAAAACAGTGGTTTGATAACACCCTAGCCTACTTGTGTTGTCAATGCTGATACTGTTACTCAAACCTCTGACAAGGGAATCCCAGACCAGGAACCCCTGACAGTCTGGGCAAGAAGAGTCACTGACATGCACAGCTGCAGGCAGGACCAGCTACATAATTTGTGGCCCCAGTACCAAATGAGAATGAGGGGCCTCTTGTCCAAAAGTTATTCAGAATTCCAAGACAGCAACAGCAAAGCATCAAACCAAGTGTGGGGCCTGTGTGAGCATGGAGTCCTGTTGCAGCCCTGGCTGTAGCCTATGAAAAAGTCAGGGAAACCAGAACCTCGGGCCAAGGGAGGAGAAAAGAGACTTCAGCCTAGACAGAAAGACCTAGGCCAGATCTCTGGAGGGGTCTTAAGGGAGACTTCAGCCCCCAAGCTGCTCTCACTGGATTGGGGGTTGGAGCGTGGAGAGGCTGACATGAAGGTTTGAGGTAGGAAGTGAAAGCGTTGTTGGCAGGGAGAAGTTCTGATGACACAGGCTACTGCGCCCACGTGAACGTGAACTTGGCTGGTGGGAAGTCACGTCGCAGCCACCGGTGGTTGCGTGAGAGTCAGACACTCTGCAGTGGGGCACTTAGCCCTGAGGTCTGCTGCACAGTGTTGCTAATTAAATCTCCCTGGGCTCGTTCTGTTGTGAGATTGGAAGCCGGCATACTGCAGGTTTCCTTGCAGGAAAAGTGCTGAATATTAATAGAAATTAGGGCAGGGTTTGCAAAGACCCGGCTGCTGTGGCTGGGTTTGCATGTGCTGTGATCCGGGCAAAGCCCATTCTGTCCACGAACCGAAGCTTTCCTCTGAGATTCCTTTGAACGTGATTTGCAAACTTCAGCTGCGTGTCACAACCTGCCTCTTTTTGTGCCTGTGAGTGCCTTTACCCCGACCCTTTTCCATTCCGCATTTGCTTGGGAATACACTATCTCCAAATTGCCGCCTACCTCCCTTTCGGAGGAAAAGGGTTTAATTGCACAGATTTTAGTTGTGGCCAAAGTCATAGTCACTAGACTCAAAGATCCTCATTTATATGTTTATTCACAACTACCTTTCATAAGGGATAAAACCTTGGTTCATATAGTTCATAATGTGAGTAAAGAAAGAGAATATTTTCAGATTGTGGAGATACTACTACGAGTGTCCATTAAAAAAATGTAACTGTGTTCTTTGAACTAGGATTGAGAACGTCCAGCCAGGAAAGTGAGCGGCTCTGGCACAGGGCGATCTGTGTCCTGCCCACTGTAGGAGGCTGGAGGTCTCCTCACACAGAGAGCGCTGTCTGCCTCTGTCCCTGTGTCATTTATTCCCTTCCCTCCCGCCCTTTCCCCTTCCTCTCTCTTCTTTCCCCCTTCCTTTCTTCCTCCTTCCTTCCTCCCTCCCTCTGTCATCTACGCATGTGTGCATATATGTGCACGTGTGTGTGCATATCTGTTTTGTCTGCCTGTCTATCAATCGATCATCTACCTACCCATTTGTTTATCATCTATCCATTTGCTGCTGGTCCGAAGAACAGATCAGATACAAGCCCCCTTGGAAGTCCAGAAAGGACATAGAAAATGCAGGATTTTGAGTGCTTTTGCAGAGTAAAAAAATGACTATTCCCTTTGCTCTGTTTTCTCTTTAGGTTCCTATCTGGTGCTCAGACAAACTCAAAATGAGGAGGCACCGACATTTGCCCTTAGTGGCTGTCGTTTGCCTCTTTCTCTCAGGCTTCTCCATGACTCACGCCCAGCAACAGCAAGCAGGTAAGATCCAGAAACATCCCTGACTTTTAAAAAGGAATAGCATTCTGCGATTTTAGATCTTAGACATCATGAGCTTGACATAAAGCTTAGAGATGTTTTTCAGAGATAACTAAGCCATTTATTATAGGATATTCATTTAGTTTATTGACCTTTTAAGACATTCTTTACCCAGTGAGAGATGACTTATTTTTATTAAAGCTTTGGTTTGCTATCTTGGAATTGGTTTGAAAGTGATTTGTTTTTACCTTGGGCGTGAGTAGAAAGTTTGGATCTGAAGAGATTTTCCCATGTTTCTGGCATTGGTGGGTTTCTGAGCACATAAAATAGGGAGAAGACAACTATGGAGAGTAAAAGTCATTTTCCCTGAAAAAAACAAATATCATCCACTCTCTATAACTCTGGACAGTGAAAGACATTTTTCATCTAGCATCATTGGATCTTAAAAAAAAAAGTCTGTTTCCCAAAACTCTTTTTAAAAATGGATTCTAATCAACCCTATTAGGGATTTGCCTTCAGAGTTTTAAAAAAGTGAGAAATGCTTCATGCATTGCAATCTGGGAAGGAAGGCTTTGGGTCTCCCCATCCTTTGCCCGGAGAGCTGGGCCTCTGCGGGATTCTCCCGCCAGGCCGAGCTGCTCTGAGGTGGCGGAGAGGCTAGTGCCACCTAGGTGGAAGAAGAACATGGGTTGGGGCAGCAGGTCAGCCCGAGGTAAGTGGGGTCCCAGAGCCAGAGTGGCCCACGGCTACAGAAGGGTACCTCTGAGGGCCACTGCTGGCCTGACACCCTGAGCGCCTACACTTGAGGGAGAACTGGATTCATCCGTGAACACGACAGATAATGTTCAGGTTCTATAAAACTTTTCTGGCTCTGAAAACATACAGTAACTACTTAGAGTACCTTTCTTCATGCTCAAAAAGCTGGGGAAAAAACGAGACTTTTCCCTTCTCTGCATTCATACAGATCTTCCTCACTTAAATAAGATTTATTTATTTCATTTATTTTTCTTGCAAATTACCCGGAACATTTGGGGTTAGTTAACATAAAACAGTAGTAGTTTTCACTTTTCCTTCTTGCCAAAGCTCAGTTTCATACCTCAGACGGAAGACTGAATTCACAAAACAATGGTTGTCTGTGATAGGACATCATTCTGGTCTGATCAGGTGGGTCTGGGGGCTCAAACTGCCATGAGGAATCATGCTTGAGTTAAAGACAGCCCAGGAAAATGTTTTCCCATTCTTGAGCGTGCTGCTGGCCCATACCTGGTGGTTACTGAATATGGAATTTGGGCCAGTGACTGGGACCAGCAGCTGTGGAGTCCATGGGCCCAGGTCCCTGGTTCTCAGGTAAGTCTGCCCACCTTCCTGCAGGACAAGTGAGGTGTGAACTGTTTAGTAACAGCATAGTGTAAACTGAATTTGTTTAGGAAGGTTTTTCACTGATAGGAAGTAATTGTTTGAATAGTAGAAAAATCTAAACCAATGTCTTTTTTTAAAGATGTCAAAAATGGTGCCGCTGCTGATATAATATTTCTAGTGGATTCCTCTTGGAGCATTGGAAAGGAGCATTTCCAACTCGTTCGAGAGTTTCTGTATGATGTTATAAAATCTTTAGCTGTGGGAGAAAATGATTTCCATTTTGCTCTGGTCCAGTTCAACGGAAACCCACATACCGAGTTCCTGTTAAATACGTATGGCACTAAGCAAGAAGTCCTTTCCCATATCTCCAACATGTCCTATACTGGGGGCAGCAATGAGACCGGAAAAGGATTAGAATACGTAATACAAAACCACCTCACTAAGGCCGCTGGAAGCCGGGCCAGTGACGGCGTCCCTCAGGTTATCGTAGTGTTAACCGATGGACACTCGGAGGAAGGCCTTGCTCTGCACTCAGCGGAACTTAAGTCTGCTGACGTTAACGTGTTTGCAATTGGCGTTGAGGATGCAGATGAAGGAGCCTTAAAAGAAATAGCAAGTGAACCGCTCAATATGCATGTTTTCAACCTAGAGAATTTTACCTCACTCCATGACATAGTAGGAAACTTAGTGTCCTGTGTGCAGTCATCCGTGAGTCCACAGAGGGCTGGGGACACGGAAACCCTTAAAGACCTCACAGGTAACGGCAACACCGCCAAGCTGCACCCTGCCCTGCTGCTCTTTGCAGATGAGCTTGGCCACCGCTGGCCTCAGAGCGACACTGCGGCTGCAAGGTGCGGGCGGGTAGGGAAGAGATGAATGTTCACGGGTTTAAAAACAAAGGTTTGAATTCGACTGTTCTTTACAGTCTGCTTCTCAACTAGGGCGTATACCTACAGCTACACCTACATCCAAGAGCAGTTTTTTTATTAAACAACTCATACTTTAACTCTGAAAAAAAACGCATTCTGATATCCCAATCCCACAAGAGATCTCTCTGCCTTTCTCAGAAAAGAAAGCCTCAGAGTGGCTGGGGAGGGGGGTGTCTAACAAATCCCCTCCCATCTGTCATCGGAAGCGTCAAAGAAAGCTCCGTGTCAGAAAGTGCACGAGCTGAGGGGGATGGAGAGCGTCCACTTTTGTGTCCAGTGGGACAGCAGAGAGCACCTCTCTTCTGCTCCATGGAATTTATTTCAGAGAATGGGCAGAATTAGAATTGTAAGAATCCTTGGCTATGGTCCAGTCCAAATCTATTTTGAAGAAGTTGAGTCCTGGATGGCAGGTGACAGAGCCAGCACTTTGGGCTTCTTGCTTATCTCTGTGCCTGTCCATGGCTGTGTCCACAGAGGCCCTTCTGATCCTAGTGGCCCCCATCACTGCTGCTCCCGAAGCGTGGGCAAGCGTGGACATGACATTGGCATGTTACTGCACGGTAACCAGTCAGGCCCATCAGCTCTCCTTCCAGCGCTAAACGCCTAAAAGACCGATGCGGAAGGAATTTGACAAGTAAAATTTCAAAAAGTATCTTTCCACAGCAATTTCAATGAAAGCCAGAGCTAGGCTTTCTCATCAGCGATGGGCAGGCAGAGGGACCACCCTGTGTGAGAAAACCAGTCCATGGGGCCATTTGGTAGCTGTCAGCAGAGCGTCCTGGGCAGGACAAGGGCTCAGGGAGGAGCTGGGGGAGGGGTGAGCTCCAGAAAGGGGAGATGCGTCCTCTGAGCTGGGGGAAAGAAGAAGAAAGGGGCTGTTTCTAAGATTTGAGGGGGATAAGAGGGACGCTGAGAAAGTGCAGGCTGAGTTGATACCAGTCATCTCAGTAAACGCAGGGAAGCAGTAGGGTTTGGGAGCTTGGAGAGACTGGGGTTATTTTGAACAGCGGCTACAGGGATGTGATGAGCGAGTCACAAAACATTCAGGATGTAGTAGCTGCTGACTCGCAGTGACGACCAGCTGTCAGAGATGACCAGCATTAGCAGGGACCCCTGCCTCTCTGCAGGTGTCTCGGGCACTCCTGGGATCAAGGAGTTTCCAGGTCTGGATCTCGCAAAGAGGGAATGACGGAGGGGAAAGAACATTCTCCCGGGGAGGCAATTGGAGTGGTAGCTAGTAATTCCTGACATGTCCCGCCATGGACTCCTGGCGGGGGCATCAGCTGGTGCTGGGTGGGCTGGGAGACTCTGAGGAGCCCAGGATGGCAGGCTGGGTGGGGTGAGCCCCGCAGGCAGCTGAGCTGTGAGCTGGGGGCACTGCCGGTGTGTGCAGGGGAGACCCCCGAGGGCGCCCGTGGGGCTGGAGGGGTTTCAGGTGGTGCTCACAGCGTGGTCCTCACGTGTGTGGGTGCTACAGACAGAGGGGCCACTGGGATGAGACGCTGAGGAGGATATCCGCGTAGACGGTAAAGTCTCCGGAGCTGACCACAGCGAGGACGTGACCGAAATCACTTAGGAAGGTGGGAGGACCTCGTCAGTGTCCTCAGCCGCAGTGAGGGAGTGGATAATTCTTTGAATGAAAAAGGAACGAATGGGCAGCCAGGCCTGGGTCGGCTGCCTGGACAGAGCGGGTGATCACAGGGAGCAAGGTTTACGGGCACATGTCCCCTAAGCTTTTAGAAATGGTCGTCACCAAGAGGGCTGTGGCGATGGGACGTCAGGTGACAGACAGAAAGTCAGTCTTGTTAATTCGGTGTTGGAGGTGGAGGAGGGAGGAGGAAGAGCTGAGGCCTGAGGCCTGAGCCGAGCAAGCTCCAGGGCCCGTGGCAGGAAGCTAAGGATGGGCAGCAGGCGGCCGGGGAAGGCAGAGCCCCTGGAACGCCACAGAATGACGGGCCTTGCAGGGAAACAATACTGGACGGCGGTTTTTCCTAACGGGGACTCAGGAAGCAGGGGATGGCAGAGAGACAACTAGACCTCAGCAGAAAGGAACCAGCTCTCTTGGGCAGGCAGAGCTCGGTTAAGAGAAGGGTTTCGGAACCAACCTACCCGGAGTGTTTGAGAAGTTGCTCATGGAGACTCCCCAGTGGGTGCCCGTGACTTCGGCGGAGCTGGGGGTGGGAGTGCGATGCCCTCGCCAGTGGGTCGGCTTCTCAGTAGGAAGGAGGGAGAGGCAGTCTGGGTTATTTACCTGTGACACCGAGAACTGTTTCCTGCTTCCAAATGAAAGTGCCTCGTCTCCGGCACCAGGACATAGACATCAACACTGCCAGATTACAGGACAAGAAGGTGGGTGGCCTTAGGAGCACCCAACCAAACACTCCAGGTACGAGAAAAGGACAAGAGGGAATCTGTAATGACCTGCTCTGTCACCGCAATAGGCTCGGTGTCAATAATTCCCGGTCCATCACAGGTTTGAATGTAGGGATGGTAACAGACATGTTCAAAAACAGTGCGAGGGATCAGTGGAGACATGGGGCATCTTTTTGTCGATGTTTTGGCAAATTCATGAAAAAGAACAGATGAATTTGCCTTTATGTTTAACCATTGTATAAATGGACAAACAATGAGATTGCCATAGTGAATGCCAAACGAGCCCATCGACATAGTATATTTCCACGCGGATGACAAAACCTTTGTTTTTATGCCAAGAAAGCATCTCTGTCTTCTAGTGTCCAAGCCACTAGCAGCACCAGGGTGGACTATTAATCCATTCATGTTTTCTTTTCTAATTAACGTCACTCTGTAATTCCTCTAGTACCATGTCCTGCTGCATGTTCCACAGCACAAAAATAAAATAATAATAATAATAATAATAGTAAGTCTCTGCTTGTAGTTTTTTTGAAAAGGCAGCTAGAAGGGCATTATAGAGATTGCTAACGAGTTAGGGCCTTTCCTTCTCATGACGTGGGTTACTAGGTAACTTTTCCCCGCAGACTATTCTTGATTGTAAAACATATGTAGGAATAAATGATCGCCACTGTTCTAATGAACGCTGCTCAATCTGCGATCAATCTCAAATAGTTGCGTTTTTAAAAATCCCTTTGTCTTCCTTTTAAAAACGGATATAACTAAGATACAAAACCTTTGTTCTGACGCAAAAGCTCAAGACGATGGTGAAGTTTTCAGCATGAGGTTCCTTTTCTTGTTTTCCGCAATATATGAAGATTTGAAAATTTTGTGCAGCATATCTACTATTTCGTGTTTTGCCTAGGACACAAAAATTTGAACTTTTTTTTCCTTAACAAAAGGAAGCATCATGCGAGCTAAGAAGGGCACTATGCCCATGCCAGTGTGCTCAAGAAGACAGCATTTCCAGTGCTGTCGAGGGAACCTGTGATTTTTCCTTGGACACTGAGAAACCTTTCCATAGGAAATGCCACAGAGGATGTGGTACATGAGCCACAGATGCAGAAAACCAGACAACTGCAAACACTGCTGGGTGTTGGCTAGATCTGACGGTGCTAGCGCGATATGGGGGGTTGGCACGCCGTGCTGTGCGCAAGAGCTCGTGGCTCCCGTGCCCCTTCGAGGCTTGGCTCTCCTGGATAACACGGCATGCTCCCCTGTGTCCCGCGAGTGTGTGTGTAAGATGGGAATGTTTTTGACTCAGTGATGACAAATTATCCAACATTTTTCTATGACCCACTGCTGTAGACAGTCAGTCTTTTAGAAGCGTTCAAGGACCTCACTTTACGGCTCATTTATCTTATTTACACTAGTACAAATTTCAACCGAAAAGTAAGTAATAAATGAAGAAGAAATAGTGTTATCCTGCGACTTGACTTAGGAATCATTTTTTTTAATTGACCATAGGTAATCCTTCTTTTAAATGTCCCGATATGCTGAGTAAGTGGCACCTCCTCTCGTGTCCCTCAGGGTCACTGGTTTAGGCCTGGGAAGCGTTGAGGAATTCTGTGGTGTGATTTGCAGAGCTTCTGCTTATACGATGACGTGGGCCACTTCTGTGGCCTGCTGGTAACCCACACTCCCTGGCACCACGCCCTCCCAAGGATCCTCCAGGACGCTTAAGTTTTGGCCAAACAGTGGCAAATGCTTTGGAGTTCTAAGCAAAGGCCCAGTCTTATCTGATACTCTGTGTGACAATTATTTAAAACACAAGATCTTAATTACTGCAGGAAATAATTATACTCCTCATTATATCTTCTAAGAAGGATTGTGATAGCAATATTTCCCAGTTAATGTATTTCCCTATGCAAAGAATCCGTCTGCAAAGATGTTGTCAGGGACTTTTGTGTACATGAGGGAGAAAAGAGCGCAGTTCCAACTCCAGCGACCTTTGGGATTGCACAATGAGAGCGCTTTGGTAAGAATGTAATTCCACTCACGCAGAACTCTTCAATTTTATGAGACAAGCTTCGTAGCCTTTTCCACAGTGAGAATAAAAACAATTTTTCTGGCACAAGGAAAATTAATTTTAAATACAAAATTCTCACTGTCATTAAAAAGATCCGAATGAATGGTCTTACATATAATATTACAGTTATACCCCAAGTGTAGCTTTTGTGGAATCCCAGATAAATATATACGCTCAGGTAACAATTCTTCCTATTCTGAATACATCCTTAAGTTGTTAAAAACATTTACCAGGGTAATTTTGCTTTTCCTCTAGTTTAAATCAGTATAATTTAAACATTTTAACTGAGCCTCCGAAATTCCCTGCCCTGGTGTGATGACTTACTGATCGGCACTCCTTGCTCTGGGCTTCGCGTAATTGCCGTTCTCAGTAATGAAATGGAAGCTTCCGGTTTACCATTAGCTGTTTTTATGTCCTTAGTATAAAACTCCAGAGCTAATTCTGAGTAGGGGCTTCTTAGATGTTCATGGTCCTGCTAGGTAATTAGCTCTTAGGGTGTCATAAAAATAAGGTTGGATAATTATGTCATGACTGGTTTCATATCACCCTGTTTAACGTTGTTCTGCATTACGTGATTGGATAGAGAGGCAATGGCAAAAATACACGAACAAAGCGCGTAGCCCCATCCCAGGCCTGCATTTGTGTTTCATACAACAAAACATCACGCAAGGAAAGAAAATCAAACAAAAATTCATCAAAATATTTTAAAAATGAAACCTTTAAATGTAGTTTGAGTTTGATTCACAAAGTTGCATATAGTTGGCCATTTTGGTTTTCAAAGAAAAAAAGAAGAAATGACGGCAGCTCTAGGAATCAAGTGACATACTGGGATGATGAGTCCCCAAAGTGTGAATCTGAGATTCTGTTTGTAGCTGTGGCTTTGTATAAAAAAATTCTCACAATCGTTCCTGGAGGCAGGAGAAATGACCAAAAATTAGAAATCACCTTTGAATTTTTGTTACTTGACTCATTATATTCTCCAACTATATTTCGCTCCAAATTTAGTAGAAATTTCTTCCATATGTACCCAAGATTTCTTCCTCAGAAAAGTGAACTTGATATTTTGAAATTTAACTACAAAAATGGCGCAAATGAAAAATTGCTGTAAATGCTGCTACGTTGCACCGTAATTTCTAAGAAGTTGCCTCTTATCCATTCAGAATGCAGAACTAAAAGAGAATTTCACCTTCCTTAATCGACATGTGTTTCATTTGTCCATATTTCGTGTTTCTTATTGGTTTCCAAAGAAACATGTCAGAACACTGAATAATGCATGTGGTCACTTGTTCTAATGCTTTCACGTTTTTTGCATTTCTTTCTTTTAAAGCACAAGACTCTGCTGACATTATTTTCCTTATTGACGGATCAAACAACACCGGAAGTGTCAATTTCGCAGTCATTCGCGACTTCCTTGTAAATCTCCTTGAGAGACTGTCAGTCGGAGCGCAGCAGATCCGTGTGGGGGTGGTCCAGTATAGCGATGCGCCCAGAACCGTGTTCTCCCTGGACACCTACTCCACCAAGGCGCAGGTTCTAGATGCAGTGAAGGCCCTCGGGTTTGCTGGCGGGGAGTTGGCCAACATCGGCCTGGCCCTTGATTTCGTGGTGGAGAACCACTTCACCCGGGCAGGGGGCAGCCGAGCAGAGGAAGGGGTTCCCCAGGTGCTGGTCCTCATAAGTGCCGGGCCTTCTAGTGACGAGATTCGTGACGGGGTGGTAGCGCTGAAGCAGGCTAGCGTGTTCTCATTCGGCCTCGGAGCCCAGGCCGCCTCCAGGGCAGAGCTTCGGCACATAGCTACCGATGACAACTTGGTGTTTACTGTCCCGGAATTCCGTAGCTTTGGGGACCTCCAGGAGCAATTACTGCCGTTCATTGTTGGCGTGGCCCAAAGGCACATTGTCTTGCAACCGCCAACCATTGTCACACAAGGTATGTATGCTTTTCTTGCCATGGGTGTGGGACTGGGGTGTTTGTGTCTTGGTTTTCGTAGAAGTGAGGTGGGCACCAGAGTGACCCGCCTCGGGAGAACCTGTAAGTACCCGCAGCCCAGTCCTTCCCCGGAAGCTAGCTCCCGCGTGTGATATTCCAGTTGCTGCAGTGTTTGGAAAAACTGAAGATCAGTGGGTGGATGGAAAGCTCTGGTAGAAGTATGAGCTGTTGAGAAAGTGTGCTTTTAAAGCTAACTCAACAAACCTATTACTCTGAGATTATTCAACATCCCTGTTATTTATAATCCAGTCGTCTTAAAGATGGATTTGAGGGGCTCATTGCAATTCTGAGAAAACTACCCCAGGACAATGCACTGATCTCTAAAAGTCAGCATGTTAGATGTGTACTTTCCAAAAAGCAGTGGAGGAATGAGGGTGTCTCCTCAAAGTCCTCTCGTGCCGGGGTGCTGAGAGCTACATTTCTGAAGGTAAGAAATAACGGGGAGCCCACTTGATGGAGTATTTGTAAAAATTTTTTCCCCATGTTTGTCAAGTTTAGGAGCAATTCTTCTGAGTGGTAAGATTATGATATATACTCCAATGGAAGGCCTTTAGTAAATAGCCAATTGGAATAATTTAAAAAACATAAAACAACCAGCCAAGTCACGTAACAAACATGTACTTAAGAGACACGGTAGGCGTTCAAACGGCGGGTTCCTCCAGCTGATGAGCTGTTTTCTGAGACATCAGCCACTTTCCGACTGCATCAGTTTCAAGACCTAGGTCAAGCCAATAGGATGTCACTCAGTAAATTAGGGACACTAGGGCCCCCAACATTTTCCAGAAGCACCCAATTCACTTCCTGGTGTTGTGTACGCCCTGGGATGCTCTGAGAAGATTAGTCCCTGAATGTAAGACCTTGCTCTTCACTGTCCTCCAGCATATGAGCTCAGTGGGAGTGAGGCCCACGTAGACCCTGGGTATCACCTGCAACCAGTCATTTACATTTCCTTGTGTGAAATAACATGTCTTCACAGCTCTTATTTGCTGACTTCATAAGGAAAGGCTGCATGTCTGGGTCCATAAAATAAATATTGTTATAAAATACTGCTTTACTCATTGTACCAGCTGGGGCTCCAGGTAGGTTGAGAAAGGGGTGACCATAATTGACAAATAGACCTTTTTGGGTAATATGCCATTGTATGAAATTAAGAGCAGAGTATTTTAAATTCTTAATTAAAAACACTGATATCTACTGATGTGCGGAACTGATCTCTACCTCATAGCACTTTGCTGGTCATTTGTTCCAGGTGCTACATACGTGTAAAGGTAACAGCACCACGTTTCCTTACGAGGCTTACGACATTCAAACCAAAGTAGCTCAAACTTGCTCCAAATGATTTTAAAACAGGGCTTTTGTTGTAATGAAAATTGTAGGCGGAAAGCTCAGGACTGTGACATCTTTACTTAATTTGGACATTGGAAGGGTGACCTGGTGACATAGTGAGAAGAGTGTTACTTTCTAGAGAACACTTTTTCTAGCATTTACCGAGGTCAGAGAGGCAGATCCAGCTGGGCTTGTGTTTCTCCTCATAGAGTTTTCCAGCTTTCCCTCTCGCTTGGCGGGACCAGAGAACAGACCAAAGTCTTTCCGGTGAGCTAATAGGGAGGTCGGACCTTCGAGCGGAATGTTCTGAGCGGAAGTGGACAGTGAACAGGGGAATGCGGTGCCCAGAGCTGCGAATGCTCATGTCCGTCATGGGGCTGGTTGTGACCCTGGCAATTAAGGAAACAATCAAGTGAAAGTTTGCAACCTACGGAGGCTTCCCAGGGCTTGCATACTTGTGGAAGCAAAGTATTTCCTGTGTTTTATAAACACCACAGCTGCAGACGGGAAACCTGGTCTCCTATCCCAGATCTTATGTGGACCCGCTGTGTGATGCCAGGCAGGTCATGCAACCTCTCTGGGCTCTGATTTCTGGAATTTATGGCAAAGGAGTTGTGCTAGATGAAGATACATCTGTTCCAGGAGGAGTTTCAACTTTTTAATTAAAATGGGCAGCACGTTGCCCTCATTTCAGATTTTCCCTAGCTAACTAGAGTTTTAACTCCTTGATTACAAAAATAATCTTTAATATTTGTGGTGAACTTGTTTTCAACAAAAATTCTCGACTATCTGGTATGTGCCGGACACTGTGCCAAGCGCTGGAGACACAGTGCTGGCAAGCAGGCCAGGCGTGGCTTCGGGTCTGCTACGGGGTAGTGGGAGAGATAATAAAAATGCAAACTCATGACAGACAGGATGGTCCCAAAGTGCTACATGAGGGCACTAAAGCAGGCTGTGATAGAGTGAATGGGGGGGCCGGGTGTGGGGGTGGGTGCCTGTAGTCCCAGCTACTTAAGAGACCAAGAAAGGTGGGGGAGGGGGTCCCTTGAGCCCAGGAGTTGGAGGCTGCAGCGACCTATGATGGCGTCACTGCACTCCAGCCTGGGTGACAAAGCGAGAGCCCACTCAAATAAAAAAGGAGAAAAAAGAAAAAGAAGGTGGAAGTGAACTTTAGGTGGAGTGGCCAGGGAAGGCCTGCTTGAGCAGCGGTGGAGACAGGAGGAGCCCATTAACAGCAGGGAAGAGCATTCCAGGCAGACGGAACAGCAGGAGGGCGGCCCTGCAACCTGGAGGTGTTTGGCCCTTTCCCAGAACCACAAATGGCAGAGGCGGGAGCACGCATGGGGCTGGGGGAGCCGGGAGAGGCGGCTGGTGCAGGGGCGGGAGTCAGCAGCTTTACTGCGGGTGTGTTAAGTTTGAGGGGCGCGTGTGGCATTCGGAGGCCAACACGTCTGCGTTCCAAGGAGAGGTCTGAGAGCGATGCATGCGGGAGGCAGGCGGCTGGAGAAGGGACGGCCTGGGGGCCAGCGGGGTGAGGAGAGGAGCAGCCTCTGGCAGGAGTCGGAGGAGGAGCCATCGGGGATGTGGGACGACGTGAGAGTGTGGGGAGGAACGGGAGTCAAGAGAGGGCGTCTGGGACCGGACTGCTGAGAAGCCGAGGAGGGGGAAGGCCAGGGGTAGCTGTAGGATGGTCAACATGGAGCCTCGGGTGCCTCTGGCAGATCAGCGATGGCGGGGGACAGGGGAGAAGGGACGGCAGGCTGGGAGAAGACAGGTGAGCTGGGCAGGTGGCAGGTGCGGGCACGTGGTGGTTTGGGTGGTCGGAGTGAGGGTTCTCCTCCGAAGGATTCTATTTTCTCCAAGACGTAGCAGGCGAGCCCTGGCGTGGCAGAGGAGAGGATGGGCAGAGAGCAGAGTTAAGGGACAGTTGTTCTGGGGGATGGGAAGCAAACTTCCTAGGGAAGCATCGCAGGGGCAGGCTGGCTGGGGGTTCCCAGCGCGGCGTGCAGACGTCCCGGTCTGTGGTTTTCTCAGCGAACATCCATTTGTGTGAGTGACGCGTGAGAAGAGAGAGGAGCAGACGGAGGCTTTGTCAGGAGAGTCTCAGGGAGGCCAGGGGCGAGGGCGCTGGGGGCTCCAGATCAGAGAGGCCGTAGGATGGGCCGCGGCCCTGGGGAAGGGAGCCGGACGGGGCTCGACCGAGCGT
Source organism: Propithecus coquereli (assembly GCF_000956105.1). Taxonomy (NCBI): domain Eukaryota; kingdom Metazoa; phylum Chordata; class Mammalia; order Primates; family Indriidae; genus Propithecus; species Propithecus coquereli. Next base: position 3,009,612 of record NW_012148563.1, on the reverse strand, counting down.
GAGGAAGGGGCAGGGCCGGTAGGTGGGGACCTGGGTGTGGCTGGAAGGGAGGAGGCCGTCTGAGGGCATGGTCTGTGGTGACCACGAGGCCGGGTGTGGCTGCAGAGCAGGTGCCGGGGTGGACAGAAGGACGCATTCTGTTGGAGGAGGGAGTTCAGGAGACCTCGCTTGTCTCCAAGTCACTGGGAGTGGTGACAGGAGAGAGGTCAGGAGGACAGCTCCGAGGAAGGGGGACGGGGATTTGCGTGTTTGAGGAGAATTTATCTGGAAATAGTAGGTTGAAGTGAGGAGACGCTCACCCCGACTCCTGGGCTGGCGAGGGCTGCCAGGGAACGGCGGCGGGAAGTGCCGCTGTCAGTCACGGGGGCGGGGGCCGAAGAGGGTCGTGTAGCATGGCCACTGAGCAGTAGGACCTTTCAGGTCACCTCCCAACCAGGCCATGCACTGGGGCCAGCAGGACCACGTGGAAGGGAAGAGGCGGCTCTGTTTGGGCTGGCGTTTCACGCCCGGCGGAGGAAACACTGACGCGCCCATGACGAGGCTCCCACAAGAGGCAGCTGTGAGAGTCACGAGGTTTTTATAACTGGATTTGAGGAATTCTGTGGTGCAGCCCCCGCATCTTACAGATGAGGAAACAGAAACCCCGAGAAATTGCACGGCTCTGCAAAGGTCAGGCGACGAGCGCCAGAACCATGAAGTACATGCGGGAATTTAATTATTATTTGGGCCATTCGATCTTTTCAGTGCTTGCTTTATTTGGCTCAGTGTGGTTCTAGGTGTATTACCTGTTAGGAGTTCCCAGGACTTTAGACAAACATCAAACGTAAGTGACCTCTTACCTAGTCAAAGGGGTCCATGGCATGGAACCGCTGAGTTTCCCAGAGCCGATTCCGTGTTCCACCGGATCTGGACGTCAGTCCTGCCCTCTGGCCCACTGGCTGAATTTATAGTGGCAGGAGATGCTACAATTTGGGAGGGCTAAGTGTGACATTGACCTCCTCCTGTTCCACGTGCTGTGCCACTGCCAGGGCTCATGAGGAATGACATAACCGTCCGGGCCACGTGGTGTGGGGGCAAGGAGCAGGGTGGATGCATGGCATAGCCAGTGTGTATAGAATGCGTGTGTGCGCGTGGGTGTGTTCTCTCTAACGGTGCGAGGGTGTGAGAAACCCGCTAGACACCTACACAGTCAGGTTTATCTGCCAAGAGATTTTAAACCAAAATCAAAGGGGTAGCCCAGAAAGACACAAGTTCTAAATCAGAGGAGGGAAGGAAATCCCAGAAAGGATGTTCACAACAATGACCATGACATATCGAGAAAAGGTAAAAAGTTGCTCTGCATATGCTGTGAGGCCAGTAGGAAACTGCGGATTTGTATCAAAGACATTAGTGCACAAAGTGTCATCTTTCTGCTAGAACGCAGACCTCCTCTTGGTGCTGCAGGTATATAAATGAGGTGTCGCTGTCCTAAAATGACTTTTTAAAGCACGTGTCAGTGATTCTGACAGCAGGCATCATACTCCCAGCCTCCTGTCCAGACAACTAGGAATAAGCTATATCTTAAAGATTTGTTATAGGAAGGAGCTCCAATTCCTGGAAAGCTCTTCCTTACCTTTTATTCCAAGCCTCTTTCCTGTGTCCGGTGTTACAAAACCAACGTGCCACTCTTTCCAACGGCACAGAGTAACAGAAGACTCCTTTGCAAACAGTGCTCTCTCAGGCTGATCATTTATGTTCTTATCAGCCTTGGCGCTCCGGCAGGTTTCCGGATGAGGCACCGTGGTCTGATGGGGCTCTCTGCTCTCAAGACGTGGGTGGGGCTGCCTGCCCATCGGTCCAGCAGTGTTTCATAGTCACTACAAGACAGTGGTCTTGGGGAGGCGTTTTTGCTCTGTGGTTTGTGGTTAAGTTATAACAGTCTCCACAAGTTACTTAGGACTTTATAGCACAGATCTCTTACGTGAAGAAAGTTTGTGGCACTTGCTGGCTTTGATGCTGATTTTCTCTTCATAAGTTTTATGTTAAGTAGTTTATTTTTGCCTGAAAAATGAAGATAGAACCGAAGAGAACGGGGATGCACTTGGCGATGCCTGTTGTTGAAATCAAGACTGTGAAGGGAAGGGCTCGCTAAGCTGATACTGTGGATTCTTTACTTACTCGAGTGATGGCTTCATTCTGGCCAAGTTCGATATTTATGGCAGGAAAGAACTTACTGAGGTTTTGGTGACAGCATGCTAAATGGGTGGCTACTAAACCTAAATTGGGTTTTGTGTAGCTATTTTGTAAAAAGTTCGAAGAGTAGGCAGATTCCTCTTGGGGTGCCCCTGATGTCTCATTGGCCCGAGCAAACGAGAGCATCCTTTAAACAGCGCTGGCTTTGTAGGAGTCATTGCTGAACGAGGGCGGTGAGGGCACTCTTCTCACCTTATCATGTCGCTACCTACAGTTATTGAAGTGAACAAGAGAGACATAGTCTTCCTGGTGGATGGCACATCTGCTCTTGGACCGGCCAGCTTCAATGCCATCCGAGACTTCGTTGCCAAAGTCATCCAGAGGCTGGAGATCGGACAGGATCTTATCCAAGTGGCAGTGGCGCAGTATGCAGACACTGTGAGGCCCGAGTTCTATTTCAACAGCTACCCCAACAAGAGGGAAGTCATAGCCGCTGTGCGGGCAATGAAGCCCCTGGATGGCGCGGCCCTGCACACGGGCGCCGCTCTGAACTTCGTGCGCAACAACCTGTTCACGGACTCTGCTGGCTACCGGGCTGCCGAGGGGGTCCCCAAGCTCTTGGTGCTGCTCACGGGCGGTAAGTCCCTAGATGAGGTCAGCCAGCCTGCCCAGGAGCTGAAGAAGAGCAACATCATGTCCTTTGCCGTGGGGAGCAAGGCTGCCGACCGGGCTGAGCTGGACGAGATTGCTTTTGATTCCTCCCTGGTGTTCGCTCCCGCGGAGTTCCGAGCCGCCCCACTGCAAGGCGTTCTGCCCGGCCTGCTGGCGCCTCTCAGGACCCTCTCTGGAACCACTGAAGGTATGGTGGCAATGGCTTCAGACACATACTGGGGAGTCTCCAGGGAAGACCTTGGAGAAAAGCACAAAATGAAATGTAATTTGTGTTTAGCTAAGAGACCATTGTTAAATGATGAAACAACAGCAACAAACGAGATTTATTTCAGGTTTCCTTTTGCCCTGGGTTGAGAATCGTACGGTTCAAAATGTCATATGATAAAATTTCATGTGATAGCAATTGCATACCTTAAACTAGAGGACCGTGTGGGCAGCTGTCTTTGAAGCCTCTGGCCGAGACGGTCACATCTCAGTTCCTGTTCCCTGCCAGGTCCCTGTCCTCCTCTGTTCCTACTGGTGATCCAGCCGCCTCCTCACCACCGAGGTGCCCTGGCTCCTTCCTGTGCCAAGCTGACAATCCACATACCAGTCCCAGCTGCCCATCAGGGCACAGTCTCCCTGCTTTTAACCCCCATCTCCTCTTTCTTTAAGGGATTCCCCTTGATGGGAAAGTACATTGAATGGCTGGGTGCAGAGACCAAACCCAGTGGTTCTTAAAATCCCTCATTTAATATGATTGTTGTCAGGGAAAAGCTATTTTTCAAGACATTATAAAGGTCTATGAGCTTATGAACTGAGTAAATACAATCCGCCATCCTCAATGAAGAGAAGATGCATATCACGAATCCAGCTTTCCCGCCGTGCACACCTGGCCACCGTAGCTCATGCTTGTCCTGTGTTGCCTGGATATTTGCTCTCGTCACACTCTCTGGTCTTCTAAAAACCTCTCTCTCTCTTTTTAAAATTTTCAACAAACTTTTAATCCACACTTTTATAGCCAAAGTTCAACTTGATAAACATAAGATAAAATGAGTTGTGAGGTCTAAATTACAGCAAGGCGTCAGGGAGAAATGAGAAATAAATTATTAAAGGCACATGCTAAATGTGTTGGGGAAAATACTCTAATTTGAAAATTATACTTTTTATTCTTCATCCGTATGACTTTGGCCAAGCCTAGCAAATAGTCTGTATTTCACTGAGTACTCAAGATCCCGTCATCTTCCTTTGGGGGAACCCCCCGGGCACCCCATTGGATGCTTGCCCGGTGAGGCGTGGCACCCTGAGAGGAGAACAGTACCAGTAGAGAATGATGAATGGGCAATCTGAGGATGACTTCAAAAGAAGAACAGTCTACTGTGTTATTTTTTTGTAGCCTTAAGGACCTCAGGTTCTCAGGTTAACGTGGGCTAACTGCTTCTGAGCAGTGGATGGAAAGCCTCCGGTTAGTGTAGAGGGGTGAGCCTCAGAAGACAGCTGTGCACATGTTAAGTTGGCTGTGACTCTGGTCACAAAGATGGGTGGTGCAGGAAGGCAGAGCAGCCACGTAGAACTCATTTCCAGGGAAGGAATGTTCTATTTCAAGGATTCTGATAATTTTTGTTGGTTGCAAACATTCTAGCTTTGGTGCTCTATCTCTCTGTGAGCCAACCTGGTTTTGTAAACTTGGCTATGAATATGCCTCACAAGCACCAGCCACCGCCGGGGGAAAAAATATGCAGCCATCTGCCATATTTTGTGAGATGGAAATGCTTTGCCACGCTGACTTTGTCTTTGTCCTGAATGTTGGCATGTGTGCGCCTGTCGTGGGCACACATGATAAAGCCCTCCTCGGTTGTGTATGTCTCACTTTGTTTTCTGTGCTTCACTGCAGTTCACGTAAACAAAAGGGATATCATCTTTCTTTTGGATGGATCAGTCAACGTTGGAAAAACCAATTTCCCTTATGTGCGTGACTTTGTAATGAACCTAGTTAACAGCCTCGATGTTGGAAATGACAACATTCGTGTTGGTTTAGTGCAATTTAGTGACACTCCGGTGACGGAGTTCTCTCTAAACACATACCAGACCAAATCAGATTTGCTTGCTCACCTGAGGCAGTTGCAGCTCCAGGGGGGTTCGGGCCTGAACACTGGCTCGGCCCTGAGCTATGTCCATGCCAACCACTTCTCCGAAGCTGGCGGCAGCAGGATCCGTGAACACGTGCCGCAGCTGCTGCTGCTGCTCACAGCCGGGCAGTCCGAGGACTCCTATTTGCAAGCTGCCAACGCCCTGGCGCGCGCAGGCGTGCTGACCTTTTGCGTGGGAGCTAGCCAGGCGAATAGGGCAGAGCTGGAGCAGATTGCTTTTAACCCGAGCCTGGTGTATCTCATGGACGATTTCAGCTCCCTGCCGGCTCTGCCTCAGCAGCTGATTCAGCCCCTAACCACATATGTTAGTGGAGGTGTGGAGGAAGTTCCACTCGCCCAGCCAGGTAAACCTCCCCTACTGCGCGGGGCTCGCTCCCTTTCCTTCTGCACACGCCTCCCTGGCGGGTAGTTGGCCAGTGGGAACTCGAGAATGTCACGCACTGTAGAATGACAAATTGGCTCACTGTCATTGAAATATGATGAATGGGGCCTGAGACACTGTACCAGCAAGGGCAGGCTCTCTGTCTAAAGGGTGCTCATTGATCAAAGTCTAGAACATTCAGCTTATGTTTTGTCCATTTGTCTCACCCTTTATTTAGAAGCTTTCTTCCTCCCTAATTCCTATGATGATTCTGCAGTGCCAGTCCAGAGGCTGCGTCTTAATTGATGGTGAAATGGGTTCCAAAACAAGTCTTGGTTACGATTATTCTTGCAAATTATTATGGTGGTGAGAGGTGGGTGTATTAGATCTACCAGCTTGCAACATCACATAGATGGTGGCAAGACTAAACCGACTGAAACCTAATCAAAACAGTTCTAAGAACTGTCTGAACTGAAAGTAATATTTATATTACATGATGTAGCCCCATTCAGGCTGCCATCCGTGTTTTCTGTTGTCTAATTATAGCGGTTTGGAGAGCACTGACCCATACAGCAATGAAGGGCGCTATTTTGGGTCTTGATCCATAACCTCAAATTCCATGAAAAGATAATCCAATTAGAGCAGATTTGTGACAGCCTCGTTATCCTTGGGTTGTTAACCCATATCAGCCTTTGTCCCCAGAGACCGAGATTAGTTTTTTAGCAGGAGTATGGTAAGAACCACATTTTCAATAGCTTTTTCTATAGCAGTTTGACAGAGCTATCTGTTCTCCTGGAGTAACTGCCACTGATGTGAGCACAGGGCCTGAGGGGACTCTCGCTCACTTGCTTTGCTGAAGAAGCGTGATGCTAGCCTGGATATACACACAGAGTAGTTCTAAGCTTTTGCAAATATGCACTGTTTTGAAATAGGACATTTCATGACAAGTGGCGTGGGTTTTCTCCTCTCTTGCTGGTACAGTGATCATCGGATGAGACTGTGAGTCCCACTTTCAGATGGTGCTGGGCTGGAGTCAGTCTGGGGTCTGTCGTGCTCCCATCTCTCACTGTGTCCTCATCCACTTTCACTGCAGAGAGCAAGCGGGATATTCTGTTCCTTTTTGATGGCTCGGCCAACCTCCTGCGCCAGTTCCCTGTGGTCCGAGACTTTCTCTACAAGATTATCGATGAGCTTGACGTGAAGCCCGACGGGACCCGCATTGCGGTGGCTCAGTACAGCGACGACGTCCGGGTGGAGTCGCGCTTCGATGAGCACCAGAGTAAGCCTGAGATCCTGAATCTCGTGAAGAGGATGAAGATCAAGACGGGCAAAGCCCTCAACCTGGGCTACGCCCTGGACTATGCACAGAGGTACATCTTTGTGAAGTCCGCCGGCAGCCGGATCGAGGAGGGAGTGCTTCAGCTGCTGGTGCTTCTGGTGGCAGGAAAGTCGTCGGACCGCGTGGAGGAGCCAGCCAGTAACCTGAAGCAGAGCGGCGTGGTGCCTTTCATCTTCCAAGCCAGGAACGCGGACCCCGCGGAGCTGGAGCAGATAGCGCTTTCCCCGGCCTTCATCCTGGCTGCGGAGTCGCTTCCCAAGATTGGAGACCTTCAGCCGCAGTTCGTGAATCTCCTGAAATCGGTGCACAACGGGGCGCCAGCGCCAGGTACGCCATGGAAATGCCGGTTGCTTCTGCAGCCCAGTTCTCCAGTGCGTGAGTGGGGTGGGCTGCTGGCTCCTGTGCCTCAGGTGGAAGCCCTCTTTGCGTTTACAGGGAGGATGGAAAATTAATAGGTGGCTTCAGCAGAACAATAGAGTATGAGTTTTCTTCCCTCGCTTTGACTCTCTAGTTGCTCTCTAGGGAAAAACAGGAGAATCAGGGTGATTATTTTTAAAAGCATTAAAATATTCATAATAAGGTACATTATAAAGATTTAGAAATCAGTGGTTAAATCCTTTTTAAAAAGCACCGTTTTGACTGCGTGTGTAATGAAAGCCACACGACGTGGTTGCGTTAGAGCTACAGCTGTCTTCGTCTGCTTAGTCCCCCAACGCCTTCGTTTTAAGTGGGTGTCACGTGTTAAAATTCCTTCACTACATTCATTAAACATTAAAGGATTCAGAGGAGGCAGATGGGTTCCCTTCATAAACGCTGCGTTGAGGTTCCCGACTGCTGGTCTACACGACTGTGACTTTGTGTTTGACCACTTGTCATTCGGTGATGCGAACGCAGTGAACAGGGTAATCAGTTTCACATACACTCCCTTTGCCTAAAAGCCGCGGCTCTGGAGCGTCTACACTGACGCCTGGGACATTTCACAGTTGGTTTGGGTGGTAACTCGGACATCCGGATCATGTTTCCTTCCACGGATCCACTTGTGACTCGCAGCAAATCCCTCCAGATGTCCCCTCTGCAAAATGCTAATGGTTGCGCAGGCTTTGCCTCTCCTCCCACCCCAGTTTTTCTTCGGTACGCCTTTGAAAGCTGACAGTACTTTTCAATCACTGAGAAGTTCTAAAATAAAAGGGCTCTATGTATTGGTGTATTAGTTTCCTGTAACAAATTACCACAAATTCAGTGGCAAAAAACAAGAAAAAGTTATCATTTGACAGTTTTGGGGGCCGGAAATTGGAAACCAGTCTCACCGGCTAAAGTCCAGGTGCCAGAGGCGTTCGTTCCTTCCCCAGGGGATCACCCCTTCCCTGCCCTTCCGGCCCCAGAGGCGCCTGCATTCTTTGGCCCGCGGCCCCTCCCTCCATCCCTGATGCCCAGCGCACCTTCCCTACTCCTCGCCGGCATCCTGACAGCTCCTCTCCCCAGCTCTGGCTCTCTCGTCCCCCTGAGAAGGACGTGCTGGTTGATGACATGGGCCCACCTGGACGATCCCCAAGTCCTCAGCTTTGTCACATCCACAAAGCCCTTCTCTCCAGTTCAGGGATTTGGAAGTGGGTGTCCTTGGGGGGCTGTCATGCAGCCCCCCACACTGATAAGAAATGCGGCTCTCCTGTCGCGTGTGGGTCATCGCGCTGTCCCCCTCCCAGTTTCAGGTGAAAAGGACGTGGTGTTTCTGATTGACGGCTCCGACGGTGTCAGCAGTGGCTTCCCCCTGCTGAAGGAGTTTGTCCAGAGAGTGGTGGAGAGCCTGGACGTGGGCCCGGACCGGGTGCGCGTGGCCTTGGTGCAGTACAGCGACCGCACCAGGCCCGAGTTCTACCTGAACTCGTACATGGACCAGCAGGGCGTCGTCAACGCCATCCGCAGGCTGACCCTGCTGGGAGGGCCGACCCCCAACACCGGGGCCGCGCTGGACTTTGTCCTGAGGAACATCCTGGTCGGCTCTGCGGGGAGCAGGATAGCGGAGGGCGTGCCCCAGCTGCTCATCGTCCTCACGGCTGACCGGTCTGCGGACGACGTGAGGGGCCCCGCGGTGGTCGTGAAGAGGGGCGGGGCCGTGCCCATCGGCATTGGCATCGGGAACGCTGACATCGCGGAGATGCAGACCATCTCCTTCATCCCAGACTTCGCTGTGGCCATCCCTACCTTCCGCCAGCTCGGGACCGTCCAGCAGGTCATCTCCGAGAGGGTGGCCCGGCTCACCCGCGAAGAGCTGAGCAGGCTGCAGCCGGTTTTGCTGCCTCCGACGAGCCCAGGTGAGGGGGGTTCTTTGGATCCTGTCCCTTGTCACCATCCGGACCCCTTGTTTGGACTGCGGGCCACAAAGTGTTTTCAATTTTGCTCCCCCTGCCATGCGGAGTGAAAACTAGAGTTACATAAAATCATTAGGTGCCCTGCTCCTTTTTCGGCCTTGATGGGCAGAAATGGCAGAGGTTTGGGGGTGGGGGGGATGCTAAGGTTCATGTTTTTGGACAAATTAAACTCTCCTCGAGGGCATGTACTGGGCTTAGCGTTCCGACTCCCTGACTCTGCACAAAGGCTTCTGTCTAGGTATCCCAGAGGAGGGGCCCTAACTGGTGACCCCTGTTCACCCAGTCCTGAGCCGCCTGGCAGCTTCCACCAGCAGCCTCCTGTGATGGGAGGGAGTCTGCCCGCAGGCGCGCTGCCAGCTGGGCGTCGTCTCTGAGATACTGCTGTCTCCAGAGCCAAAGTGCGAAGAGCACCTTTGAATTTGCTTGGTGCTGAGAAGCGAGTGTCTTAAGCGGCAGGAAGGCTGTTGGCTCTGCCGACCATGGTTTCTTCCATTTCCCACTTCCCGCTGCCCCTTCCGAGGAGGCCTGGACGAGCCAGGAAAGCTCACGAGTCCCTGCTGCCCAGCAGGAAGGAGGCCGAGACATATCCGCCCCTCAGCAGGTGCCTCCAGGGGCTGCTCTCCCTGCTCCCAGGGCCGGTCACTCGGTGAAGGAGGCAGGTGCGGCCTTGCTCCTTCGTGCCTCCTGGCATGGAAGGGGGAGCAAGGAAGGACGGGCGGGTGAAAGAAAAGCCGCAGCAGGACACGGTGTCCCTCGGGCAGTGAGGGCGGTGAGGGGACTGACTGGGCGCCACTGAGAGGGTTTCTCCCCGGGGGCGCCCAGGCAGACAGCAGCGTAGACAGCAGTGCGCCCCACGAGGCACCACAGGATGTTCTGAGATGCTCGATAAATTTAGGATAAATAAAGTGAAAGAGGTTTTTATTCCCCCAACTGATGTTCTTTGTGTGTCTCTGACACAACGAGGGAGCACTGCGTTTCCCGGCAGGAGCTGCAGGAGCCCTTCCTCGCGACGCACCTGAGCCCCCGGGCATGCCGGGTGCACCGTGGGAGCGTCGTCGCGGTGTGTGTGCAGTTTCTTTCCTTTAATCACAGAGGGCTCCTCGTCCCCCTGCTCTCCCGCTCCGCGCAATGGCCATTTTCTGTCCTCCTCCCACTCCCGCTGTTTCCACGCCTGTCCCCTCGGCTCTCGCTCAGCTGGTCACCTTGAGTCTCCTTTCACCAAGAAAACGCAAGTAAGCCAGAAGCAGACTTCCAGAAGCTCCGCTGGCACCCCCCACCCCCCGTGTCTCGCGTGCCTGCTGTTCCCAGGTGACCCATCTCTGCCTCCTCAGCCCTCCTTCACCTGCCCCACGGCGCCGTGCCGTTCTCCTCCCTCCCGCGCCACCACTCTGCACGGCGCGGAATGATTCCGGCAGGATAGGATGCGTGGCTCTCTCTTCTCTCTTAAGAACTCCCTCTGATGCCCGCTGCTCTCCAGCGGCACCCGTCTCCTTTTGAAGACTTGCCTGTGCTCTGAACAATTCCTCTCCTCCCATCCTCTTGGAACTGGCCCTAATCTATCCTTCATCCTCACCCCTCCTCTACCGTGCTGTTGTCACGGTCCCTCCACCTGGTGAAGCCAGTGGCCGATCTCAGACGCCATCCTCCTTGGTCCGTGAGCAGCATCGATGCAGTTGGGATCCCTCCTTGCTCCAGCTCTGTCCTCACCTGCTGCAGACGTAGCTCTTCTGGTTCCACTTCCCTTGGGTCTACTCTCCTTCATCCTTTGCTCCTCTTCTCCCTGGCGTGCACACACTCAAATGTCCACCACTCCCTCCTTGGACTGGTATCTTAACTATGGTAGTTGGTAGTAGGACCTTTAACTCCAGGACAAACAGGGAGGGGGCTCATTAATGCTAAGAATTTGGTGCCAGCCAGGTGCAGTGGCTCAGGCCTGTAATCCCAGCACTTTGGGAGGCCAAGGCAGGAGGATTGCTTGAGGCCAGGAGTTCGAGACCAGCATGGGCAACATAGCAAGACCTTGTCTCTGCAAAAAATAAAAAAATTAGCTGGACGTGGTGACATGCACCTGTAGTTCCAGCAACTCAGGAGGCTGAGGCCAGAGGATTACTTAAGCCTAGGAGTTTAAGGCTCAAATAAGCTATGGAGTTACTGCACTCCATCCAGCCCAGGTGACAGAGTGAGACTCTGTCTCTCTAAAAAAAAAAAGAATTTGGTGCCAACAAGGATGATGCCATTGTGGCATTTGGTTTGGTTCACAGGTGTCGGCAGCAAGAAGGACGTGGTCTTTCTCATCGACGGGTCCCAGAGTGCTGCGCCCGAGTTCCAGTACATCCGCACCCTGGTCGAGCGGCTGGTGGACTACCTGGATGTGGGCTTTGACACCACCCGCGTGGCCGTCATCCAGTTCAGCGAGGACCCCAAGGTGGAGTTCCTGCTGAACGCCCACTCCAGCAAGGATGAGGTGCAGAACGCGGTGAGGCGGCTGAGACCCAAGGGCGGGAGGCAGGTCAACGTGGGCAGCGCCCTGGAGTACGTGTCCAGGAACATCTTCAAGAGGCCGCTGGGGAGCCGCATCGAGGAGGGCGTCCCGCAGTTTCTGGTCCTTGTCTCCTCTGGGAAGTCCGACGATGAGGTGGACAACTCCGCCGTGGAGCTCAAGCAGTTTGGTGTGGCGCCTTTCACGGTAGCCAGGAACGTGGACCAGGAGGAGCTGGTCAAGATCGCTCTGAGCCCCGAGTACGTGTTCTCGGTGAGCACCTTCCGCGAGCTGCCCAGCCTGGAGCAGAAGCTGCTCACTCCCATCACGACTCTCACCTCTGAGCAGATCCAGCGGATCCTGGCCAGCACCCGCTATCCTCCCCCAGGTGAGATCATGGTGGCGATCGCTTTCCTCAGAGTATTTTTGATATTAAACAAACAGGCTCAAAGGCTATGGTGCTCATGATAAATTAAAATAAAGGTCTTGCTCTTGGACTTTTATGTTGTTAATGTCCACCAGCCAGGGTCCACCAGGACACACCTGCCGCTGACCACGCTGGGAGATGCATACCCCAGCGAGCCACGGGGCAGCTTGGGGAGAGGGTGCTAGAAAGGCCTTAGGGAACCTCAGCCAGGGCAGGTCACTGTGTGGAAGCCCCAAGGAAGTGGGACTTCGGCCTGGATTGGGTGTCGCGAAGCAGTGGAGGTAACTCTACGCCTGGCTGTGTCCACAGATCTTACCTGGAGGAGGAAGGCCGTGGCGGGGATGGGTGAAGCAGCAGCAGTCACTCCTGTCAGCCAGGCCAGGGGTGCTTGTCATTCTTGTGGTCTGGAGCACGTTTTTCTTTTTGTATGTGTTCCGACATGGCTGCAAAGTGGGCTCCCTTTCGTCTCGCCCCATCACGGTCTCAGAGCGGCCTTGTCTGATGTTGATGTCGCGCTCAAGAGGAGAGCCCTGAGGCTGTGTGTGCTGGGCCAGAGTGGATGGTTCAGGACGCGCCCTGCTCGGCTCACTGCGCTGCCCACGCACGGGGACTGGCCCAGAAGAGCGCGAGGCCAAGGGCGGGTTGAAATTTGTTCAGTGGCAGCTTGTTTGTTTAATAAAGTGGCATGTAAGAAGTACATAAAATTCTAAGTAATAGGAAAATGTGGCTCATTTTCCTTGGGTCCTTTTGATTTATTTTATAGTTAAAAATGGACTCATGTGAAGAAAATAGGAGAAATAATAGTGGAAATAAAAACTTTGTATAAATGCTAGAGAGGCGCGAGCAAAACGAAACAGAAGGAAGCCAATACCTGGGGAGCTTGAGGAGACGCCGTCGATGGTGTTGTATTAAACGTGCGCTGAGCCAGGACCGGTCACCGGATGGAGTCAGGATCCTCACGGCTGTCACTCGCTAAGGGGTGGCCTCCGACAGGACGAGGACCTTTGACCTCAGATGTCTCTCTCTTCTTGTACGACAAAGATGTTGGTCCCAGCGAAGTCAGACTCTTCTGGTAGTAACGGTTCGTGATTCCACAGGTCACAGAAATCCGGGATTAGTTTCTAAATGCTCTTATGTTTACAAAATTAGTGGTAACCCAGACCACAAAGCTAAAATTGGAGTAAACTCAGAAAGAAAAAGCTATGGAGAACTTAAAATATTTCAAGAGGTGGACATTGTTTTGGTGACAAAGGTCTAATTTTTAATGGTTAATTTCAAAAAGCCCAAGGCGCGAACAACCCACGTGTTTTGGGGTATAATTTTAAGGTTGATGGATATTATGATGTGATGTGATGCAAAGTTGAGAAACACGACTGGATGGGGGCCAGTTACATGCTCAATGTTCCTCTTTTCTTTCACCTGCAGCTGTTGAGAGCGATGCTGCCGACATCGTCTTTCTAGTTGACAGCTCTGATGGCGTTAGGTCTGATGGCATCGCACACATTCGAGATTTTGTGAGCAGGATTGTTCAGAGACTCAACATCGGGCCCAATAAAGTGAGAATCGGGGTGGTGCAGTTCAGCAATGATGTCTTCCCAGAATTCTATCTGAAGACTTACAAATCCCAGGCCCCCGTGCTGGACGCCATCCGGCGCCTGAGGTTCAAAGGGGGGTCCCCGCTGAACACTGGCAAAGCTCTGGAGTTCGTGGCAAGAAATCTGTTTGTGAAGTCTGCTGGGAGCCGGATAGAAGACGGGGTGCCCCAGCACCTGGTGCTGGTCCTGGGTGGGAAATCCCAAGATGATGTTTCCAGGTTTGCACAGGTGATACGTTCCTCAGGGATTGTGAGTTTAGGGGTAGGAGACCGGAACATCGACAGAACCGAGCTGCAGACCATCACCAATGACCCCAGACTGGTCTTCACAGTGCGAGAGTTCAGGGAGCTTCCCAGCTTAGACCAGAGGATCATGAGTTCATTTGAACCCTCCGGAGTCACTCCTGCACCTCCAGGGGTGGACCTACGGCCTCCTTCACGGCCAGGTACGAGCTGTGTGTCTCATGACTAGGGCGTGTGCCATTGATTTTTTGTTTAGTTGAAAAAGTAGCATTCATTTTAGTAATTTTCTTCTCTCAATGTTGCTTCTGCAGGTAATATTAGAAATTAAGTGCTGGAAAAATAGTTCCGTTGAAATTATAGAGGGAAACATATCCCAGAAAGCACGTGATCATTGCTCTGTCATTCCCGAGGCTAGCTGTAGCCCCAGTGACAGGTTCTGTTAAGGTGCATTGAGGGGTAGTTGCAAACGCACTGGCTCTTAGGATGGCGTCCTCGAGATCAGCCAGGCCATTCCCCACGAATGTGACTTTGACGTCAGCCTGTGCCCAGTGGTGGGATGCCCACCACGGTCCAGGCACGCCTCCTTCCTCAGACTGGTGTGACCGTCAGGAAACACCTCCCTGGAGGACTTACAATTGTCCACCTATAGCTCCTACCCCATGTTCCTGGCTGCCAAGAGCAAAGCGGGTCTCTGCACCAACCCACACCTTTCCTCGCTGCTCCTCCAGGTGGTGGTCTCCAGACACCTGCAGCAAATCATTAGGATTTCCAAGGGGTCTGTATTCCTGCTTCTCTCTGTCACTGCCTCCCTCAGGGCTTGCTGTGGCACATCTCACACCTCTCAGGCCATCCCCAACTTTTCCTTCTATCTACTCCGGCCTCAACTGCTTGATTATAATCAAGAAATTGCCCCCCACGCCACTGGTTTCAGCAGGCTCCCACAAAGCTCTCAGACCATCCTCCAAAGTTAATGGGGTCCCTTCCCAATTTCCCATCTGCTTCTCCCAGCCCTTCCCTGCCCTGCCCCTAACACGTCTCTCTCCACTTCCAGACACCATCTTTTATTTTTAAGCAGAAAGAGTTTAGGGGCATTTCCTAAAACACCTAAGATCACAGACTGTCAAATCCAGGTCCCTGTTGAATTCCTGGCATAAAACTACTTTGCATGGGACAGGTGGGACTCTATGTCCCTGGGTTTTCATGATTCCTTTCCTTTTTGTTTGGATGATTTGTTATTTGTCTTCTTCTTTTTGGCACTATGTTTGCGAGCTGTGGATTCGGGAACTAGAGAGGTGTGGATTAGAGTGAAGCTTTTTACTGTGAATAAATTACTAGGAATGTCTTATTTCAATTCTTTCACTTTATAGTTTATATATTTATGTTCTGGGCATTGAAACCATTTTCACTTTAATCATTTTTAGAGAAGAAGAAAGCAGACATCGTGTTCCTGTTGGATGGTTCCATCAATTTCAGGAGGGACAGTTTCCAAGAAGTGCTCCGTTTCGCCTCTGAAATTGTGGACACGGTTTATGAAGAGGGCGACTCCATCCAGGTGGGGGTGGTCCAGTACAACTCCGACCCCACAGATGAATTCTTCCTGAAGGACTTTTCCACCAAGAGGCAGATTATCGACGCCATCAACAAAGTGGTCTACAAGGGGGGAAGACACGCCAACACCAGGGTGGGCCTTGAGCACCTGCGGCTCAACCACTTCGTGCCCGAGGCGGGCAGCCGCCTGGACCAGCGAGTGCCCCAGATAGCTTTTGTGGTCACGGGAGGCAAGTCAGCGGAGGACGCTCAGGACGTGAGCCTGGCACTCACCCAGAGAGGGGTCAAGGTGTTTGCGGTGGGCGTGAGGAACATCGACTCGGAGGAGGTTGGAAAGATAGCGTCCAACAGCGCCACGGCATTCCGGGTGGGGAACGTTCAGGAGCTGTCGGAACTGAGCGAGCAAGTTTTGGAAACTTTGCATGACGCAATGCATGAGACCTTATGCCCAGGCGTGTCTGATGTTTCCAAAGGTAACCCCCTTTCCGTGCATATTTTCCAGCCTTTCCTGCTGACGTTTGTGTTTTTTAGCTATCTGGATGCCCAGAGCCGATCCGTGGCTCCTCAAGCATTTGGTTACTTCATACATTTACTCGTGTTTCCTTCTGTTGCTCGGCCAACCACTGCCATCGGATGTTCTTCCAGGACAAGAGTGGGAGTTTATCTTTTCTTTTGCTCTTATAAGATTTTTTTTCTCCCCTGTTCTTTAACTCCTCAGATAACTCAGATTTATTGATTCTCGTGTCTGATTATAGATTTATCAGATCAATTATTTGAGATAAAAGTATTTGCCTTTTCAAGTAATTTTAATTTAAAGCACAAACTTGGGATGTGTCTAAAAGCCACCTGTGTGTCATCACGCCAAAATTGATTAACATCACCCAAAAAGCAAACGTATTCACATTGCCTACAATTTTGGTTCTCAACAGCTACCCCCACTTTTCCCTGTGTGGGAGGCAGATCCAGTTGCTTCTCAGATCTCATGAAGAGATGATCTCATTTTGTTCTTGAGCACAGCGTCCTGTCACTGTGTCAGTAGAATGCATCTCGTCAGCCTCAGCTTAGAGCTCATCGCCCGCATTTCTTCTCTTCAGCTTGTAATCTGGATGTGATCCTGGGGTTTGACGGTTCGAGAGACCAGAACATATTTGTGGCCCAGAAGGGCCTCGAGTCCAAGCTGGAAGCCATCTTGAACAGAATCAGCCAGATGCAAAGGATCAGCTGCAGCGGCAACCAGATGCCCACCGTGCGCGTGTCGGTGGCGGCCAACACCCCCTCGGGGCCCGTGGAGGCCTTTGACTTCGCCGAGTACCAGCCAGAGATGTTGGAGAAGCTCCAGAACATGCGCAGCCAGCACCCCTACGTCCTCACGGCAGACACGCTGAAGATGTATCAGAACAAGTTCAGACAGTCCTCGCCCGACAGCGTGAAGGTGAGCAGCGGCCCCTCGGTTCAGATGCTCCCCGCGCAATTTCTGCATTTTTACCGGAAAGGAGAAATACTTGGGTGTCTGGAAGCCCCTCCCCCACGTGCAATGCATTTCGTGTTTGGCGGCGTTTTTAGTGCCCGTATGTAGAAGTCCTTTACTTACTAACTGATCATAACTTCATGTAACTCCTTCCTCAGTTTGCTAGTCTTACTTAAGCTCTAAAGAAAAAAAATCCTGGAAATCAGTAACTAAGTTTGAATGAGTCGAATGTGTGATTGATGCGTGTTTAACGATAGTCCTACCCATTAAATAAGGCATGTTCTCTCTCTCTCCTCGTATGTGTGTATGTACCACACCCATGGTGCACACGCTTTATTATTATTAATTATCTAGGGCCGTCATAGTGAAGTTCCACAGACTGGGTGGCTTTGACAACAGAAATTTGTTTTCACACAGTCCTTGAGACTTGAAGTCCTCAAGGTGTCAGCAGGGTTGGTTCCCTCTGAGGCCTCTTTTCTCAGCTTGTCGATGCTGTCTTCTCCCTGTGTCCTCACTGGGCTGTCCCTCTGTGTATGTCTGTGTTCTCATCTTCACTTCTTAGAAGGACACCACTCGGATTAGGGTCCACTCTGATGACCTCATTTAGCTTAATTACCTCTTTAAAGACCTATCACCAAATACAGTCACAGTCTGAGGGACTGGGGATTAGGACTCCAATGTTTGTATTTTGGGGGGGACACAGTTCAGCTCAGAACACACACATACGCGCAGTGCACACATACACGATTTCCAGAAGCTACATCATATAAATGGGAGAGTGACGTAAGCTGTTTTTGTTGTCGTTGCTGCTTGTGTGCAAGCACTAACATATACTTCTCCACTTCGTGTGCAATGTCAAAGACCTATGCATGTGGGTGAGTTTTCCTTGACTTTGGCCCTCAGTCTCTTTAACTATAAAATGAGTTGGAACCAGCGAATCTCTCAGTTCCCTTTCAGTAGACAGTCTGTGGTGTTCCTGTTTGTTTGGGCTGGGGTTTGATTCCTTTTTTATTTTCAGGTGGTCATTCATTTTACTGATGGAGTGGATGGAGATCTGGCTGATTTACACAGAGCTTCTGAGGACCTCCGACAAGAAGGTAGACTTCCAGCTCTGTAAGCATGAGCAGTGAGCCCAGGCGTGCAGCGTGTGCGGCTCTGCTGGGGAGAGACTTCCCTGTTAACGGAGTCCTTTGAGGGAACAGCTGCTCTTGGGGGACTCTTCCTCCAGCTCTTGGCCCTTCCTTGCCCGCCTGGGGCTATAGGATGGGGCTTCCCACCATGGACAGCTTTACTGCCATGTTCTGGCACAGGCCTGCAGGGTCTCAGACTTGTTCAGGTGGTAGAACATGCAGAAAACATGATGTTTTGCAAAAGATCATGAAGCGTTGATTCACTTAACCTCATCATATAAAGTAAGATTTAATTTACTCGCAAAAAATATTGCTCTATTTTTGGTTTGCAGTTGTCACAGTTCAAAAACACTACAACATTTAAATAAAAATACATGTAAATAACATAAAATAAATAATGTAAGCATTAGCACCAAAAGTCAGGCGACTGGAGCCAGCCATGCCTGTTATCAGATGTGATATATGACTGTTCATTTACTTTGGAGTTTGGTAACACTGACCACAAAAGGTGGATGCCAACACTAAATGTTTAAGAAAAGTTTATGGAAGTGCAGTTTATCATAAGAACATTCTATTTATTAGCTTACTTTTCCAAAAGGAGATGAGAGTGCTATTACCTGATTTTGGAGATGTTAGTATTTCAGATCTTCCACGGCAGGCCAGGGTTTGAGAATTCATGCATAAATGTACTTCATGGGTGCCACTTCCTGGACTTATAGCGCTAAGCTTAGTTATTGACGTATCTGAAATGATTATTCAGCTGGGTCCAAAGTGTCAGTATTTCAATCATTAAAAGCCAAATTTCACACTGAAGTTTTTCTTAAAAAATAGCCGGGAGGCCAGGCGCGGTGGCTCACACCTGTAATCCTAGCACTCTGGGAGGCTGAGGCGGGCGGATTGTTGGAGCTCAGGAGTTCGAAACCAGCCTGAGCAAGAGCGAGACGCCGTCTCTACTAAAATTAGAAAGAAATTAATCGGACAACTAAAAATATAGAAAAAATTAGCCGGGCATGGTGGCGCATGCCTGTAGTCCCAGCTACTCGGGAGGCTGAGGCAGGAGGATCGCTTGAGCCCAGGAGTTTGA
>NW_012148563.1:2969342-2990547 GCF_000956105.1 Propithecus coquereli | reverse complement strand
CAGGAGTTTGAGGTTGCTGTGAGCTAGGCTGACGCCACGGCATTCTAGCCCGGGCAACACAGTGAGACTCTGTCTCAAAAAAAAAAAAAAATTAGTCGGGAAAAAAGACATCGTGGCTCTCCAGTGCCCGCATGAGCCCTGCTAAATTTGTCTTTCCCTGCAGGTGTCCGAGCTCTGATCCTGGTGGGCCTCGAACGAGTGGCCGACCTGGAGCGGGTGACCCAGCTGGAGTTTGGGCGAGGGTTCATGTACGACAGGCCTCTGAGGCTCAACCTGCTGGACCTGGATTACGAGCTGGCAGAGGAGCTCGTGAGTTCTTTTTAGTGCCTTTACATGCACGCAAGTTCAGATTTTTGGCATCTCAAGAGAGTAAAGTTCATTATCACACAGTGATGGGGTAGGAGTGTCTGGGTGGGTAAACTACTTCATTTAGTTCAATGGGGACCTGACTTATCGCCACAACACGCGTGGATCCTGGAACTGGCGACCATGAATGGCTGGAGTATGGGATTGCAGGAATGTGGCTGTTGTCCTAGGATGTGCTTTGCTCCCCTTAGCAGGTGCCTCTTTTAATGTCCTTTCCCTTGGAAAGGTCCTATTCCTGGGAATGCAAACTGTGGTGACCAGCCATCTCAGACAGGAGACAGTGCCCAGGACATCTGAAACCTACACAGTGCAAACAAGAATGTGCAGAAAAAGAAGGGCCATTTCCGGGTGGAGAAGCGCTTTTATGGCCTTCTTCCCTAGTTCCCCTTGGTGCAAATGGAGGTGTCCCAGGAGGCTTCCTAATCCTCCCCGTCCAGCCTCTCTCAACTCCAGGGGTCATCGCCTGGGTTTGGAGTGGGGGCGGGGCTCTGGGAGACACGGGGCTGCGTGGTGACCTCCAGATCCTTTGGTGGTGGCAACAGTGGGCTATGGCTATGTGAATGGGATGAACAGACTCTGCATCTTCCTTCCCACCCGCCTTCTTCCCAGGGCTAGAATGAGGATTTTTTATTGGGTGGAAGAAGGATGAGTTAGTTGACAAGTCTGGAGACAGAAAGTAAAAGCTCTAGGAAGCTCATTGCAGGGAATGCATGTGGCCACTGCCAGTTCAGCAGATGGAAATGCATCTGGGGCGTGCACTTTCCCCTATGAGGTCGGGGGCTGGCTGGGACAGGAGTGTCAAGGGTGTTTGGTGGGTGTTGGAGGCACTGGTGACCTAAAATTGTGGTGCTTGTGGCTCAAAAAGGCTGGGACCACATGTGCCTGTCCCTGCTCCCACAGCTGCTCCCGAGGTCTCCAGGGGCACCTCTCTGGGCTGGCACCATATTTTTGACCGTGATCATGGTCCTGAGGAAGGGCCACAGATCTCTCTTCTGGAACCACCTTCAGTCCTGGCCATCTGCAATTTGTTTGTTAGGTTTTGCACTTTGGAGCTTAAACATATATGAGTTATACTTAAGAATATGTATGTTGGAAACTTCTAGAAATCAGGTCTAGGCAGAAGTGACCTTGTGGATAAGATTTATCTTACTTTGGTTGTTCTTTACTCTCCCATTGGTGATGTCCCCCCCGCTCCTCAACTGCCAAGAGCTGGACCCTCAGCCTAGGCCGGTCTTGGAGTGACAGTCTTTGCAGTGACTTCATCTTGCCCCGTGGAACCCTCATGCATCCCATTTTGACGGTTGCAGCATATTTATGATTTTGTCCTGGGCATTTCTTAACACTTGAACTTTTTCTTTCTCTTCCTTTTGGCAGGACAACATTGCCGAGAAAGCTTGCTGTGGGGTCCCCTGCAAGTGCTCCGGGCAGAGGGGAGATCGTGGGCCCCTCGGCAGCATCGGGCCGAAGGTACGGTGGCTTGGCCTTTGCCCACTCCTGAGACTAGATGTTGGAAGGCCAGCGTTACTGCGGCCGGGTAATTCGTCTAATGTCACGGCTAGAGGCGGATGAGGGAGAAGAAAGACCATCCCACGTTGTGGAAGAGGCATTCTGCGGGGCAGACCCCAGCGCGGCGCTGCCCGGGGTCCTCCCCAAGGAGCAGGCTCTGGAGGGTCCGAGTGTTTGCAGCATTCTCTGCTCCCACGGGATGAGGGGCTCTGTTCTTTAACACTTCGGTCCTTCATTTCATAAAATAACCTTAAAACCAGCGGGTGTCGCTGACTGGCAGCCTCGCTGCGCATGTTCGCTGGGACTCAGCATTTGCGGCTGGGCTGGGAGGACGCGACAAGCTTTCCTGGCAGAGGAGGAGGCTTAAAGGTCCTGATGGGAGGAACAATCCCGCTGGATGATGAGCGGAGGGCTGTTCAGTTCTAGGAAACACCTATGTCAGGGTGAATGTTAGCGCTGCTCTGCCAGACGAAGGGGGCTCACACAGATAATACAGAACGAAGAAGACCACAGGACGTGACGATCCCAATTTGCCTTGTTTCAGGGTATTCCCGGAGAAGACGGCTACCGCGGCTACCCTGGTGATGAGGGTGGACCTGTGAGTAAAAGTTGTTTTAGTCCTTAAAATTTTATCCCCTCCTTGTTCCTTGCATGTTGGGACTGAATCGTGGAGTTCGCCGTCGCTCCGGGGGGTCCAGCGCCCACACAGACCCAGGGCCCGGAGGCCCAGCCGTCCTCCGCCCACCTGGCAGTGCCGTTGGTGCCGCCGCCCTCTGGGACCCTGTTCCCCCCAGGGGAACTGCGGGCTCCAGGCAGCGCCGTCGGTGCTGCAGGGACGCTGAGAGGCTCCCCGGCCCCCGCGGCCTCCCTCGGTGTCCCCGCAGTGAAATCTGCTTTCTAACGCTGCCACTCCAGTGTTGCAAGCCCCTTGGAGACACGATGACAAGTGGCTCCAACTTGCCAAATGCCTTTGTTTTTCGCAATAGGGTGAGCGAGGTCCGCCTGGCGTGAACGGCACTCAAGGCTTCCAGGGCTGCCCGGGCCAGAGAGGAGTAAAGGTACAGCGGCGGGGGGTGGGGGTGGAGGGGGTTGGCTGAGCGTGGGGCGGGGGTCAGGCCAGCTGCACGTGCGGCAGGGACACCCTGTTTCTCCAAGTGCCCTGGGGAGGGGGCAGCGGCCTGCCCGGACTTCTCTGCAGCCCGTGGCCTCTGGCTGGAAGGCGCCCCTCAGTGGGGTGGCTTTGGGAGCTTGGGCCGCGGCTGGAAGGGAGCCGGAGAATGGAGAAATAGTTTCCTATGGAAACACGGAGCAGCCAGGAAACATTCCCGAGGAGAGAACGTGGGCCAGCGCAGAGGGGAGGCTGGTGCCCAGTTTCGGCCCCTGGCCCGGGGGCAGCCAGGGAGGGAGGAGTGACAGAGGACACCAAGTGGGTCGAGGGCTGATGAGCTTCCTCCTCTGGTGCTGAAGCGTGAAGGCAGGTGCTGGAGGGAGTTACAAAGTCAGCCTCCGCCTCCCGAGCCCCTTCCCCCGGCTCTTGGGGCCCACCCTTCCTGCCCAGGAGCCCAGACCACCCCAGTGCTGGTTCTAGGCAAATTAGCGTTATCACCGCCCCACGTGATGGACCCAGGAGTGCACAGGGACGAGTCTCTGATGTTGGCATTTCCAGACACTGTGACGTTCAGATGGGGGGGACCAGCCCCTCGGGAGAAGCTAATGTGTCCCCTGTCCCCTTACCTTCCAGGGCTCTCGAGGATTCCCAGGAGAGAAGGTATTCAATCTTGTTTTTGTTTTTCACACTGAAAAGTTTCCCAGTATTTCTCGTTTTTTCCTTTGCCAGAATAGCTTTCTATACTCACTTGTCTGTCTCATTCCCTCACAGGGTGAAATAGGAGAGATTGGGCTGGATGGTCTTGACGGCGAGGAGGTGAGTGATTCAGTCTCCAGGTCTGAGCTGCTTCGGGTTCTAATAACTGTGGTGGAAATTGCCCCAGGCATGACCTTTCGTCACTGTCCTTGGCAGGGAGACAAAGGATTGCCCGGCTCTTCTGGAGAGAAAGGGAACCCTGGAAGAAGGGTAGGTCTATTTCCAGTGTTGCTATTGTGGGAAGAATAGAAACATTTCATTTAGGGAATAGTTATTTCCTTTACCCGTATAGGTAAACCACTTCCTCCAGGCAGCCTTCCCTGACCTCCCCTGGGGTGTGCCCGTGACCCCCTGTCAGCTCTGATGTGCTACATCATAGACAGACCATGTCCCACAGGGCAGGGACTGAGTATGTTTTGTTATAAATAAAGCTCCAGTGCTTGGCACCCAGTGGGTCCCCAGTAAACATTTGTGAATTAACTGAACAAATAAAAAATATTTGGAAGTGAATTTACCTTCATGGCAAATGAGTTAATGGTAAACACTGTTCTATTCAAGATTTGTGAATTGTGAAGAACGTGATTTTTAGGGTGAGGTACAAATGGAAAAATCTAATTTTTAGCTTCTACTTGTGTTTTTTCATTTAGGGTGATAAAGGCCCCAAAGGGGACAAAGGAGAAAGAGGAGACGTTGGCATTCGCGGTGACCCGGTGAGGATTTCTTTCTTGACGATTTAGACCTGAGCCCGGGGAAGATGGTGGTGGGAGAAGTGGGGAGAAGGAAGAGTTTCACTGTTGAAATTGCTTTAACAAGTGTCGGTGAAACATGTGCTTTGTCTTCTCCTTACACTTTCGGGCTTTTCTGGGAGACGTCTTCGTTCTCTCGTTGTAAAGATAAGCAATTGCAAGTCCTGCAAGTTTCCCTAAAATGTGGGCTCAGGACACCTTAAACTTGCTTTCGGAAAAGAGAAAGTTTGCAGCTTTTTTCGTTTTATGGCTTTGTGAAACCTCTAAGCAAATGACCACCACCCCTCCAGGCCACCCTGCCTGCGGCCAAGGACAGGCGGCAGCCCCTGGGGCATCCCCCTCATCAGGAAGAACCGTTGCCCAGGGCGGGGCTGGGCGCGGCTCGCTGACCCCGTGGCCAGGTTCTGTCGGAGTTGGACGGACGCCGTCTGGATGCGGTGTGGCCATAGGGACTGTCCCTTGGAGCCTTCCACTCAGGCCGTCACTAATCCTGTCCTGACCGTCCCATTCCTAGCACATGCGGCTCATCTCCCTGTTGTTTGTTGTTTTCAGGGTGAGTCAGGACAGGACAGCCAGCAGAGAGGACCCAAAGGAGAAACCGGTGACATCGGCCCCATGGTACAGCACTCAGTGTTCTAGACTCTCCCTGTGCTGGGGGCCAAAGACAAGACACTCACCTTGGCACCTCAGCGGCCACGGAAGCCACAGACACGGCCTTTGACGCTGAAGAGCAGCGTGGGACGGGGAGCAGCGGGGCCCGTGAGGCCGCCTGCGGGTGCATGTGGAGGAAGTCTCCGTGGGGAGCCAGGGCGACCCTTGCCAAGCAGGGCTTCTCCGCAGAACTCGTGCCCCTTAGATAGTTACGTCAAAGGCCTGTAGAGGTGGGAACGTACAAAGTCTAATGCATCCCGCAAAGTATCCGACCACCTGCCTGCGGGCAGCTCTTCCTGGTGAATTTACCCCTTGTCCCTCCGTGTCTCCTGCGATATTCCAGAGTTAGATGCTCCTTTCTGCAGATGAGACTCTCATGCTAATTTTCTCCCCCACCCCAGGGTCTCCCAGGGAGAGACGGAGTATCTGGAAGTCCTGGAGAAAATGGGAAGAATGTGAGTGTCCTTAGGGATTTGGGGGGTTCCGCGGTAGAAACTTAGTAAGTACCCCATGATCTGCCCAACGCGGCCTGGTGCTAGTTACTCAGCAATGCTTTGTTTAGGGATTTTGGAAAGCGCCGTTACCCAGATCTTGTGGCTAATAGAGATTTTTTATTCTTATAATTTACTAGGTGCTCCATCTCTTCTCCCTCTGTTCCCAAAAATATACTGAACAGATGCTTTAAAAATATTATCTTTGCTGGTTTCAAATATTTGGCCAGGGTTTATCTCACCAAATATTTAAGAAATCCCAAAGGAAATACTCACCCTGGGGTCCGAGGGAATAAAGGGCAAGAAGGCTGAAGTGGTTGTATATTTGTTATTGTTTTTATAATTATTTGTTTTGCTTTAACTGAAATAAGGAAACTAGGTTTGTTTTTTTCCTAGTGTATTATGTCTTCAATTGCTTTTAAAAGAAATTTCGGACATGTCTGTTGCGGAATAGCTCATTGCATGCCCAATCTCCCAGGCTTGCTGAAGAAATGCTAAAGCCCAAGTGGTAGAAACGATCTTTAGGAAGCCATCTGAGAGCTTCTAGGTCCCAGGGGCATGGAGAGTGTGGACCTTGTAGCTGGGAGAAGAAGCTTCCTGTGTGGGGTGGCAGTGGTCTAGAAGTTTGCAAATCCTCAGGGGAAGTTTAGGATGCTGGTGCCTGCCTACGACAGGGCTCTGCTCAGAAACCAACAGAGCACAAAAGCTGCAAGCTGGGCTGGGCAGCTGAGAAAACGGGGTCCCTTGGCCACTTCCTGAGGGGAGCTGCACACGCAGCCCTGGCAGCTGGGCCGGTAGAGTACGCCGAGGGGAGGGGCTTTCAAAAGAAAGGACTAGCCAAAACCAAATGACAGACGATGGGCATCACTTTGCTTTTTAAAATTCAGGGGAAAACTTAAACTTTGAAAATATTGGTTTAAAAGGTTTGCGCTTTATTTTTGAATAATGATGTGGCAGTTTCACCTCAGTTAGTGAGCAGAGCCAAACTTGGTTTCCTGAAATGGCTGAGACTGTAGTAGTGTGTGCAGTTTGCTCCAGCTCTGTGCACAAGGCAGACACTTGGTTTTGAATCCAGTTACAGTCAAGGGCTCTTGGAGACTCAGTTCTTTCTTTCGAAGCAGGGCAAGGACTGGCCCAGTGGTTCCTTAGCCCCTCTCTGAGGACCCTGCCATGCCAGGCTCAGGCCAGGATGTGTCCCTCCCTCTGGGCTACCTCACCTTTAGGCCGCCGGCCTGAGCAGTGTACCTCGAGTGCTGGTGGGCTCTGAGCCAGCTCTAGCCTGTCTCCCTGGGCAGGGGCTGGGCCAGATGGTTACTCTGTGGAGGGGAGCAGTGACCCCTCCACCTCCTCCCAAGTTTATCTGTGGAAGGTGGCCAAGGCCTTCCACTGAAGCAGCTGGCATTACAGTGAATAATGGCAAAGTCGGCAGCCCAGAAGATCACTGGGCTGGTCCCCAGGGATGGAGAACGCGGTTCTGAGGTTGGTGTAGTGGATGGGCCAAACCCTGTGACAGAGCTGGCACGTCACTGTCTCTGGAATACCAACCCCTGACCTTGCAAATACAGCCTGGGACATTCTCGGATTCCCACCCAAACTCTCTGCCGCAGAGGAAACAGTCATGAGTTGGGAATTAATGGATTACTTATGAAGCGAGCCCACGTGCTTGAACTAGGGGTCACCTCTGGAGTGTCCAGGGAGATGTTGCCAAGTCATGAGCCCAACCTGAGCACAGGAGACTTTTAGGTTCACATATGTGCGTTTTGGATACTTTACTTAACTGAGTCTGTGTTGTATTTGGCCTGGAGAATTCGGAGAATTTGGGACTCCCTTCCATTATAACTAATGGATTTCGTTACTTCTCGCTACAGTTAGGAAAATGGAAGGAAAGTAGACAGGTTGACATTCCCTCTCCACATTCCCTATTTGGCGCTGGCAGGGACGGGGGCCAGAAAAGTCGTTGTTTTGCTTGGCAGGTCTGCAGCAATTCTCAGAACTTCCACTGGGATGACTAACAGGAGCCATGAGGACGCAAAGTTTCACCCTGATGGGGGTGGAGGGACGGGTGTCCATGTACGGGAGCTTCCCCGGGGCTGCCGAGGGAGGCATTTTCTGCCTTCCGTCACCAAGCGGGTGCTTGGAAGGTCCCTGGGTCCCCTGAGCAACCGAAAAATTCAAGGGTTAAGTCTCAGGGAGCCCCAGGCTCTGTGCCCGGGTCCCATTCTTCCCTCTCACGGCTTGTGTGGCTTTTTCTTCCTCAGGGCGGCTTTGGCCGAAGGGGCCCTGCGGGAGCGAAGGTAAGCCTCTAGGGCTGGCGCACAACGGTGCTCACAGAGGGCTCCCAGGGGACTGTCCTTCAAATGGCCCAGATGCAACCCAGCCCAGGAATTTAAAAATACTCTCTCCTGGGGCTGTCAAGACACCTGTGCTCAAATAGCAGCTACCGCCTCCTTTCACTTGGCTGTGTCTGCAAGGCCTGGTGAAAGTGATTCCCCGCGGAGCCCCGGGCGAGAGGAAGGAAAGACGCTGGGGTAGGCCGCGTGCAGGGCACCTCCCCGCTAGAACGTGCGCGCTTGCCCGGCCATCCGCGGGCCGCGCTTCCTGCCGTCTCAGTCCTCCCCCTGGGCGAGGCAGGCGTGGGTTCGCGCAGCCGCGCTGAGGAAAAGGTGGGAAACCATTGCAGACGTGCGGAGAGACGGCGCTGCGATGATCCGAAGCCCCAGAGGGCGGCGTGTTCCCTGGCTGCTTTCCAAGCCCCTAGTCCAGAAATGACAGTGGGACAAAGAGCCGACGTCCCTCGCACCTGTCCTGACCCCCCTGTGCCTTCTCTTGTTTCAAAGGGCAACAAGGGCAATCCAGGCCAGCCCGGCTTCGAGGGGGAGCAGGGGACCCGAGGCGCCCAGGTCAGTACTCCCCGAGCCATCGCGCGCCCCGGGGTATTTTCCCACGTTCCCTGGTGTTGCCTTTTTCAAAACTGATGTTTGTATAACACAAAATGAACCATTTTAAAGTGAGTGATTCAGTGGCATCTGGTACCTTCACAGTGTTGCGCAACCACCACCTCTGTCCAGTCTCAAAACATTCTCATCATCCCCAAAGGAGACCCTGTCCCCATTAGCGGTCCCCCCTCATCACCCTCCACCCCCAGCCCCTGGCAGCCACCAACCTCCTTTCTGTCTTTGTGGCTTTGCCTATTCAGGACATTTCATACAAATGGAGTCATCTAACAGGTGGCCGTGTGCGTTTGGATCCCTTCACCGAGCGCAGTGTTTTGAGTTCATCCGTGTCGTGGCAGGCACCAGGACTCCGCTCCTTTTCATGGCTGAATAATATTCCCTTGTATGGATATAGCACAATTTGTTTATTCACTTGATGATTGACGGACATTTGGGTTGCTTCCACCGTTTGGCTACTGTGAATAACGCTGCTGTAAATATTCACGCACAGGTTTGCGTTTGAACTTACAGTGGCCTTTTCCTTCCTCAGGGCCCAGCTGGTCCCACTGGTCCTCCAGGCTTGATAGGAGAACAAGGCATTCCTGGAGCTCGGGTGAGCCTGTCCTTATTCCACCCCACCCCCCTTGCTAAGCAGAGTGCACGTGGCCAAGCAGGCTGAGAGTTTCTTGGATGATACCGTTGCAGACAGACTTCCCTTCAGCCCCCTCTTTGGCAACACAGACCCGGCATCCAACCTCAGTCCTCTCACTGACTGGCTACTTCACCCCAAGGAAGCAAGAATCCGTTTTCCTTGGTGCTCCAAGGGCTTCTAAGTCCCAATATAGTCCTTCCAAATCTAGGATCCGGGGTGGTAAGCAAGGGAATATGTGCCTCATCTCAGAAGTCTTAGGATGGAATTGTGTAAAATCTAAATCTACAAAAATTCTTAGATTATGCCAAGTGTTTCATATTTGGCCCCTAGAGATAGCCCCTGTGGTTCAGTATTTTGTATGAGGAGTTGTTCAAGTTTATCCTCAAGTCCAGCACAGAAGGTGTGCTGTGGCCACAGACGTTCACGTATATCGTAGCTGTTAGCAATGACCAGCAGAAGCATGTTGCTGTTGCCGAACTGGGATCAGGTGCCACGAAGCTACATACAAATAATCGGGTTTCTGGCGCATCTGAGATGGTATGTAGGGAGACATCCTCTCATTTGTTACTGAAAAAATAATGAATGAACTGGAAGCAAGCTGGTCTGTTGCTACATAAATGCACAGAAATATTTTACAGTGGAAGTAGGCAGGAACTTGCATAGAAAGCCCTTCTCTAGCTTGAGAACTGATAATTATCTATTTTTAAAGCTTTTGTGAGTTTTTAGAAAACATTTATTTAACTTCTAACTAATCAAGAATTTAAGATGGCATAGACACAAAGCTGTTCAAATAGTCACCCAACAGCCCCAGAAACATTTATTAATTTGTGCTGTCCCACCATCTGTCTCAGGGGCATTTCTGGGCTGCGTAGGCTATACCGCGATTTACAAGTCAATTTAGTTCATTGCTTTATTCATTCACCCCACAGGCATTTATGCACCTGTACACATCAGGCGCTCATTGTGGGGGTATAAAAGGGAAGGGAATAAAGTCACATAAAATCTGGGGGCTTATTGTCCAGTCAGGAACCTACGACATGCGTGTTAATAACTGCAATTTGCATTAATTTGTGAGAATTGGCACTGAGAGGCAATGCTAATGTTTTAGATTTGCACAGGCCATTTCCACGTGTGTTTGTGTTGAGTCTGTAGCCCCGTGTGCCGTTCTGAGCGCTTGGGATTTGCAGTCAGGACAGTCACATGCCTTTGGCGGGCTCTGACCTCCATGCAGGGTTGGGGCGGGGAGCCGGGGTTCAGAGATACCTTTGCTCGGATACCTCACTGACACACTCCTCTCCTTGCGCTCTAGGGACCTGTAGGTAACGCCGGTGCCCCTGGAGAACGTGGCAGAAGTGGTCCCCTGGGAAGAAAGGTTTGTCTGAAGAAAGGTAGAGCTTCTCTAAGGACAGGGACCGGGCCAGCTGCACACGGCCCCACGTCCTCTTTTGTCAGTCCGTCCCCCGGCTTAGGCTTAGTTAGCGCATCTCTTCTCCTCCCCACTGCTGGTCTCCACACCAGCCTCTCCGTTGGCAGCCAGCTCGGCCAGTGGGGTCCCCGTCCCAGCCAGGGTCCCTACTCAGTGAGCAGCTTTCTCCTAGCCCGAGCCCGCCGTCCGCCGGCAGATCTCTCTCTTGCCGTGGCGGGTGCCCACGGCGCAGAGTCCTCTGAGCCTTCCGGCCGCTGGGCAGCGCGTGGCGCAGTTGAGATCATGTGGGAGGCGCAGTCTTTAACCATGGGCAGTGCACACACCGCGGCGCTGCCAACCGTGTCAGATCATCCACGAGACCCCAGTCCTGACTATTCCAGATACCACTTTTGTTGTTCGAAGGCTGCGAGAGCCCGCTTTCCACCAGCCTTGAGATTAGCTACAGTTTGTCATAACCAGTCTGGAAAGACAGCGTATTCTCAGTAAAAGAAATGTGCCCACATGAATCCACGATGATCTCTCTGCCTCGCTGGTGGTGTTGGGTTTTCCTGAATTCAATGCCCGCCGCCTTTCCTGCCGCTTCTCCCGGCTGTTTCTCTCTCTGCCCATCAGCCGGTTCCCCATGCCACGCTGATGGAAAGGACAAACATAAACCTTCCTGGATCCTTTTCCAGGAGTCCACACACGAACATTGCAATTTAGAAAATCATTTCTAAGCGAGCAGGTGGCGGCACCCTCCCCTAGGTCAGCAGGGCTGGGCATCATGCTGCCAACCAGCCTTGGCCCAGAGTCTCAGCTGCGCTGTTTCTCTTGTCTAGGGCGAGCCCGGAGGCCCAGGACCAAAGGGAGGCATCGGGAACCGCGGCCCCCGAGGGGAGACGGTAAGGGCCCAGCGCGCTCGGGCTCCAGCTGTGGCTGACTCTTTGCTCACAAGTGCAGGAGGCCAAGAGAGGGGCCCAGACGGGGATGACTGGAGCCTGGCTCCTTGTGTTATTGGGGGTACGACTGGAAACAGTGAAATCTGCTACTTATGCTTTGCAAATTTCCAAAATAAGTGGATTTCACTGGCCAGGGTGGAGGGGTGGCGTGGGCAGTGGGGAAGGACATTTTTTCCTGATACAATGGAACGTGGTGGTTGAGCTTGAGCACCTTCATTTTCGGTCTTGCAAAGGCTTTGTGAGCGTGACTGGAGCTTTTCTGCAAAGCAGTAAATGTCGTTGGGTTGTTAATAAAATGGAATTGGATTTGAAAAGGTTTCAATCCAGAGGGAAACAATTTCTTTTGAATGGGACATCCTAAGAATAGAAATTATTACCTCAGTAACTCATTTTTTAAAACACTGTTTAAAAATACTCCGGCTACTCACTAACAATGATTTCGTAGTGTACATTTCTATGTAGGAAAAAGAAATCTGCACTCCACTGAGAATTTTTCTAAAATGAGTCACTGTACCTAAACATTGTATAAACGGACCAGGTTGATCTGACTGCTGTAATCCCCACGCTTCAAAATATTTCCCTTGTGTTTCTTTCCTTGTGTTGTCTTTCCAGCTAACTGAAGTTTAAAAAATCTATTGCTATTACTTTTTGTCTCAGAAGCACAGGGGAAAAAAATCAATTCGCGCTGTTGAAGGAAATCTCTTCCTGATTCTGTTTCTGTCAATTTGGGGACGAGAGAGCTATGGGGAGCTTTCTAGGTGTCGATACCTGATTAAAACTGTAGATTAACTACGTAGCGATTCCCCACATTCTAGAGATATTAGTGTATGCCTCCCACAGATTCTTCTGGTTCTTTTGAAATAATTAACGGTGTCCAGTTCTGGATGCTTCCGTGGCAGAGGGACAGGGACACATCCGGGTGCACGGGCCAGTGGGCGTTGGGGAGGAGGGGTCTGGAAGTGGTGACGTGGAAGGAAGCGAACGAGTGTGGGGAGGGGTACGACCCGGCACAGAGAACCCCGCGGGGCCCCCGAGATGAGGTCAGTGTTCTCGCGCTCGTAGAATCAAAGACTCGGAGATGCCAAGGCGACGTGCCCGCCCGGATCCCTTTCAGCTCCGAGCTCCTCTGGTTTCATGAGTCGTTGATTCCACAGCCAAGCAGTATCTTTACCAAAAGCCACTAGCCGTGCTTCATGCCTGGGGTCCACAGGCACCATTTCGCTAAAGCAGTCCTTTGAGCCCACCCCCTGCAGACACGTCTCGTTCCCACTCGGAGGATGGGACAGGAGCGGGAACCTTGGTCTGGAAACATTTCGGGGACTCAAGGACCCTCCGCCCAGGGCAGCAGCAGGGCAGAGGTGGGGCTGTGATGCGCCCGGCACGGAGACCTGCAGTAACTCTCTTTCCCACTCGTAGGGAGATGACGGACGGGACGGAGTTGGCGGTGAAGGACGCAGAGGCAAAAAAGTATGTACCTGCAGGGGTTCCTAAGAGCCCCTGCTGCCGAGACCGCGAGCACAGCTTCTGATGTGTTATGTCTGAAAGGATTATTCCTTCGAATTTTATTGTGTTTGAGTGATTGTTTTCTTTTGATGATTTTGTAGATTTTTTTTCTTTCGAGATCAATTTATTTTAGATGAGTTTAAATTGGGACCAAATATTGAGTCATTATTTATCTTTTATAGGGAGAAAGAGGATTCCCTGGCTACCCAGGACCAAAGGTAAGTACTCCCCTGTTGGTGAAACGTCACCAGAGTTTTTGGATCAG
The DNA here is from genome assembly GCF_000956105.1 of Propithecus coquereli. Lineage (NCBI taxonomy): Eukaryota > Metazoa > Chordata > Mammalia > Primates > Indriidae > Propithecus > Propithecus coquereli. The sequence goes on along the minus strand of NW_012148563.1, from coordinate 2,977,206 downwards.
TCTGGTATGTCCAGGGACCGAAAATCAGAGTATCCTGGCGTTAGTCTTGGGTCAGCCACTTACTAAGTGGGCTGCCCTGGGCAAGACTCTGCCTTCTCTAGGAAGTCCCTCATCTGTCAAATGGAGGTGACAATACTCACTTGTCATGGTGTTTATGAGGTTTAAATAAAATATATACAATCAGAGTACTTCGTAAGCTGTAAAATGCTGTAACCTATACGTATCATTATTGATTGTATAAACGAAGGCATCTGCAGATGCCGCAAATATACTAGTGACCCTCTGGAAAAGGGAATCAAAGTTAACCATTTAGCAGCTTGGTAAATGTGATTCAGACGCCCGTTGAGGTCCTGCCCTAGGGGGTCGCAGGAGACCCTCTGCCCTGGTGTAACACACGCCTTCTCTGCTCTCTTCCCAGGGCGGCCCTGGCGAGCCGGGGGCAGATGGGACGTCAGGACCCAAAGGCATCAGAGGCCGGAGGGTGAGTTTGCCTGGGCATCGGCTGCCGGTGGGAATGAGAACGAGTGTAGCAGTGTGATTTACTGCTGAGGGCTTTCAGAACTATTCTTCGAAAATAATCCTTCACCTGCAACCTGGCCAGTGATGGGACAGGGAGGAAGGAAGGGAATTCCAAGACCCAGACCAATGTCCTCAGAGCGCCACCAGACTGTGGTCCGTGCCCAAGAGCCCTTCCTCTAATGTACCTCAGGGATGCCAGCCGGCTGCTCCCAGCGCCACACTGGGGACGCTCCAGTTTCAGAATGGGCGACATCGGAAGTTTGTGCAGCCGCCTGCGGCCACACCCACCCAGACACAGAGGTTGTGGGGCTGAACGAGGCCCATGACCTGCTTCTGAGGGTCCCAGGCTCACCGGTGAGCCAAGGCCGAGACCAGGGCCCCCACCCCACTGGAGAGGAGGCACCTCTTCCTCAAGCTGCCTTTGGGTCTGAATCACTCTTTTAAGTGGGTGTTAACTCACCCCCAAGATGCTGCCGAGTCTTGAATGAGCAAGTTGTGGCCTAGATATGGGTAAACGTTGCCAACAGTTATTTTTGGCCTGAAGTCCAGTTCATAATAATCATAATTTTCCTGTTAATTTGATCAGTGAAGACAGTCAAGCTAGATCACTTACTGCTCAAGGTAGGGTATTAAAACCTTGATTAGTTACCTATACTGAACGATGATCTAATTCATCGTCTGTTACTAATTCCCTTGGGCATCCATAGATAATCTTATTATCTCATTAATGGTTCTTGGACAACCATCTGTTTTACCTTTACCTGCCAGAGAACACAGCACCCCCATAGTTGTGGGGTCTTCCATCAGCTTTGCTAAGGTGGCTTATCCCCATACTAGAGTTTAGGAGACATTTAGGCTCCCTGGAAATGAGATTTCTCAGGGCAGTGGGGCGCTTGGATTAGATCACCTTTACCATCCCTTTCACTGCCCAGCTGAGAACTTCAAGTCTCCCGCCACGATTGAACGATGCTTGCTCTGCCCTCTAGGGAAATTCCGGACCTCCAGGAATAGTCGGGCAGAAGGGAGACCCCGGCTACCCAGGACCGGCTGTAAGTAGTTGTCCAGTTCTGACCAAGCCCCTGGGGCTGGGTGCTTCACATATGGTCTGGGAAAACTTCCACCATCTCCCTTCCTCACAAAGAAGGTGTTCTGTACTGTTCTCATTGGTTTTTTTAACCACTTCCTCTCTGACATCCCAATGGAGAGAAGAGCTTTTGAATTTTAGAGTAACAAGAAACTTTTTAAAAAATGTTTCTTGTGACACTCTGCAATGTAGGGTGTATTGTAATTTGCCTTTAATAGTTTCTTGGTATGGATTTGTTTGAGGTTTGTGCAAGGGAGAAGCCAAAGAGAGCACACCTAAATGCCTCCTGTTTGCGTCCTGTAGAAGCGGCACAGTGATGTCAGGCCTTGGTTTGGGGGATGCTTCCTTTGGTAGATGAAATCCCCAAGGGAGCTCCCCACTCATGGTTTCAAGCCCACCGGTCCTGCTGCTGCCAGGAGCCAGGAGGGTGTCCTCCCACAGCCCCTCGACAACATGCTTGTTGTTCATATCTTAGCTTCCTTATTTGAATTTCTCCCTATGTTGAAATTGATGAGGTTCAAAGAGGAATGGAAAAGATAACTCAGGAGTTGGAAAATCACTCTAGGAAGGAAAGGTTAAGGGATTAGTGTGGTTGAACTAGGGAGAAGAAGGCTGGTCAGGTGCTGCTTTAGTGGGTGGGGTGTGTAAGGGGGAACGTTAAGCCAGTTCCTACAGCGGACCAGGTAGGCAGAAAGAGCCTCATAGAAAGGTGCCCAGGGGCCCTGAGATGACTACTGGACCACCAGGGCAGCAGCATGTGGATGCTGGGGCAGCTTCCAGCCTACCTCCAGAGCTCCTGGGGCTGGCGTCGTCCGGCCAGGATGCCTTAGCCGTGGAGGGGACTAGGAGCTCTCAGCCTGCCTCGCTGACTCTCCTGGGGGCATGGGGTGTATTAAACTAGCATGTCAAAGGAATCTCCTCCCTTAGGAGAAGCAGTGTCTAGACTCACGCTCAAGGATGTGATTTCCATAGATTGGTGATGAGCTGCCAAGTTTTTAGGACACGGGGCTATTTCCAAAGCCAACTTACCTTACGGTGGAAACACTTTTGTTGTCCAAGTCTTCTATCTTTTGCTTTTCAAGTGATCAAGTCAGATTTATTGGGCGAGACTGTTGATGGTCAGGGTGGCCCAAAGCCCCCCTTTGCATCCTCTGCCATGTTTCCATGGGCCAAAGAGTGTCCTTTTACATTCCACATGCAGGACTTTTGCCGCACATCTCAGCCTTTCCTTCCTTGGTTTTTCAGGGTCACAAGGGCAACAGAGGCGACTCCATCGATGTAAGTTGCATGTGTCCAGACTGAATTGTTGCCTTGCGAGCCTGTGAGCAGCTCTCCTTACGTGTTCTTTTATTTTCTTTTAAAGCAATGTGGCCTTGTGCAAAGCATCAAAGATAAATGTCGTAAGTACATGGTTTTCTATTGGCTTTGACAGTTTATATTTTTACATTTGAAATTCTCACGTGCAAACATGCCTTTCACTCTTTCTTCTCTCTCCCTTTTATAGCTTGCTGCTATGGTAAGTTGATTTCAGTGATTGGACTTTCTCCTGAGGAAAGAAAGTCCCCCTTTTGCGGTAAGTGAAGTTTGTCTCTGAAAACCCCCCACTTTCCCCAGGGCCCCTGGAATGCCCCGTCTTCCCGACAGAGCTGGCCTTTGCTTTAGACACCTCCGAAGGTGTCACCCAAGACACGTTTAACCGGATGAGAGACGTGCTCCTGAGTATCGTGGGCGACTTGACCATCGCCGAGAGCAACTGCCCACGGGGGGCCCGAGTGGCCGTGGTCACCTACAACAATGAGGTGACCACGGAGATTCGGTTTGCTGACTCCAAGAGGAAGTCTATCCTCCTGGACAAGATTAAGAACCTTCAGGTGGCTCTGACCTCCAAACAACAGAGTCTGGAAACCGCCATGTCATTCGTGGCCAGAAACACGTTTAAGAGAGTGAGGAACGGATTCCTGATGAGGAAAGTGGCCATATTCTTCAGCAACAGGCCCACGCGCGAGTCCCCACAGCTCAGAGAGGCCGTGCTGAAGCTCTACGACGCGGGGATCACGCCCTTGTTCCTTACGAGCCAGGAGGACCGGCAGCTCGTCAACGCTCTGCAGGTCAGCACCCTGGGGCGTCTCCCTGTCTTCCTGGGCTCGTGGCAGGTGTCAGGCACATCCATGCGCCTTGCTGGATTCCTGTCCCATCACTTCTAAAAGGTCCTAGGCGAGGCCAGTCTGGCTGAAAACTTCTTGGTGAGGTTTCCGGGACAGTTCTATGGCTCCAGCACTAGAGGGACATCCAAGTGCCTGGAACTCACTCCCTCTGGGTCCCTGCTCACATGTTGACATCTCTTGCCAATGAGTGAGGCTCTGTGTCCTCACTGGCCAGACGGAGATGTCAGCACTCATGACACTCTCTAACTACTGATGGGGGTGTTGTGGCTTATTTGCTTTGTTCATGGGGACCTGGATCTTTGGATCTGGTCTGGCTCCTCCCAACATGGCCCCGTGTGGTCACTCTGAGCTGTGTGACCCTGTCCTGGGCATCTACTTCCTGGGATGGTGGGGTTTGTGTCGTCAGTCTCACCTCGTGGAGAAGATTCTGCAGTTACAGGGGGACACATGTGAGGATGAGACCCTAGTCCCTCAGACTCTGCAGCCCATGTGCTGTGACTCCCCATCCCACGCTGTCCTGACCAGCCCTGAAGGTGATCATCCTGGGGTGGCCCACCCTGGAGGGCTGCAGTCTCTTAGTGAGGTCCCCAAAACATTGGTGACCCTGCACTCCCAACCTGAACCACTGTGCAAACCCTTCTTTAGCCAGGCTCCGAGGGTCAGCCCATAGAGAGGCCAAGTGTCCCTGTCATTTGATTAAATAACTTATTTAATTGTTATATCAATTAAACGCAATTGAACGCACTGTTCAGTGTGTTCTGGTGGTGCTGCTCAAGGCACATGGACGATGGTAGGAGTGAAAGAGCCCCAGCCAGGAGTCGGGCGGCCTGGGCTCTAGTTCTAGCCTGCCTACCTGCTTAAAGGAAGACACCTGCGCTTAACCTCTGTGTCTGAAATCTGCTGCCTGTAGGATGTGGCTGAGGCTAGATGATCTCTGGTGTTTTCCCTTCGAAACTGGATATTCCATGGTTTTGTCACTGCCTATGTCAGCAAGAGACAGCTGGGTGACTGCCGCTGTCCTGCGGTGTTTATTCTGCCAAATCACAGGCCAATGTGATCACGGACCACCGCACACAGCATCTGCCCTTGCGTGGGCCGAGTAACCCGGAACTACATGTTTCTTAGCATGGTTTCAGCAAGATCAAAAAATTATTCATTCATTAATTACTCACTCCTTCATTCATTCAAATTGGTTGCTTGTTAAGTGAATAATTACCAAGTGTGAACCAGGAGCTATGATGGACAGGGCGTTTTGCTTCTGCTAGGATCGATCTTGTTGCTTACTTTGTCTTTAGCAAGACCTGGGAGGGTGGGGAGAGGTGGACTTGCACTTGCCGGCTGCTGTTGCCAGGAATAAGGACAATATTCACATCCCCTCCACTTGCTAGAACATATCCGAGTACTTTACACACATTATCTAATTTGATCCTCCAAATAACCCCATTAGGAAGGTACTTTTATCTCCATTGTACAGTGGAGGAAACGGAACCCCAGGGACGTTAAATACTTTTTGCTTTGGGCCCAGCAGAAATACGTGAGTGGGAATTGAATTCTGGCTCATCTCATTAGAATAAAACCTGTGTTTTTCTGTTATACTCAGAGCCTACTCCACCCCCAAATGAGAAGATACTGAGCTGTTGGGAAGTTTATTTTATTGATGTGACTTCAGCTGTATTTTCAAATAGTTACTTGTTCACTCCTACCAAAAATTTCTTTTGTCTAAACCAGATCAATAACACGGCGGTGGGGCACGCACTTGTGCTGCCCGCGAACAGAGACCTCGCAGACTTCTTGAAGAACGTCCTCACGTGCCACGTTTGCTTGGGTAAGGGGCTTCTCTGATGGGAGAACCTGTCCAGCTGCCACTGCAAACGTCCTCTCCACAGAGGAAAATTTGATGAATAATCATGATCCGTGTAAAGAGCTTGAGTTAAATTAAGGCTCACAAAGCCTTATGTTTACCAGTGTAAATGCTACATACGTAGTTTCCGTATCTAAAGTGGACCTCCCCAAACAGAGCTTCTCTTTGATAGGGGAATCATTAGTTTTATAGCTACCCAAGGAGGACTCTGCTTAAGTTTTGACCGAAAATCTAGAATGAAAATCTTTGGCTCTAGTGACTTTCTAGGGCATTTCTTCAAAGGGTGGCAAAGAACTAAGGGTATTTTTCTTTTGTTTTTTTAATGCCAGTCCCATGGTATACTGCAACGATTTTAGCTCCTGATTTGCTTATCTACTAAGTATTAGATGGTGAACACTGAAATCTGGCCAGAATCAAGGCAGCAAGATATTAATATAAAGAGGTTGCTATTTTACGTGACAATTTTCCTCACCCCAGACGCCTGGCAGACTGCTGTGCTGCCCTGCCCTGCGATGGGAGGCAGAGAGTAAATGGCTGTCCCGCTTCTTTCCAGACATCTGCAACATTGACCCGTCCTGTGGATTCGGCAGCTGGAGGCCTGTCTTTAGGGACAGGAGAGCGGCAGGGAGCGACGTGGACATCGACATGGCTTTCATCTTGGACAGCTCTGAGACCACCTCTCTGTTCCAATTCAACGAGATGAAGAAGTACATAGGGTACCTGGTCAGACAGCTGGACATGAGCCCAGACCCCAAGGCCTCCCAGCACTTCGCCAGAGTGGCTGTCGTGCAGCACGCGCCCTACGGGTCCGTGGGCAATGCCAGCGTGCCGCCCGTGAAGGTGGAGTTCTCCCTGACTGACTATGGCTCCAAGGAGAAGCTGGTGGACTTCCTCGACAGGGGGATGACACAGTTGCAGGGAACCAGGGCCTTGGGCAGCGCCATCGACTATACCATAGAGAACGTCTTTGAAAGCGCGCCGAACCCTCGGGACCTGAAGATCGTGGTGCTGATGCTGACGGGCCGGGTGCAGGAGCAGCAGCTGGAGGAGGCCCAGAGAGCCGTCCTGCAGGCCAAGTGCAAGGGCTACTTCTTCGTGGTTCTGGGAATTGGCAGGCAGGTGAACGTCAAGGAGGTTTACGGCTTCTCCAGCGAGCCGAACGACGTCTTCTTCAAGCTGGTGGATAAGTCGACCGAGCTCAACGAGGAGCCTCTGATGCGCTTTGGGAGGCTGTTGCCGTCGTTTGTCAGCAGTAAGTCCTGCGTCGCACGGCGGGCACCCTGGCCCCGGCTCTATGTGAGCCCACACCCGTGGGCCTGGAGGAGGAGGGGAACAGTCCCGGGAAAGACAACCCATGTGCTGACAGGAACTTGTACATCCATTCAACAAACATAATTGACACCCTCATATGCCAGAGATGCTTTAGGAGCCAGAGTCCGCAGGGAACACACATTCAGCAAAGCTTGTCCTCATTCCCTCACTAATATTCCACCACATTGGACCAAGCACCTCCCAGCCGGGGGCACTGTTGGTGTCCCTGATAGTTTACAAGGGGGTGGGAAAATGCATTTATTATGTGTGACATGACATGCTGGCGTGTCAAGAGAAGTGTGTCTGTTGGGGGCATTGGGGAAAGCTTCTAGAAGGAGTTGCATTGATCTGGGCTTAGCTGCCAGACCCCTGCTTGGATAGCTCTGGGTCTTTGCCGAGGGGGCTCTCGCTCCCTGGGCCGCCCTCCACCCTGCTCTAGCAGAAGTCCGCATTCACCTTCAAAGCTCAGGCCTGACCACCCCTGTTCACTGTGGAGCTACCACTGCCAGCGCCTGCTTGTGGTTAGTCTGGACGCTGTACTTACCACATCTATTATTTAATACGTGGCTTGGTGGTTGTAAATTTACAGGTCTGTGGACCCCAGCAGATAGCATGTTCCTTGAGGAGGTGCAGCCCTTTGTAGTTCCCAGAGCCTGGCACAGTGCACAGCCCAGACTCAGACAGGCAGAGTAGCCAACAAATGAGGGAGATTTATAAAATACAAATAAACACGGATGTGCTGTAAGTTTATCATTCAAGGGAAAGTTGACATCTACGAAAACAGTATCCCCATTTGTGAAGGCCTGTCCCTCAAAAGATTCAGGAGAGGCCGGGCGCGGTGGCTCACGCCTGTAATCCTAGCTCTCTGGGAGGCCGAGGCGGGCGGATTGTTTGAGCTCAGGAGTTCGAGACCAGCCTGAGCAA
>NW_012148563.1:2940534-2968352 GCF_000956105.1 Propithecus coquereli | reverse complement strand
GGATCGCTTGAGCCCAGGAGTTTGAGGTTGCTGTGAGCTAGGCTGAAGCCACGGCACTCTAGCCTGGGCAACAGAGTGAGACTTTGTCTCAAAAAAAAAAAAAAAAAATTGTAGTGCTAACAGGAATGCAGAAGTTCTCCATCCAACTCCTAACTTCATGTATGAGGACATTGAAATTCAGAAAATGTGACTTCCCAAGGGTAATGTAGGCTATTTTCTAAAAAAATCTGTTGTATTAGTTAGCTTTTGGTGCATAACAAACTACCAGAAACTTAGTGGCTTAGAACAAGAACCATCCATTTAATTTGCAATTATGTGGGTGAGCAATTTTAGTCTGGGCTCAGCTGGGTGGTTCTTCTGGTCTCTAGGAGGCTCACATGTTTGTGGTCAGCTGCTTGTCCTTACCCTGGCACTATGATGCTAGCCCTGCTCGATCCTTATTATTTCTCTGGAACATTCCCTAAAGTTGGCTCAACCTTCTTATCTTTAGGAAAACAGAATGAACTAAGCAACCTACTATTTGAAATTTTATGATATCAAATTGAAAATATACTTCATATGACACATAGCACCATGTCTATAAAATAATGAATTTTCCTCTAAGAGCAAGAGAGGAATAAAATGTGGGTCTTGCTGTGGTGGCTGTTTGACTATGTTGCTATTCTTTCCAGGGATTCACAAGATATCAAGAAATTAAAAAACAAACAAACAAACAAACAAACAAAACACCAAAATTAAGGCCAGGCATGGTGGCTCACTGCTGTAATCCTAGGACTTTGGGAGACCAAAGCCGTAGGATCACTTAAAGCCAGGAGTTCAAGACCAGCCTGAGCAACATAGAGAGATCCCGTCTCCACATAAAAATAAAAAAAATTAGCCAGGCGTGGTGGCATGAGCCTGTAGTCCCAGTTACTCAGGAGGTTGAGTCAGGAGGATCATTGAGTCCAGGAGTCTGAGGTTGCAGTGAGTTGTGATCATGCTAGTGCACTCCAGCTTGGGTGAAAGAGTGAGACCCTGTCTCTAAAAAAAGAAAAAAAAATCTGAACAAACAAACAAAAAAGCCCCACCAAAATTAACACAAACAAAGCATACACATACTCCCAATGACAAGCCCTGGGAACAAAACGATATTTGCTGACTTTATAATTTTCTAGCCAAACAGGGCATTTTGTTGAGTGGATACTTGCTTATAGTGAAAGTAGTTAACTATTGATTGTGTTTAATTTTTGGTGCATGTTTCAGTTGGTTAATTATTATAATTAGAATATTGTCAAATATCATGTATTACTCTCTCTTTTACTTTCTCCCTGCCTTTATTTTATAAATTGAAAATAATACGTCCGATGTATTTATAGTACAATATAAGCTTCATTTTTAATGGTTCCATTTTTTTTACATGCTGTTGAGTATGTAGTTTTTTTTTTGTGGCACAGATCCTAAAAAGAAGGAATTTAATGTATGTAGTACTATACGTAATCTCTAAAAATACTGCATGCATTTTGCTAAAACAGCAAATTTCACATAGCTCATGGGGTTATGTCTTTGTTTACTTTTTAGATAGCAGGCAAAAGTATAGGTAGAGGTAATGTTTAATTTGTCTTAACAGAAACATTCCAAATAATGTCACTGCAAGTCCTACATCCAAGCCAGCGACCACGATGAAGCCAGTGACCACAACAAAGCCGGTGACCACCACGACAAAGCCAGTAACTATCGTAAATCTGCCATCTGTGAAGCCAGCCCCTCCGAAGGAGCCAGCCCCTGCAAAGCCAGCCCCTCCAAAGGAGCCAGTGCCTGCAAAGCCAGCCCCTCCGAAGGAGCCGGCCCCTGCAAAGCCAGCCCCTCCGAAGGAGCCAGCCCCTGCAAAACCTGTGGCTGCCAAGCCTGTGGCCACAAAGACGGCCACGGTCAGACCTGCGGTAGCGGCGAAGCCAGTGGCAGCAAAGCCTGCAGCAGCAGCGAAGCCAGCAGCTGTGAGACCCCCTGCTGCTCCTGCAAAACCAGTGGCCACCAAGCCCGAGGCTTCTAGGCCACAGGCAGCCAAACCAGCCACCACCAAGCCAGCCACTGCGAAGCCCGTGGGTAAGAAAGCCTTGTCAGCGCCGCCACCTTGTTACGTCCTCAAGGCCTGGTTGTAAAGCAATTGGAATGTAACATTGATCTGAGGTCCGTACATACGGATGATGTATTTTAAAAGGTGCTGGTCAGAGCATGGAATTGTCAGAACATTGTTTTTTTTCTATGTTAGAAAGCAGTCTTTGTCTTCTGATCCTCCGAGTTCCTAGAGGCTGGCGAGTGCCGGAGAAAGCGCAGCCAAAATGGGTCTCCGGCCTCTGCCGCCTCCTTTCTCCCACTCCCCAGGCCACGCCCCCAACCCCGCCTTGGGGTTGACAAGTGGGATGACAGTGGGGCACAGCCCACCTCACCTGGAAATTGAGTTGTCTTAATCTAAAGGGAAGAGGTTCTGTGTCGAAGTAGGGTTTCAGACACTATTTAGGGAGTTAAAGAGAAAGAAAGAGGAAGCCCTGCTGATGGTTCTTAGACGGCGCAGAGGCAGTTTCTGTGCTTGCTGTCTGCAGCCAGACCCTCCTCCCCTAGAATATGACTTGCAAAGATCTGACTGGAGCCCTCTATTAACCGCAGGCTTTGTCCCTGCCGTGACACACACACCTGCAGAAACGGAACCCTCCGCTGTGTGCTGAGGAGCTTACAGGGTTTAGTTCAGCAAACTGCAGGGTCGGAGCCTGGCTGGTCAGCCCTGCCCAAAGGCTGAAACCCACACTGCTGCTGACCATGAGAAAGAAGGTTTCAGACTGAACTAGGGTCAGAGTGTGTTATTTCATCCTTTCCTCGGAGAAGATGTTAGAAGACTCTAGAGGGTCACAAGCTGCATAGGAAGGCTCACAAAAAGATGGAAATTATCTTCATTTTTATAAGCAGAGAGTAAACGGAGATTCCTTTAAAAGAAATTCGTGTCATGCCCTAAAATTTCATGACTTAATGTATTTTAAATGATGGGGCTCATTTTGCATTGAATACAACTTGCGATTAGCATGCTGGGCCTGGCGTTTTCAAAGTATCTTCTCAACAGCAGATATTTTTAATAGAAAAACAAAAGACAGCTATGTACCTTGATGAACAAAGAGATTTTTAATTACGGCAAGTTTCACATTTCATGTATGCGGTTAGATGACAAAACCAACGTGTTTTAGGAGCTTGAACAAGAAGTCAGTTCCCTGCCTCACCTGAGTTTGATATTGGCTGTCTGTTAACACACCGCCTCCAGCTGTTCTCTCTCGCCCGCGTGCCTCAGGCGTGCAGGATTTTGTGTTTTACCTGCACGCTCTGCTTTGGTCTATCTTCCAGCGAAGGCGTCCCGGGAAGTGCAGGTGTCCGAGATCACGGAGAACAGCGCCAGGATCCACTGGGAGAGGCCCGAGACCCCGAGTTCTTACTTCTATGACCTCACAGTCACCTCAGCCCACGATCAGTCCCTGGTTCTGAGGCAGAACCTCACGGTCACCGACCGCGTCGTCGGGGGCCTGCTCGCCGGGCAGATGTACCACGTGGCGGTGGTCTGCTACCTGAAGTCGCAGGTCAGAGCCACCTACCACGGCAGTTTCAGTACAAGTAAGTACGCGGTGGGTTTGGGGAACGCCATACCTGATTTATACGTGGACTATCACACAGGACATAAAGGGAACATTCTTATTTATTGAATCTACTCTGAAATAGCAACAAAATTTAAAAAAATAGCCCACAAGCTCTGGGTGATTTGGTGGCACCCTAACTTTATAAAACGACAGAATGGAAAATGGGATTGCATGTGAAATGTGGCCCTGCCCTCGGGGTCCTGGGCTACTGGATGGAGGATCGGGTGGCCTGAGCATGGCCCCTTCCAATGTAGCCCCTGGCGGCGGCTCTGTGCTACCCGCCCTGCCCATGTTCCCTGTTCAGAGAGCGGAAAACACCAGCTAGTCGGTGGCTCCCTGGGGAGTGACAGAGGTGCCCGTGGAGTCTCACTGCCCCGGGGCAGAGGGATGTCCTGCGCTCCTGCAGAATCGGCCTCCTTGGTCCTGCTGCGCTCGGGCTCTGCCCTCTGCTGGCTGCTGTCCCTACAGCTGCCCCGCTGCGCTGAGGCTGCCCTCAAATGCTCTCCCAGCCTTTCTCAACTATTCATGGTCCCTTCTCTCTCTCCTTTCCAAGTTCTCCTCCACGCCCCCTCCCACTCTTCTTGACGCCTCTGCTCTAGGGACATGGAGGGGGAGCCTCCCCTTTTCTCTTGGAACCATGCTAAGGAAAGGGAATTCCCATCCACACCACAATTAGGCCCCAGAGAGACAAGTCCAAAGACCCACCCGCCCTAAGGCTCTGTTCTCCTGAACGGCAGCAAAGAGGTGTAAGGGGCGTGCGCAGAGACTTCCTGCATCTCTGTCTTTCGGTGGCCACCCTCAGAGGAGACATTAATCAGGAAAGGCAACCTCACGCTGGTTGCTAAGGATTCCTAAGCCCTTCAGTTTCTGATTACCTACGAGTCACTTGTTATCTTTCTTTTACAGAAAAATCTCAGCCGCCACCTCCACAGCCAGCAAGGTCAGCTTCTAGTTCAACCATCAATTTAATGGTGAGCACAGAACCATTGGCTCTTACCGAAACAGGTGAGTTGTGAAAGTATCAGCTCCATTAATGGCACTAAGAAGGTATTCTTCCAAAGATTTTAAAGGTTTCGAAGTCTTGATACCAGGCCATCTTCCTGGGTTCCAATTCTTAGGGCAGGCATGACTTCTACGGGGAAAGGTCCAAAGTGGCTCTGTGCGGCCCAACGTAGTCTTACTCTGCAAACGTCCAGTTGTAAGTGGAGACTTACCTGGCCTGTCACCAGACTGTTAGTGAAAGTTCGATGGGAGTTGCTTTTGGGGTTATAGCCAGAATTCATGTGCCCACTAGTCATTTACCCTGTGCCTCATACTGGGCCTGGAGTGGATTTGTGGTCTGTGACACTGCGAAGAGTAGAGTTTTCATTTCATCTAATAAGAAACTGCTCAGAAGAGCATAAGACAAGCCAGAAATACCTGGGTTTGGGCCCAACCCATGGGATGGTCCTAATTCCCTCAGCACTGTGCTAGCCTCCTCTGTGACAGCACCGTCCGTGTGCCTGAGCCCCGGAGAGGTGCACATTCTGCTAAGTTAGTGACGAGTTAGGTGCAATTCAGGGATTGACAGCTGTAATTTGCTCTGTTCCTGGGTAGTGGGGCTCTGAGAGACCTGGAATCGCTCATTTAGCAGGATGTGAGCTTGGCTTGTTCTTCCACAAGAAAATGATTATTAAAATAGTCCTTATGCCTTGCTTAAGAATGTTCAGCAAAAGATGTTGGTATTAATATAAAAAATTGATATTGCATGGGAATTTAGATATACTATTGTTTTACAGACCTGAAGCAAAAACTTTCTGCTAACTATGGGGACGATTTTTCATTTTTTGTGTATCGGCCACAGTCAGGAGAAGGAAAGTGTATTATCTCTTTACAGTGTTTATTTCTACAGTTGGTTATGGTGAGTAGGCAGGTGTCGAGTGCCGAGCTGCTTTTGTGTTGTGCTAGATTTAGAAGTGGCTCTGCCTGTTCAATATGCATTGCGTTGTCAGAAGCAACAGCACATTGTTTTGGGGCTGTCAAATACCTGTTCTTCATTTTACTCTTTCCACTGTTTTTAAAATGATGTTTTTTCCCCTCCATCTGACCCTTTCTATGGAGTCTACGCCCTATCTCATTTATGTTTAAGTGAAATTAGATGGTTCTAAGTGTTTTCTGACTCTGCACCCGCCTCTCTTTGAGGCCACTGTGGGAGAATCCTTCTTTCAGAGAAAGCCTTCTTCCACTGGTGGACTCCCTGCGTCCACGTGTCTGTGTGTCTGTAGGACTGTCACCAGTTGTAGGCCACACCCATGCTGACACGTGGCATCAGCACTTGCTAGAAAGAAAGCAACTAAGTCAGTGCTGGAATTGTGGAACCATTGTACACACAGATGTTTAAGAAGGTAAATAAGTCACCTACTTATAGCTGAAAGGTGCTTAAAATAGTTTGCCTATTGACAAGTTTAGGAATTGGCCAGTATTAGCGACAGCTGTGCGTTTTTCACACTCCTCTAGCCTTTCCAGTGGAAAGACTGAACCAGAAACTTCTTAATAGAAATTTATGAAAATGAGCCAGGAATTCATGATAGCCTGGGTAATTGAGTTTAACTTCTTAGAGATTGTATAAAAAGATTTTACAAAAAAATTTTAGTGTTGGGATTTTCAGCTTAAATTAAAAAAATGGAAGTAGGCGTGTGCCACGAGGGTTGGGTGGAGAGGGAAGAAGAAAATTCGAGGCTCAACCCTCTTGCTTTCTGCTCATACGTAGTTTTCTGAGTCCCAGGTCACAGGACCAGAGCTGAGCCTTTGGCCTCTGCACCGGCGACATCCGGCAGCTCCTGTCACACGGGGTCCCTCCTGCGTGAGCCCCTCCCGCCAGCCCAACGTGGTGCGTGAGCTCAAAGCGAAGCCACAAGGGCCACACTAGATCTCCCACAGAGCTGTGGGTCAGGACAGATCCAGCTCTGACTGCAAAGTCGCTGAAACCTGTGCATACTGTTTCCTGCTCACTGGTTAACTCTACCCCAGCATAGCGCGGGAAATATAAAACTTCCAGCCAATCCGCTGTTTCACTGAGAGAAATGACTGGGACTAAACCAGACAGCAAGATTTGGGGATGTTTTTGGTTCTCTTATGGGTGGTGCGGAGGGATAAGAATATATAAATGGTGTGCAGTTAACACAAACAACACAATCTGTAAGCAGGAGTCTGGCTGGGCTGGTTATTTTTATTTTTATTTTTTTAAATACTGAGTTGTGAGGTTCAGAATTAGGAAGGTGCTTTGATCCAGTCCTTTAACACTTAGATCTCCTCTCTCCATGTGATAAAGATAAAAGAGTTTTTGTAATTGGGGCTCATGTTTCATTCAAGGCTACACGTTGTTTGTTATAGATGAACCTAAAATCCTTTTCCTTCACACCGATTAGTGTGTAACCCTCAAAGCCAGGGTACACATGTCCTCTCGCCATTTCACGTGTGTGTACGTGTATGTGTGTGCCCATGCATCTGCGTGTATCTCCTACCCAGTGCAAAGATGCAAATTCTTGTTTTTCTTGAGAACAAGTCCCTGCATAACGGACCTCGGGAATCCGCACGGTAACCAACAGCGTTTTCCCTGGAGAAGGCGCTTCGGACAGGTCAGCCCCATGAGTATATGTAGCTGTGCCCACGTACACGTCACTTTTGAGAGCTCTTTTTGAATTAAATTAATTGGATACCTACTTTAAAATGTCTACAATTCGAAATGTACTGTCCAAATTAGGAGATGAAAGCTTATCTTCCCCCCTCGCCCGCTCCCCCCTGGTTATTGTCATCTTGGCCATTTTCCTCAGAGGGGTAAAATATTTTAATGATTTTTATATTTTTAGAGATAGAAAAATGAGTGGCAACTAACCACTCTTTATTAAATAACTTAAAAAAATAGTAACTGCGTTCTTATTCAGTAGTTGCGGGTATATTTTGCATCCAAATATCAGTGACCACAATATGTATTATTTCTCCAAAGATGTGTTTTCTAGATAGTTGAGGCACAGTGAAGCTTTGAAGCTAGCTTTTCTATACGGACATATACGCATTTTAATTCCTCTTACATTCCACAACATCCACTAAGTAGAAACATGCCTTACGTTTGCAGAGATGGGTTCCTTTCTTAGTATTACGTGCTTGATACTATTGCTTGCTTGTTTTACCTCTGTGAATAAAAGATTCTGTCTTAAGGACCTGTACTTTTCGTAGTTTGCCACTTTAGATTTAGGAAATGTAGTGACCTCTGTTTGAATCTATGCGGGAATCTGTGGGCAAAACCGTTGTGAAATGACAGAGTCCCTAGTACTGGTCACCTGCTGCAGGGGAGAAGAGGTGACCAGGGTTAACACCTGAGTTTTCATTCACATACGTTCACGTTTGCCCTTTGGGAATTCACATTTAATAGACACTTGTTTATCAGGAAATTGACACAGGCGCACACTGCGAGGACAGTCTGGTTAGGGGATTCTTTGTCCCTAAGTCGTGGCCCTGTTTGGGACAAGGGCTGTGTGTGGGACGGAGACCTCAGCTTCGAGACGAAGGTCGATTCCATAGCAGACCTGTGGCGTCATTACTGACATTCAGGATCCCGGGCTTTGCAGTATTACACGATTCAGTTTTAAATGGTTAATATGTATTTTTTTTAAACAAAACAAAATGAATCCCTATAAAAAACCTCACCCTACTTTGTGCTTTCCTCAGCATCTGAAAGAACACCCCAGCCACTTCTCTGTGACACATTTGCTGCCTCTAAATGGCAGCAGCAATTGAATGAACCTGTCATTGGTCATCGCAGCCTTATAAAAGCGCTGAGCGTGCTGCGCACTTTGGCCACACGCTTCGTCACTGCTGGTTTTGACGGCGCTATGCAGTTGCTAATTTTTGTTTTAGGTTTTGATCCCACGTCTCTGTCTCCCTGTTGCCCCTTCTCATTTTGGGCTAAGGAAGCCATAGATGGATATTTTCTATGCATATTATCACTAAAGCTAAGACTCTCCGAAGTTTCCAAACACAAAAAAATCTAACTCAGAAAATTTACTTTTTGTAATATTACAAAATGAATCCTAAATTGTTGGCTTAACCACATGTATTGAAGTTGCAATGCAGCAACTAGCCAAAACAACTAACAAAATGCGTAACATTCTTTATTCCTTATTCTAGAAATTAGCGTTCTGTAGAACTGGTTACATTTGGTCTGAGCAGGTGTCACTAGGTCACTTACATAGCTCTGAAGGAGCCGTCAGTTTTGTGCTCATCAACATTCAGTAATTTTATTGATTCTAAGACGCACATTTTTTCCCCATTGTAACACTTCTGAAATTGAAATGTGACTTACAGTTGATGACAAGTCATGACTCGCTGGTAGTATCTTGTGTTACTTAGAGGAACATACGGTAATAGTGCATCATAAAGTTGAGATATCTTAGATTTGATGAAATGCAGTACTTGGTTAGCTGTATCCCACTATGAATGTGTATCACTGATTAGCATGAAATGATGCAATGGGAATGTAATGGACGTATCTGGCTTTCTGTTAATAATAATTTAAAGAACTAACTAATCCCACGAGTTGAGGTAAGTTAAATGGCTACCAATATTTGCTCTATTGGGTTAAAGGGAAACAGGCATCTTCGAGGCCTTCTGTTTGTCTCTGTGTGAGGACGTGTTTTTGTCAGTTGCAGACTTTGGGCTATGATGAGCCTCAAAGGGTATATTTTTATCATGAAGTCTGAAAATACAAAAGTCTGTTTGTAGAGATCTGAAGGAATAAAGGATCCAAAACTTAATCATGGCTACATTTAAAAATAAAGTTAAAAATTCAGTTAAGTTTCCTTAATACCTTTTGAACCAACCAAGTCTCAAAACGTGGATGCTGGTGAGTTTTCTCATTCAGGCAAATCATACCTGGCCCTGAGGTTCGGAAGCGCCTTGTACCGTATCCACAACGTGGAGTCCTAAGGCGACTAAGTCTTCTTGTTTTTGAGACTATTAAACTGCCGAGGAGCATACTTACAACCGCAGCATGAACACCTCCCGCCCCACCTCCCCTCATTTCGCTCGAGGAAGCACGTACATGGCGATAACTTGCTGCTTTTGAAAATGTCAGAGCTGATGCCTTTAAAAATGCCTTCAAACACTAGGGAAAGTTCAAACGATAAAACATGGCAAGATTTTCCAATCAACATATTTTCTGTTTCAAAAAGTATTTTCTTTTTTGCTGATTATAAAATTAATAGCTATTCAGTGTAAAGTATTCATATATGTGATTCTCATTGTCACAGCATTGATAACCATAGTTAGTGACCGAGTGCGTGTCCTTCCTGATTTTTCTATGACTGTTATATGCGAGCAGGTGCATGCCTGTTGCGTGTGAGTGCCTGTGTGCGCACACACATGTTTACTACAGCAACTGTGCTTCTTAGGGTGCCTTGCATTTCACTGCTGTTGGGAGTTGGTTGTTTAGATGTCCTACGTTGGCTCCTGCGGCTTCTGTGCACAGGCAGGGTTTCTGGAACAGCGTTTTATCCTGACATCATGGCTGCACCGGTTTCTTCTCTTGTGTTTGGATGCTCTCTGACACCCAGTGGTCAACAGAGAGGAAGCTTCACCAGATGGTGGTCCAAATCAGGCAGCCTTCACATCCCTCTTAAAATGAAACTTATTTGCATTGTTGTTCTAGGCAAAAAACCAGGAAAGGGTATTGGTAATTTTGAGTCCTATTTGGGCTTCCACTACATTCTCAGCAATAAGGAAGAGCAAATTCATGAATGTGCAGCCAGACACTCCTCTCAGACAGAGAGGACTCTCCTCCCTCCCAGCTTGTGCCCAAAGGGGCAAACATTTTAGAGGGAAAACATGAAGAACTGTCATGTCCAAAGGCTCACTGTTCTAGGGAAACATCCGGATTACGTTCAATGAGGGCCAACTGTCTCCCTTCGTACTGCAGGACGTTTTATTTGTGTATTTATGTATGCACGCATGTATTTATTTTTGCTGTACAGCAGTTGCTTTAGCACACGTAGACACAGCTTAGGTGAGTCCAGACTAAATGGTGGGTCTCAGCGTCAAGATGATGTGGCGTTTAAAACTGGAACATAAAATCTCCCATTTTCATGCTTTAAAAATGGAGAATCTCAAATTTTTGTCTTTGAACAGTGTGGGGCCCTCATTCATATATTTGTCTTGGTTTTCCGAGTATCTGTGTGCCCACAGTGACAGCGTCCTATGTTCCGCTGGTAACCTTACAGAGTCCTGGAGGTGATTCCTGCTGGAGTAAGGGCAGAGCGGGGCTTGGGTGCTGGGAGCGACCGTGAGAAGTATGGGAGGCGGGAGCAGAGGCCACACGCTGGGGCCTGCGGCTGGGCAGGTTTCTTACGATCTGTCCGCAGAGCCCAGGGGGTGGGAACTGACTAGCTAAGCACAGATGGCTAGGACGCAGGCGCGCTTAGAACAAATAAAATGGGACAAATGAGGGCCACTTAGGAGATGCTTCTGCAAGGAAATGAGAAGGGACCAGGCAGCCATTCACTCGGGCCTTATGCAACTGGGAACCCTCCGGTGTTCGAGGAGTACACTGGGCGGTGAAATAGTCTCGCCGTGCTCAGTTCCCTGCACGATGTCCCTTGGCGGCCGGGCGTTTCCCTTCAATTATTGTGCATTTAAGAGAAAGAAGGTTGTTTTTGTGAATCGTCATTATTTTATCCTGGCTTCTTTGGGTCGTCCAAGGCTCTTGATGGTGCTGCTGGCTTTCTGGGCCCTGAGAGGGTCTGCAACTAGGAGATGTTGTGGTCATGGGGACACCGGCCCCACGATGGGGTGACAGCTCCCCCACAGCAGCCAGGAAATGTCTTAGGTGGATTCCTATGTACCTTTGAGTCTGCTCCCTTGTGGGTGACCCACGCTTTGATTATTGATCTGAAGACTTAGGTTTTCCTTGTGCTTTTCGGTGTTCACCTGAACGGCAGATGCACGGCACCTCTGCGGCTGCGAGCAGCCCGCCTAGCTGGGGGGAAGCCAGTGGGGATGTCACCCTTTGTGGCAGAGCCAGGCATTTCAGGCCTGGAGCTCCTCACATAAACACGCAGCATCCCTGGCTCCAGGCAGTATTGGAAAGAAGGCTTACGTTTTTGTTTTACGTTTTCAAACTTACAAATGTATAACGGTTGACATCAATGCTTCTCTTTCTCAGAAATAACCTGGAGTTTGCCAGAAAACTCTGTAAACAGAAGTCTTACTGTGTATGAACTGTAAACTTTTCTCTCCAGGCGTTGAGGGGACCTTAGCTTTACTTTGCAGCTGGGCTACATCAGAAGTGTGCATTCAAACACTAACTTCCTTAACTGGAAAAAGAATGCTTCTCTGTCTTCAAAATAGCTTTGCTATGTGACATTTGTGCAGTCGTGCATTTTACATCAGTGCTAGCTCTCCTCTTTACTTACTTGTTTGATTTGGCAGGTCATGAAGGCGTTGGCTGCGCACACACACACACACACACACACACACACACACACACGCTCCCATATACACATTTATAAGGAATTTTTCTTTTATACTTTACCTTTAATTTTCACTGTACTTGGCTTATAGTGAAATGCACAGCCTTATTTTTGAACTATGTTCTGACAGAATTTAATTGCCATTTGGCCTAAGAATAGAAAACTCTCAAGGTTTTAAAATTTGGTTTCTTCTTTGACTAGTTAGCACTGAAGCGATTAGAGGTGAAGGGGCAGTGATTGAAACGGGGAAAAAACAATTCATTTCATTTTAAATTATCCAAGGGTGTAGCTGACGTCTGGGACTCCGAGTGCAGTTTATGACGTCCTCTCGTGGATATCATTTCATTTGTCCCTCGCAAAGCCGTAAGTGACCGCTGTGTCCATAGGACGGTGAGGACACAGGCGCAGAGTTTGAGGCAGTTTCCGCCTGGAAGCTCTTTTCTCTTTTCTGTCTGTGGCCGCGCTGCGGTCACACCTAGCCCCTGGCGCGGGGAGCAGAGTAACAGGCACATCCTAATTAGTTCTCTTTTCTCATCTTATTATTAAAGATATATGTAAGTTGCCGAAAGAAGGAGGGACTTGCAGGGATTTTATACTAAAATGGTACTATGACCCAAAGACCAAAAGCTGTGCAAGGTTCTGGTACGGAGGCTGCGGCGGAAACGAAAACAACTTCGAATCACAGAAAGAATGTGAAAAGGTTTGCGCTCCTGGTAAGTGAGTCTTCTTCGTGTTTCTGGCTTCTGCAAATGAGAAGAAGTTCAGGTCAATAAGTTGCCTTTGGGAAATATTTGAATTGAAATGATTATGATATATATGAAAAAGATAAATTATATCCTCAGATAAGAAAGATATTCAAACAAAACACATAAAATTGTTTTTTGAATTATTATTTTGTTTCCTAAAAACATACTCATATCCTTGTATTTTTGCCAGTGAGAAAACACATGGCAACTACTTGTCGCTCTTCAGAAATGTTACTAAGTCCCTGTTACTCATAAAATACTGCACCAAACACGATTACTGGGAAAACAATGTAATGGACAGTTATAGACAACACGGAAGATAGATGACCCCCACATATTCATCTTTAAATAATTTCGCTTCCTATAAATAATAACGTTGACTCCGGGGCCATCCACTCTCTCCATTATATTGGGAAACTTGATTGGTAACAAAATAAAAACTTGGAGCAGAGCCTGGGTTCAGCACCAGAACGGGGAGGGTGTGGTTTGCACCGAGGCCTGGGGCGTGCCGCAGGGCGCAAGGACGGACTCAGACCGCACAGGCAGCCCCAGCCCAGGCCCAGAGGGCCACAGGGAGCTATTGACGGTACTGAGCAGAAAAGTGAGAGAGGTATGAAAACCAGAGGTGGTGGGATCATGTCATGATGAATCCGGTGTCCTTTCTGCTCAGTAACGTGGCTTTTCTTCTCCTCCTCTCTGCCGGCCCCTCTCCCCGCCCACCCACCGCTCATCGCCCAGTGCCCGCCAAGCCTGAAGTCCTGAGCGCGATTGGAACCTAAGCGTGGCTCGCCAGCGACATATACCTCTTGAGGAAGAAGGAGTCAGCCGTTGCCAACTCGTCTCTGTAGAAGCTCCGGGTGTAGGTCCCCTGGCACTGTACCATTCCACGCTTTGATTTACACTCGAGCCGGGGAGGAAGCCTTCTGCTGCATGCCCTCTCGATATGGTGCTAACTGTGTCTGTGGACCCGGCACTCTCGTCTCCCGGCAGTTCTATCGTATGCCTTGAACATTGTGTAATAGTTACCCACTGCTGGTGGTGATGTGAACATTCCTATACACTCAGCTTCCCTCTGGAGTTCCGTGTTGTGCCTGTTTTAGGCAAATGTAAAGTCTAGAAAATAATCCAGATGTCACGGCTGCTCTATATCCTTTCGCTTGGTTCATTTTTTCTCCTCTTTCTAGTTAAGCGAGACTTTAGATGGAAAGCCTGTGTATAGCGGAGAAACAAGCGTTCAATTTGTCATTCCCCCCTAACTTCCTGGATTAGCGTTCGAGCTAATTTTCTTTTTCTGAGGCCTCTAACAAATGATGTAGTTAGAAAGAAGCAAAATCCCTTGCTCTGTGTGCACCTTTGGGACCAATGCCTTAATTAAAGAATTAAAAGAAAGTCATAATAGAGAATATTTTTGGCATTCCTCTAATGTTGTGGTTTTTTTCTTTTGTGCGGGGTGGGGGATTAATTTTAATTTTAAAATTTTTAGGAAATTTATACAAAGAAACTTTTTAATAAAGTCTATTGAAAGTGTTGTGGGTTTGGCGTTCTTGGCCGTCTTGCTTCCGGAGCGTGGGTTGTCAGAATCCCCCCCAGGCTGGGGCACTTGGCCCAGTTCTGGCTTATGGTCCTGGGCACCCAGTGGAGGGGGCAGAGAGCTCCGGCAGCCAGCATGTGCAGGGACCAGGTGGAGACAAGCCACCCTTCCCTGCGGATTCACCCACATGCTCCGGCACGCCACGGCCAGGGAGGCTGCTCCTTGCCAGGGGCCCTGGAGTCTTTCTGGTTGGAAGGGCCAGGCTGGCTTCCGCCTCCCCTGCCTCTTGGCTTCCCGCAGAGCTTCAGCCTCCTCCCTGCCCCCCTCCCTGCAGTGGTCCTTCCCTGAGGTTTCCTCGCTCCCACCTGCTGCGGCTGGGGGTGCGATGTGTCCCCAGGACTCCCTGCCCTTTCCTGGAGTCTCAGAGACAGAGTATGAGGTCTGCTTTTGGTCTTTTCCCGTTAAAGACCTTTTTCTCTTGTCTTCAGAAATAACACAAGAAATCAACAAATTCATATTCAGATGTCACCTGAATTCCATTTAGGACGAAGATTGAATTTATTTAACAGAATAACACATACCCTGAAAAGTGCCGTAGGTAGAATTAGGGCTCTCGGGTGTGAGCAGAACTGTCTCATGTAAGGGCAGAGGGTGACCTTGCCGGCTGGTCTATTGGGAGGGGAGGGAGGAGGAGGAGGAGGTGTGCAGAGCTGGAGGGGTGAGGGGAGACGAGGTCGTCACAGGACCACTCCCTGGGGTGCCCATCCTGATCCTGGAGGGAAATTTCTGAATTCTCGGAGTGCTCGGAGCAAGTGCATCTTCGTGGAAACTGGTCGTGGGGGGTTGGGGGTGGGGAGCTGAGCCTCGTGCGGAGTCACCCGGGAGAAGTGAGAGGCGATGAGGGCCGGACGCCTCTGCCTGGAATTTGTGGGGACCTTCACATCTACGACCTTGGGGGTTTGAGTTTACCTGCATCTTGTTGGGATTGGGAGGGCCCAGTTGAACCTCGGGGTGGCTTCAGGGGAACTGCAGAGCTTTGGGGCCTCCATGAATCCCTGGACCACCTCTGCTCACATGGCCTCCAGAAGTCCCGGGGGATGCATCCCTCTGTCACCACTCTGGGAGAGGGACGAAAGAGCGAGCCATCCCCGCTCTGACAGCCCTTCCACCTCTGGACCATGCCTACCGCTCCCCATCTTGGAAGACTCCCTTTTTAGCATAAGGCCAGCCCAGTGGGCCCACAAAGAGCCCAGTGATGGTCACAAGTTCCCTTCAAATGGACATTCAAGCTGGTCAGGGAATGTGCACCTTGGCACTTTCCTAGGGACCCACCTCAGAGCCCCCAGCTTACATAGGAGTAGCCCCGCCCACAGAAACACGCTGCAGTGTCCCAACGAGTTCACCCCGCTGCAGCCAGGAGGCGTGGGTAGTGGGGCGTAGAGGGGCTCTCTGGCGTGGCGGAGGGGTGTCAAACACCAAATAGCCTGTGTGAGCTTGCCAGAGCTGCCCCAACAGAGTACCCCAAACTGGGTGGTTTAAAACAGCAGAAATTTATCCTCTTGCAGTTCTGGAGGCTGGAAGTCCAAAATCAAGGTGTTGACAAACCACGCTCCCTCTGAAGCCACAGGGGAGACCCCTTCCTTGCTGCTTCCTGCCTCTGGTGGTTGCTGCAGCCCTTGCATTCCTTGGCTCACGCCACGTGACACCAGGCTCTGCCTCTGACGTCACGTGGCTTCTCCTTGCGTGTCTGTCCTCACACGGCCGTCTGTCTGTCTCGTACAGACATCAGCCACATGGGACTGCAGTATGCCCCCGTGTTAATTAATTACATCTGCAACGACCCTGCTTCCAAATAAGGTCTCATCCTGAGGTACCGGGGTTTGGATCTTCGACACATCTTTTGGTGGGTGACACAGTTCAAGGACACAGCCTCAGCATTTCCAAAACCCGCTTCCCGCTGTGCTGTGTTGACCTACCGCTGACCACCAGGCAGCAGCTGCAGCGATGGGAGCCCAGCTGAATTCTGTCACTGCTAGTCGTTTTCAGCTACTAAAACCATCACTCTCGGATCTTGAGGCTGGTCCTGTCCATGGTAGAGTTTAAATCTCGGATCCAGTTCAAAGCTTCTCTGTTCTTAACCCAGTGCAGGCTGACCCACGGCTCCGGTGGGGTTTGCGTGGAGAGGTCCCTGGCCTGCCCTCCAACCCTCCCTCTCTGCCCTGCAGGGCGGTCTGCGGCGCGGCTCTTGCTGGGCTCCCAGGGGAGGTCTGAGTGGACTTCCCATCGGTTGCTGCTGCTCACTCTTCGCCTGTCCTGCCCTGGCTCCAGTCTGGGGCAGGTTCCCTCTGCCGACTCTCGGGCATATATGGTTCTCCGCAGGAGTCTGTGGCTCTTGGCGAATCTCCTCTTCCCTCCTGCAGCCTCCTGTGAGGTAGGTCCACCCCCAGCCTCTTGGTCTTGGCTCCTTTACCCAGGAGACCAGCCTCTTAGGGGTGCAACAAAGTTGGCTCGATCTAATCTGCAGAAAACTCACATGGCCTTGTCACACCAGCTGGCCTCCCTCTTTCTGCTCAGCTGCCTGCAGGTCCAGCGGTCAAGCACACGGTCAGCTGAGAGCTGGTCTCAGCCCTGGACTTGGTTGTGGCGGGAAGGAGTGAGTCAGACCTGCCCCAACTTCAGGTGTTTCTCTTCGGGCCTCTTGGGCCCCCGACACTGGGGAGGGGATCAGCTGAACGCCCCTCCCTTTCCTCTTGCTAGGTGAGGGAGGAGTGTGGCCCCTTCCAGAAGCATGTTTTACCCCGTCGAGGTCACCATGGCCTTCTCCCCATCCCTCTTCCATCTCAGCAATGACCGTGGTGTAGTCAGTTCAATGTGCTCTGAGCTGCGGCCTGTGGTGATCAACCCTGGGAAAGTGGGGTGCGTCAGGTTCTAGGAACTTGGGGAGCAGTGAGCTCTGGGCCCAGCTCCCCTAGGGATGGGCTGAGCCCTGCATTTCTCCAGGGATCCCCCTATTGGTTCATGGACATGAAGTGAGCATCACAACACGGTTTCAGTACTAGGGTTCCCCCAGACGCAGCCCCCAGGACTAAGGCTGTAGTTTATTTGGGAGGCGAAGGGAGTCCCTGAGTGGCTGGGGAGTGGGGAGTGACATGGGGAAGAGAAGGCTGCTGTTAAAAGGTGTGTCGTTAGTGTCTGCTGAGGGTGGCTGGAGCCTGAGTCCCGTAGGGAGACTCTGGGAGCCCCTGGGGCACGTGTGGCTCAGATCCCGGCAGAGCGGGGGAGGGGGAGCTGGGGTATTTACGCACCTGCTCCCGCCTGCCGCTGGCTGCTCCTGGGCAGGCAATGTTCCGGTTCTCTTGGCTCGTACACACCCTGGCAAGGGGGCCTTCTGTGGTGTAGGAGAATGTTCTTGGCAAAGACTTGCAGGTGCTCACATGTGGAGGCCTCTGGAGCCCGGGGACTGGCCAGGCCCAGGGTGTACAAGTGGGACACCATTATTTGTAACTTACCTGTAGGGTCTGCTCCAGGCATGTTCCAGAGAAGCTGGGCTGGGGCCCATCTCTGGAGGACTCACTCCCAACTGCTCCGGAGGCCGGACTCCCCTCCCTTCCTGCCTCCTGTTGCCAGCATGCCCGCCTCGCCACTCTGGGTTTGGTTCACTCCATTCCTGCACTGCTTCTCTGCGCCTGTCCCTGGGCTGTGCAAGGATGCTGGGACAATCACACCCACAGTCTCACCTGGGTCAGGAGAGCAGGAGACGACAGAGGTCTAGGTGAGCGGCTGGTTGGGCTGGCTGCGTGTGGGGAACTCAGGGGGAAGCAAGGCTCTCGGGCAGTGGATGGGCAGTTTTCCCCATTTATTCCCACAAAGCAAATAAACAAAATCCTTTGTTAGGTCCTCTGTCCCAAATCAGGGCTCAGCAAAGCATGGTCTGTGTTGCAGGACTCCTGACCCCTTGATAGCCTGTGCATTTCTCCTTCCAAGACCCGTCCTTTGCTAGACCACGCTGAGGACTCTGCGTCCTTCCTTGAACCCTGGCGTGTCCCTGACCCTAACATCCACTCGGCTCTCTCTGGGGCAGCCTCCAGCCTGGTCGTGTGGAAGGTGGCTTGCCAACAAAGAACACCTGTTTTGGATTTTCTGAGTAAGAAATAAATTTCTATCAGGGTAAGACATTGAGGACTTAGGCTGTTCGAGCAGCTAGTGTGACCTTAATGAACACAATTCACCTGTATCTCGTAGCTGTTGTGGGTCAGGTGCTGCTCTAGGTGCTTCACACGTATCTTAGGGGGCACTGTTCAGTAGCAGCCATTATCCTAGTCTTACAGATGATGAAACAGAGGGTCAGAGCGGTCTAGTTTACCCGGCTATGTCCTAATGGAGCATCTGAGCAAGTTATCATGACCCAGAAGCTCTCTCAGAGGTTCAAGGTCATATTGGTTCCTCCTGGACCCTCATTGTCAGGCTTCTGTTTCCCCGGAAGTGGGATCTGAGCCCTGTGTCTTCTCCCAGAGCAGAGCACGCCTTCCGAAGGACCCTCCGTGGCTCTCCTTCCTTCGCCTGAGCTGCTCTGGCTCTGGGCAGGACTTGGAGAGGCTGGAGGCTCTGGCACGTGTTTAGGGCTTGTGCGGGAGGCGGCCTGGGCTGAGTGCGGCCTGCTTGGGCTCCGAGGCCGAGTCATGGGACATCTGTTTGGACTCAACTACTAGCACGTCTCCATGCTTTCATCAGCATCTTTGCTGGAGTTGTGAATACAAGTGCTTTCTGCTTTTTGCTCCCTCTTTACAATTTTCCACATAATTAAAAAGAGATCACAATACGTGTGAACGAGTGCCAGGCTTTTTGTAGGAAGCCAGTATTATAAACCCTCAAATGCATTTGAAATTCCTCCTCCCAACCCCGGTGACTCATTTTTAGGGGATGGTTAATATTTTCCTGCCAAATTCCCCTGGTTGTCAGATTTCCAGCTGGACCTAGCTGTTCTTCAAGAGCCAGGCCATCAGGG
Source organism: Propithecus coquereli (assembly GCF_000956105.1). NCBI lineage: Eukaryota > Metazoa > Chordata > Mammalia > Primates > Indriidae > Propithecus > Propithecus coquereli. The sequence continues at coordinate 2,948,916 of NW_012148563.1, read as the reverse complement.
TTCCACATACCTGGGTGTGGCTTCCAGAGAAGTTGGGGGGCTGCTGCTGGTGCCGAGCCTGGGGCTGCGGTCCAGGCGCTGCCCTCTGCCCTGCCCCTCCCCGGTTAGCTTGCTGGTCTGAGCTCTGATGCTGCCTGGGTGCCCGCCTTCCCTGGGAGCTGAACACGGGCAGTGAGCCACTGTGGGGGCCATCGGATTCTGGGGCGTCTTCCTGTTTGCTTGGAATCTTGTGCTCCAGAGTTGGACCACCCTTTAGGGGTCCTGGGGTCCCGCGTGGAGCCAGGTCAGGGACCCCTTTCCACGTTATTCCTGATTCCGCAGCACACATGGTGGCATAAAACTGCTGAGGAGCAAAATTCCAAAGAAGTAGCATTTGAACATCCAGTCGTAGCCTGCAGACACTCGGAGGTGGTGACGGGAAGCAGCCAGTGCATAATGGGGACACCTCCCAAGCGTCACTAGGCCTGGAAAACGTATAGTGTTTTCCTGCCCTAAGTCAGAGGCGTGTGCAAAGCCTCAGGCTGCTGTTGCAAACAAGCATCCAACAGAAGGTGTTGGGGCATCTGTAGAGGAACCGGCCCTGCTTCTATTCTCAAGAGAATGATGAATGTCAATTACTGGCATGAATTTTCCAGGAGATGCTAGAAATGGAAATAGTGAAATAAAAAGAAATTGAAGGACCCTATACATCTGGGAAAGAATATTTGTTCTTGAAGACTCAGATTAAAGCAGCTGTGCTTATAGAAGTTCTAATTTGAAAAATCAACAGGTCATTTGTAACCCGTCTTGTTCTGACTCCCTCAAAAGCAGACCCTGCCCAAGTGTTGGCTGTAGATTGTCTGGGACGGTACGTGGGAAGCAAAAACGAGACAACCCAGAAGCAAGACAGAGAAGTGAGCAAGGCAGCAGGAGCAGCGCCACCACAAGCACGCGGCATCGGGGGCAACGGAGGCTCAGTCCCCCTGGGGACCCGCCGAGGAACTGGGCTTTCACCTTTGACTCGCATCTCTCTTTGCTTGGCGTTAACCTGGGGACTTTAGATCTCAGCATTTCTGGGGCCCTGCACACACTTGCCAAAGAAGCAGAGAGTCGTGCCAGTGAGGTGGGTGCTGTCAGCACACCTGGAACCTTCCACTGTGCGCGCAGGCCAGCTCAGAGGTGGGCTGGGGTGTGGCATAAACAGCATCGGCAACCAGCCAGTTTGGACGTGAACCTAGAGGAAGTGCAGTGGAGGCAAAGTCAAGTCGATGAGAGGGCTGCCAGCAAGGATGACAGTAGAGGCCACACTGTCCACCCCCGACTGCCCTCATGGACACAAGTGGGGAGGTTCATGGGTTGAGCACATGTTCTGAGGTCTTGCCACGGCCCCTGCGTGGCCAGCACCTGGCCAGGTGTGGATCAGCAAACTTGATAAAGGACCCGCCGAGCGTCCAGGGGTCCAGGGGCTCCAGCCAGGGCGACGGAGCCTGTGACGCAGCTGTGATGTGATTTGGCTCGGCTCTTTGGTTCCTGTCTGATTTTGGAACTGATCCTGATTTTCTAGTCTTCCGGTTGTTGCTGTAAGCTGCTCAGTTTTCTGCATGTGTTAACCAGAGTACGTTTCTGTCACTTGCAACCTAAAGCCTGAACTGGTATATTCATACATTTAATCACTTATTCGACAAACATTTCCTGAGCAAGTAACATGTGCTCGGTTTTATACGGGGCACTGGGGGTACAGTGGTGACAGATATGCGTCCCTGGCTCTCAGGTAGCTCGCAGGGCCAGGGAGGCGGCGGCAAACACGCAGAGTCCCTGCTGAACGAGGACGCGCCCTGCAGCAGAGGCTGCCTGGTGAGCTACTGGGTGTTGAAGACAAGCCTTTCTGAAAAGCTGATTTATAAACTTAAATCCAATAGGCAAGAGGGAGCCAGCCCTGGGAAGACCTGCGGGGAGAAGATTCTAGACGGAGAGAAGAGCTTGGTCAAAGGTCCCGGGTGGAAATGGATCTAACCTGTTTGAGAGAGAGTGAACGACCAGTGTGGCGGGAGCAAAACGAGTGAGGGGGCAATTTCGGGAGTTGGAGTCAGAGAGGGAACGGCCAGGGCGGGGTACATCAGCCTTTCAGCCACGGGAAGGGACCTGTGGATGTTACCTCGATATGACAGAACCCACTGCAAGGTTGAAGCGGGGGTGGGGGTTTGGTTTGCCACTCGTTTCTTTCTGGGGATGGGGTGGTATGAGCAAAAATTCTGTCACGTGCATTGGAATTCAGGGCACCTACTGGACTTTCCGGGGGGACGGGAGGAAGTTCAGAGGAGAGGCTGGGCTGTGCCTGCAGCGGCTCCGGAACGTGCGGTGTTTTAAGCTGTGTTGCGAGACATTCCCTAGTTGAGAGTGTCGACGAGGAAGGAGTCAGAAGTGGACTCTCTGTGCGCCGCAGCTAGAGGCCGAGCAGTGAAGACCGACTCGGCGAAAGAGGCTGAGAAGGAGCGTTTGGAGAAATAAGAGGGGGCTCGGAGAGAAAGGTGTCGCGACAGCAGGAAGAGAAGCCGTTTCAGGAAAGTGAGTGCTCACCTGTGTTGGATGCAGCTACAGGGTGAGCAGGACGAGGGCAGGGAAGTAGGAAGAAGTATCCCTTCTGTGACACTGTGTGCGGGTGAGCCAGGGTGCTCTCGGCAGCCAGGAACAAAATCCGCTCAGACGGCGTAGACATAGACTGTCCCCTTTCGCAGGAATCCAGAGCACCTGCCACGGGCTTGGTCCGTCGGATGGTTTGGGGACGTCATGAAGGACCGGGGTTCCCGTCTCTCTGGGCTGTTTGCAGCCTGGGACCCGCCCTCGGGCTGGAAACAAGAGGGTCTCATTCAGACACGATGACATTTAAAGGAACAAGGAAGAACATCTCTTCCCGTGGTTCTCTCAGGAGTGAGAGCAAGTCTCTGAAAAGCTGCCCTGTGGATGTCCCCTCGCACTGCGTTGGTGACAAACGGGTCCCTGGTCTTCCCTAAGCCAACACCGGCAAGGAGAATGGGAGTCCTTAGATCAAACAAGCCCCTCCCTGTGGGGAGGTCCAGGAAGCTGAGGACACGTTTCAGCCGCTGCACTCCAGCCTCTTGCGGGGACCTGGGCTGACCGTGCGCATTCCCGCGCCTGTATACGTGTGCGTGCGCGCCCACCACACCCAGCCCCTGGTGCCATTTAACAAACGGTCTGCAGTTTACCCAGCGGTATAAGCTTTATTCTTCCTAATGATCTTGAGTTTTTTCAAAGAAAAAGCAAAACAACAGAAACAAAGCTTCATAGTTTTCGTTCGAGGGAAGCACTTGAACTGATGAGGCTTAATGACATTTAGAGTCTTTGGGTTCCCTCACCGCGGGCCGGAAAACCACGTCCCTACGTGACTGTCAACCCAGCTGCCTCTCCTAGACACTGACTTTGCCCAGTCTGCAGATGTGGACGTTGGTGGTCTGTGCCCAACACCCCAGCCCGCCCCGAATTCCCCACCCTCTTCACTTTCTGGGGCCTTCCTCAGCGCTGGGCAGATCCAGTGCTGTGACCGGCGACGATGATTGGAAGACAGTCCAGTGCTTGCATACGAGCTTTTAGGGCTGCGCGCGAAGACTTCAGAGCTGTCTCTGTCTTTGTTTGTCTTGCCCTTATCTGTACTCAATGGTTTGTTGAATTTCCCACCTCATTAGGGGAATTAATGCTACTCATGGTAACAAAAATATGAACCGTTTCCAGAAACAACAATTTGTACATGGTTAATATTATTCAGAATAAAGACCCCAAGTTAGAATACATTCTAATTCTGTTCTATTCTGTTCTGTTTTAGAATATATTCAGAAAACCGTTTCTGTGAGGCTGCCCTGGGAAAACTTGAGCGGAGCCTGGGTCTGTTTAACATCAGGCTGTAACCGAGTGGCCAAACAGCTTTGATTTGTAAAGTAAATGTCTGAAGGGAATTTATACGAGTGGCTCTAGGGTCCCTGCCACAAATGAATCACACAGGGATCATCTTTCCTCAGATGACCAGAATGCAACGTAACCATCGGCTCAAACCCTGTCCTTATTTGAGTTTCAGAACGAAAGTCCATCTTCACTAGGAGCATGTCGTAGGTGGGTTCTTGTTAGTTCCCTTGTCCCCCCAGAGCTCTCTAGGATGGAAATTGGTCCCCTGCTGGGCTCCTTGCTCCTGTCCCTGCTGCCATCTTATCCGACTTTCCCCTGCCTTTTAAGGAAGCGCGCTCTGCCCCTGGCCGCGGTTCAGCCACTGCATTCCGGCCGCACACACGGAGCCCATTGCCAGCGAGCGGCAGCAGAGCCGAGCCAGCGTGGCAGAGAGGCGCTAAAAATAGCCAGTGTAGTTCCGCAGGCTTCGGCCGGGCCCTGCTCCTCTTCTGCGCAAACAGGCGCTGTGTGCGGGTCTCCCTGGAACTCTGCTGACCCCCTTGTTGGGCGGAAGTTGTCCCTCAAACCCCACCCCAAATTAATGGTTGGTTTACAGAGGAATGGCACCAGTGCCGAGTTTCTTGGGGTCACCCCCTCTTGCAGTCTCCCTGACCTCCCAGGGCCAGGGGTCCTCACCTTTCCTGGCTAGATAACTGCAAAGTGGGCAGAATGAAACAGGAAATGTATTGGCAGCCGAAGCAGCCACTGAGACTATGTCTCAGAGACCCTCAGACTCAGCCCCCTGTGGTCCGTTGGGAGCACATCGAGGGTGCTCAGTCTGGGTGCAGTCCGGCGCCCACGTGTTTGCAAGGCCAGCGGGCCTCACGGATGAGTGAGGTCGAGCACGGCGGTGGGCATTGCCGGAGCTGGGAAATAAGGAAAATGTGCTCATCTACAAGGCATTAGGGTTTGAAGATTTGAATACGCTACTTCTAAGAAAATGTTTTTTAGGCAAAAATGTCCCTTGGGCCACCTGTTTGCAATCTCTGGTTTCGAGGCACTGAGTTAAAATTCACTTCCACGTGCACACTTCTGTGTCTGATCTGCGGTATATGGCTGTGCAAAGCTTCGCAGCTCTCCCTGGGAACGGACGTCCGTGGGGATCACTGGATGTGACCCTGGCAGAAAGACTGTGCGGATGACAAGCCTAGGTTTTGCTGTGAGTGTGTGCCTAAGTGTGGGGGTCGCTGGGCTTGCCGGAAGGCCCAGTTGTGTTAGGCAAGGCTGCTTTTATAAGGACTAAGCGGAGTTCCTGACACGACGTCGGTGAATGTCCTCGATGTACCGCTGGAGTCAGGGCCACAAGGAAAGAGGAGGCCAAGCTGCAATATGAGTCCCCTGTGGAAGACATTTCCACCAACGAAGAACCTGAAGGAAGCAGTTTCTAGAAGTAAAGCTGCAGGCCAGGGCCTCCTTCTCCAACTGGCCTGGGGAATCGGGCTGTGCAGGTCGTCGTTGTATCTGGTGGGTGTGAAATGCAAGCAGGTCTGAGAGCGGTCGTGCCAGCGTGGGTGGGGCTGTGAGTGCTCATGTCTGATAAGTGTCCTGGTGCGTGGTTAGCAAGCAGTGCTCTGCGCTGTGGCTGTTGCTCTGCGGAGCTCTGCACCACGGATGAACACGTGAGCTCTCGTCTACTCGGTCCAGCGGGGAAACAGATGTATAAACAGCACCTGCTGTGTGGTGTGGCGAGAGCTTGGATGGAGGTGCGCACGCTGTCGGGAGGCCCGCTGTGAGCTGCGCACGGTGAGAGGCAGTGAGGATGAGAAAATGAAAAGTCGAGGTCCTCGCTCCTCAACAGCATTTAGAGACGGTGCACAGGGAAGTAAATACAAGACAGTATCTGAGCGGAGGTGAGTGAGAAGCACATCTAAGCCTGCACCTGAGTCCCCCTGGGGAGACTGACCAGCGCAGCTGGCGTCTCGGTGTGGCCGGGCAGGGTGAGACAGACGCCCCTGCCTGGTGAGTGCGTGAGCAGGAGCAAATGCCGGAGGTCTCCGGGGAGAGGAGGGTATTCAGGGGACATGGACTTTGCTATCCCTGGCCCCTCCTGGGCGTGGAGATGAGGCTCGGCTGACAGCCAGGAAGTAGGTCTTGAAGGGCCCTGCTTGTCATGCAAAGGAGTTCATGTATAAGACAGCCGGGAGGGAGGGACATGGCTAATAATTCAGGCAGGCAGATGGCATGATCGGAATGATTGTATTTCAGTAGAGTGGGACAGGCCCCTCTCCGCGTCCTGCTGTAATGACCTGTTGGGTTCCTGCCAAGTGGACAGCCCAGCGGGAGAGCGGCTGAAGCTCTGCTCGGGGTGCGGCCGGGGGCTGGAACGTGGGGTGACTGAAGAGAAGGGAAGTGGGCGATGGGTGGAGCTGGGGCCTGCTGGACATGGCTGGTGAGGAGAGGGGACGTGACGATGGCCTCCAGCTGTCTGGGTGCACGGCGGCTCCGCTCCTGAGACGGAGAGCACGTGACAGCTGTGGAATGGTCAAGAAAATAAGGAGTCCTGGTTGTGAGGTTCTTACAGGGCAGGAGTTCCTTAGCAAGCGGTTACAGCACGCGTTGGGAGCAGGGGGAGGGAGGCAGCTGGGCGACAGTGATTTGGGAGGATCCCGGCAGCTGAAGCCTCGGACTCAAGTGCTGTTGCCCAGCGGGCGAGAGAGCAAAGAGGAGCCAGGGCCACTGGGAATACCCGCCGTCAGGACGCACCGGGGCAGAGCCTCCGGCAGGAGGGTGGACTCTAGCAACCAGTGCGGCAGCAGGAGAGCATTTCAAGACGACATGACTGCGTTTCTTGTGACTGATCACGGTTCTGCGGCGCGGTTTCGATGAACTGATCGTCTGTGGACATGCACGTGCTGTGGTCACACGTCCCATTCTCTTGGACACCAGCATTATTTTTCCTTTTTCACAGCGCAGTGATAAGTAACCCTGTGAACAGATATTTCCCTGGTTCTCTTTTTATTTCAGAACAAACAAGAAAGAATGGAATACCTGGGTACAAGACCACCCATTTTTAAGTCTTTCGGTGTGCATTACCGAGTTACCCACCAGAAGAGTTATACCAATTTACTCTCCTGCTCATGGGCTTTTACACGTCTCATCTTTCCGATAAGGACATGTCCATTTTATTAAATCTTTACTAATTTGAGGTATGAGAATTGATGTTGCATTATTTTGATTTTTTAAATTACTAGTGAAGTTAAAATTTTAAACAAACTGAATTTATTCTAAACAACTTAAAAAAACCACCGAACTAACAGTCACATAAGTCATGGCTTTCCTGGACCGGGACTGTGCTCCATGCCTGGCTCACGCTGTCACATTTCACACTCCTCGAACTGATGTGAGCTTTTCATTTTGTGGACAAGGCAACAAAGGCTCAGAGAGGGTTTTTTTGTTTTTTGTTTTTTTGAGACAGAGTCTCGATGTGTTGCCCCAGGTAGAGTGCAGTGGTGCGATCATAGATCACTGAAACCTCACACTCCTGGGCCCAAGCAATTCTCCCACCTCGGCCTCCCAGAGTGCTGGGATTACAGGTGTGAGCCATAGTACCCGGCCGCTCAGAGAGGTTTTGTATTTACCCTTAGTCACACAGCTGCCTCTGCATTCATCACAGTCCGAAAGTCTCTTTTGCCAGCTTGTGCTCTTTGTTTTTCTTTTGGCCCGTTTACCATTCTATTTTAAAGATTTCTTTACTTATTTAATGGGTAAATTAAATTGACCTTCACAAATTTTGTGAATTTTTAAAAAACTTATCATTTTCTTTTTATTTACGTGGCTTTACATTTTTTTGAACTCATATCTATTAATGTTTTTCCCCTACAAAGCTCACCTCTGCTGCCTTGCTTATAAACGCCATCCTATTTCCAGGGTAGAAGCAGTGTACCAGGTGCGGTGTGGGTGCCTGCCCTGTCCTGTGTCTCCTCTCTGAGGATGGTCCCTTGGCCCCCCACCCCTGATCCTCCAATAATTTGGGCTCGAGGAGCCAGATTTGACTCAATGAATCACAGCAAAAACCAAAACCCAAAGGTTAACTGCTGATCACTAGAAGCAAATTGAATTTCAATTGTAATTGCAAGTGGGTGAACTGAGGACCAGGATTCTCAGCCTCTCGGGTCATGTTTGGGCCCAAGAACCAACGGGCCAGCCCCAGCTCTAAGTGGCCTGCTGGTGGAGAAAAAGAGAGGCTGCCAAATATCGGGACACAGCAGCAGGAGCACATGGCGAGACATAGCATCCTCAGCCCGCCTCTCGTGGCAGGACGCCCAGACCAGGAGCACGTCCGCCTCTCACCTTGGTGTGGGGCATGGGAGAAGTGGCCATTGGTGCCACTTGTCTTTTGCTTCTTGATTCCAACACTCCAGAGTTTAGTCTTCTTTCCTTTTTGTTAGGGTCTGGAAGAGTGCCTTATTTGGTTGAAGCGTGCAGGGTCGGGCACGTGAGTAAGGCTGC
>NW_012148563.1:2924143-2940484 GCF_000956105.1 Propithecus coquereli | reverse complement strand
GTCCATTTTATTAAATCTTTACTAATTTGAGGTATGAGAATTGATGTTGCATTATTTTGATTTTTTAAATTACTAGTGAAGTTAAAATTTTAAACGAACTGAATTTATTCTAAACAACTTAAAAAACCCACCAAACTAACAGTCACATAAGTCATGGCTTTCCTGGACCGGGACTGTGCTCCATGCCTGGCTCACGCTGTCACATTTCACACTCCTTGAACTGATGCGAGCTTTTCATTTTGTGGACAAGGCAACAGAGGCTCAGAGAGGGTTTTTTTGTTTGTTTGTTTTTTTGAGACACAGTCTCACTCTGTTGCCCCAGGTAGAGTGCAGTGGTGTGATCATAGATCACTGAAACCTCACACTCCTGGGCTCAAGCCATCCTCCCACCTCAGCCTCCTGAGTAGCTGGGACTAGAGGCCTGAGCCATCATGCCTGGCTGATTTTTCTATTTTTAGTAGAGACAGGGTCTCTCCCTTGCTCAGGCTGGTCTCGAACTCCTGGCCTTAATCAATCCTCCCGCCTCGGTCTCCCAGAGTGCTGGGATTAGTGTGAGCCACAGTGCCCGGCCGCTCAGAGAGGTTTTGTATTTGCCCATAGTCACACAGCTGCTTCTGCATTCATCACAGTCCAAAAGTCTGTTTTTCCAGCTTGTGCTCTTTGTTTTTCTTTTGGCCCATTTACCGTTCTATTTTAAAGATTTCTTTACTTATTTAATGGGTAAATTAAATTGACCTTCGCAAATTTTGTGAATTTTTAAAAAACTTATCATTTTCTTTTTATTTACGTGGCTTTACATTTTTTTGAACTCATATCTATTAATGTTTTTCCCCTACAAAGCTCATCTCTGCTGCCTTGCTTATAAACGCCATCCTATTTCCAGGGTAGAAGCAGTGTACCAGGTGTGGTGTGGGTGCCTGCCCTGTCCTGTGTCTCCTCTTTGAGGATGGTCCCTTGGCCCCCCACCCCTGATCCCCCAATAATTTGGGCTCGAGGAGCCAGATTTGACTCAATGAATCACAGCAAAAACCAAAACCCAAAGGTTAACTGCTGATCACTAGAAGCAAATTGAATTTCAATTGTAATTGCAAGTGGGTGAACTGAGGACCCAGGATTCTCAGCCTCTCGGGTCATGTTTGGGCCCAAGAACCAACGGGCCAGCCCCAGCTCTAAGTGGCCTGCTGGTGGAGAAAAAGAGAGGCTGCCAAATATCGGGACACAGCAGCAGGAGCACATGGCGAGACATAGCATCCTCAGCCCGCCTCTCGTGGCAGGACGCCCAGACCAGGAGCACGTCCGCCTCTCACCTTGGTGTGGGGCATGGGAGAAGTGGCCATTGGTGCCACTTGTCTTTTGCTTCTTGATTCCAACACTCCAGAGTTTAGTCTTCTTTCCTTTTTGTTAGGGTCTGGAAGAGTGCCTTATTTGGTTGAAGCGTGCAGGGTCGGGCACGTGAGTAAGGCTGCATGTTAGCTTTACAAGCAGCCCGGAGCTGTGCAGCAAAAGCCCTGGACAGCATAGCATGAGGCTGATGGGAAGGGAAGGAAAGAGAAGAGGAGAGCAGAGCCGTCTTCATTTCCCAGAGCATTCCGGGTCTTACTTTAGTCCCACTTGTGGCCTTTCACTAAAAGATCAATGACAGAATATCATAAATTACAATAAATTCACCTTTTATGCTTATATTAATATATATGGCTTGAATTTTTCTCTGTTACTCATAAACAAATAGAAAACCATAGAAAATAGTCACCATATTTTCTTCTAGTATTTTTAACTTTAAATTTTATTTAATTTTAAATTTAAACATCTAAAATGTGGATTTTATTTTGGTAGGAGGTTTAAGGTAGGGATTTGACTTTTTCCCAAATTATCAGTTGATTGTCCCTGTGCCATTTGTTCATATATTATCATATCATTATTCTATAGATAGTATTTTGTATTAGTTTCCAACATTTATAGCTGCTATTTATTTTTCTTATCTTATGAAACTGCCTAGTATGTACACATTATGGTGTGACAGTAAGCATTTGTATCTTCATTTGGAATGTCTCGTCCATTGTTGATATTAGCTCCAGAATTTATATTTTAAACAATCATGTTATACACTATTGAAACTGTGCCAAACAGGGTTGGAGAATTTGGTAACTAGCAAAGTTTCTCAAGCTTGTCTTGCAGGACAGCTGGGAAAAAAACAGTCTGTTATCATACAATCCCCTTCGTTTACAACAACATTGGCCAAAGGCTGAGGCTGGCTGGAACCAACACGGCTGACCGGAGTCTGCGCAGAATAGACCTGCTTGTCCAGTGAGTGACCTTTTGACATCACTGCCCGAATTTCCACTGCATGTAGCATATCAGCTTTCCCTGGATTTGCACACGTGACCCACGAAGAAGCATGAAGGGGCAACAGCATATGCTCATGGGACTTTCCAAATCCCCCTTCCTTTCAGCCAGTCACTGTTCAGCCCTGAAACCCCACCTTCAAAGTCTCTCCCTTAAATCTATGGCCGTAAGGCCGGTGCAGAGGGACAGATTCCAGCAGACTCCTGTCTCCTTGGTTGGCTGCCTGGCAATAAGCCTTTCTCCTGCAAAACCATGGCGCTTTGGTGTTCAGCTTTCTGTTACACACAGGCAAAGGGACCCAGTTTGGCTGGGTGACACTGTGTTATATATACATATACACACACACATATATATTAGCGTTACATGTTTTTCTCTTTTAATTTTGTGAGTTTTTTCACAATTAGAAATAAATGTTGAATTCTAAAGTATTTTCTTCAGATTGATAATTACAGTCCAGAAATTTTCTTATTTTTTAAAACCTTTGTTCTATTCCTAACCTCTCCTCAAGGCAGGACAACCCTGTGGTGTAATTATTGTTCCAGAATTTCTATGAGACCAGGCTAAGGCTAGACTTTACCTGAGACCACAAAATCGCATGATTGCTTTGACTTTCTGACAAATTCATTAGGAAGGTCACATTTGTAAAAGTGCTTCAGGATATTTCACCATTTTTCCAAAGGCCTCTCTTAATCTCTTAATGTTTGAGACGTCCTGTTGTGAGTCACTGATAATATCAACAGTTTTGTTAATTTTTTTCCCTTTTCAGCGATAACTTGTCTACCAGATTTTGTGATTCCAGACGTCCTCTAATACCACTTTCACCTACTACACGCAAAAAGACCTATGTCTTTTGAAAAAGTGTGCAATTAATTTGCATTATGTTTCTGTTGTATTAACAGTATCCTCTGAGCAAGAAGAGAATGGCTTAACCTGGCGTGGCCGGGTCCCGGCAGCCGCAGCCGTGAGCAGGAAGACGCGACTGCATGGGGGCTCTCTGGTAGCGGTCAGTTCTTTAGTAAATATTTTCTGGTTGAGAACAACTTTTGCCTCCTTGTGCAACCTTGGTGCTGAGGATACTCTGCTACTGACAATTCACTCAGAAATGAGGATGAAACGTGTTTTCTTTGTAGCAATTGGTATGAGTGTTTATACCAGGAGAGACTCTACTGTAGTAAGAACGACCCTGAACAGGTGAGTGGATAAACACAACGTGGCATGCACATACAGTGCAATTGACTCAGTCTTCGAAAGGAAGGGACCTCTGACTCATGCTACCTACCACATGGATGCAACTTGGAGAGAAGAAAGTGAAATAACAACTGAAATAAGCCAGTCGCAAAGGGACAAACACCGTGTGATCACTCTTACGGGGGGCACCCGGAGCAGTCAGGTTCACAGAAGCAGAAAGCACTACGGTGGTTTTCAGGGGTAACGGGGGGCTAGTGCTTCATGGGAAAGGAGTTTCTGTTTGGGAAGATGAAAATATTCTGGGGATGGATGGAAGTGATGGTCACACAGCAGTGTAAATGTGCTTAATGCCACTAAACTGGGCACTTGAAAGGGTAAGATGGTACATTTTATGTCACCTATATCGTGACACACAGACACACACACACAGGAATGACCCTGGAGCCTTAGCCTGTGCAGAGAGAAGCCACCACGCCATTAAGGAGCTGCAGGGAGGCCAGGTGCGGGGGACACTGTGGTGCGCAGCCCAGCCCCTCCTTCAGGACTGGACTCACTTCCCCCGCTGCCGGGAGCAGTAGCTGCGATGGCTTTAAGTGAGTCCCTCTCCGAGCATCGCCCTTGGCCAGAAGTCGTACTCAAGACTGTGGCCCTTCCCTGGGGGTAGCCTGTGTCCAGTGACTAGCCATTGGTGGGTACTAAGACACAGCCCCCTCAATTTGAGCCAACTCTGAAGGGCCCTCCCAGCTTCAGTGCTTCCCTTGGGATCAGCTGAGCCCTGTGCAACTGCGTCACAGCCCGGCTGCTGTCTGTGCCCAACCCAGTCACAGGTGTTGATCCGTGAGCACATGCTCTCGGGCTTTCTGTGTGCAGGTCTCCACGTGGGTTCAGGGAGCCCGACGTGGCAGCGAGAGGCTGTGAGTGGCGGGAAAGGGCTCTGGTGAGCAGGTGACTGGTGGGGCTCCTCCAGGACGTGCTCTGCACCCAGGCTTTGCCTCCCGTGAGCCCACACATTCCGAGCAAAGCCAGAAAAGGAGGCACAGCATGAAACTGATTAGTTCCAAGTTGACTAGGGCCAAAACAACGCCATCCCGTGAAAATGGGAGATCGAGGCTGGAGGCTATTGGGGTGGAGAAAACAGACGTCTGAGCTTCAGTAATTTTTGCACGTAACTGCTATTCCTTACTATTCCACGAGGTCTCTGGGAGCAGGTTTGGTTTAGCTCATGTGCACGTCCCGCAGACCCAGACAGCCTCTGCCCAGCACACACACGCGGTATGGCGGGCACTGCATGGCTGCTGCGAAGGACGTCAGGATGTCTCTAGGGACACCCGGGGCTCTGTGCCAGGGTCCTCCTGAGGGCAACGTGCCTCAGCTTCAAGGGCTGAAGCTTCCAGATCCTTGCCTGAGCAAGGCAGGAGGCCAAGCGTTTGATGTGATGCCAGTGTGACATCATGTGATGCCAGTGTGACATTGCCCTGTCTCCGTATCGCACAGGAGGTCGGAGGGTCCTGTTTTGTCCAGGAATGAACTGGAACCAAAGCTGCCGCCTCCCTTCGTCACTGCCCTTCAAGCCTGTTCAGCATCGCTCCACAATCATTTGTCTCAAGTCATTTTTACATTGTTCCTCTTGAACCACTTTTGTAGTCTTTGAATCTTTTGAATGGAGTCTTGCTTGTTCATACCCTCAGGTTTTGCCACTTCATTTTACCTTTCTAAATTTAAAGACTTTTTCAGGTTAATTGTTTTCATTTCTTTCAAAAGTAACTTTGCAAAATTTCAGGCCGCGTATCTTTTAAATTTATTTTTACTGCTATTAGCTTATTTTCTTTAAAGATTTTTAGTTTATCAGAAGACGGGCATAGAGAATTAGTGTATGGGACCCCCATGATCCAGCCCACCCAGCCCTTCGCAAACGCTTTGCCCATGTGCAGAAGCTGGGAGGAACCCCCGACAAATTGCGACGGGGGGGGGTCACAGCAGGGTTCCTGAGGAATCTGGAGCTGACCCCCAGGTCCCTGAGCGTGTGAGGACTGTCCTTTAGGAAACAGCTCCCGGTGTGCTGAGCACCAGGGGCCAGCACAGATATGGCCCAGCCCCCAGCCCCGGGTCATTCGGTGAGGGTGGGGATTGGTGCCAATAGGGTCAGGAGACACAAGGACATGGCATGTGTGAGCTGCACACAGTCCCACGGTGCCCGCTTCTGTCACCACCATGCCAGCCCTTCCTCTACCCCACCCAGGACAGCTTGCTGAGGAGAAAATGGACCATGATGCACGGATGTCTGTGCCAGGCATGCCGGCGACACACGAAAGTTGAGCAAAGCTGTTCTAAACCATTGCTGGGGTGCCCTGAAGGACAACAGAGAAGGGAAGCCCCTCCCGAAGTGGACTCTGAGCTGTCGTCCTGTCCATGTGGCACGCAGTGACCTAGGCACCACGCCCTTCTCACGCCCACCCTCCCGTGGTAACCGGGGCTGAAGAAAGGCAAGAGATGGGCTCCGTGCGGAAGCGTGGGCCGTGAGGTGGGAGTCAGGGACTCAGAGAGCAGGACTGGAGGATTCGAGACCGGGAGGTTTGGGGTAAATGGCTGGCCCTTCTGAAATGAGCCCCAAAGCTGAGAATGTTCACACCCCCTGGGAAAGCTGGCAGGGGATTCCTTCCGTGATTGTGGGCTGGGATGACACACCTGGGTGACCCTGTCAGCTGCTTTCCTCCCATGATCAACGGGCGGAAAGCCCAGCTGGCCCGGAGTCAGGACCGAGCCACGACGGGTCCGTCATGTGGACTCTGCTTCCTCAAGGCTGGGCTGGCCTCTGCGGCTGTTGTGTGGGCGACTGCCAGCAGCCACGGCCAGCCCTGACCTGTGGTGGTACTTGGGGGACCAGCCAACGACCTCCTGGGGGCTGATGCCATCGAACCCACTCCAGGAACTGGGAACAACAGACACTTCTCCGAGTTTGGGTTTGCTTCCCCAGGTTGCCACGCTCTGCACCCACCATCCATGGACCTAGTGGATGCCTGGTCTGTTGTCACGGGATGTCACACAGCATTGCTCCTAACGAGGGAATGGCTTTCTGGGAAATGAAGTTCCTTCACTCTTATCATGTCCCCACGGTCCAGAAGTAGCTGACCTTCCAGAAGAAATGGGACATCGGTTACAGTGGGTTAGGTGGTGGTGAAGCAATAAACAACCCAAACACCCTTCAGGTCCCACAACCTGGGCTCAGGCTGATGGAGGCTGTGCCTTGACAAATGCTGCCGCCGTCACTGAGGCTGGGTAAAGACGATACGGCAGCTCACACTCTGGTGTGAGTTAATGTTTTCACTTACCTGTCACCGGCCAAACCAAGTCCCAAGGCGGAACTTAACTCCTAGCATGTGATGAAGCAGAACTGAAATATACATCATCACCTTGATGACTCACATAAACGGATTCCTGAAGACTCAGTTTGCGCCAGCTCCAGAGCCCACCTTCCCGCTCTGTAGCGTTGCCCACAGGCTGCGCCATGTTCTCTTCGCCAAAGACCAACACGTGGTGCTGGTTCTTCCGTAACTAATGAGATGGGAGGGGACGAGGACTTTCTCCTTATAACCCAATTGTAATTATTTTCCCTGTTCCCATGACTCTGAAACCTTCTGTGTTAGAGATTCCAGTATCCTAAGGAGGACTGCTTCTACCAGGTCTTACGACAACGGTTCCATTCATCAAATAGGAAATACTGGTGCTACTTGACCATTCTCTGCTGAACTAACCAGCAAAGGAGTGGGCTACGGTGCCCGCACGATCGGTCCTGACCCTCCAGGGTAAATAAGCCATTTGCTTCAAATCGGGTGGAGAGGAACATGGCTGGAGCCCACAAGATTTCCTGCTGTGCTCCCGAGACTGCCAAGCACCCTGGCTGAGGTTAACTGAAGACTACTGCAAAGTCACGGCGGCAGGACCACCAAGGGCTCATACTCCCCTTGGCAGGAAACCAACCAGCTGAGGTGCCGAGCAGAGGGAAAGGGACCACAGACGAGGGGACGAGGGAAGTCCTACCCACCAGCTGTGGCCTCATGACCAGAGACAAGGACTGAAGCATTTGCCGCTGTCTTTTCTCTGTATGTCACACATTTAGCTACATGTTGTAATTAGTTTTTGTTCTTTATCCTTTTCTTTTCTTCCAGCTTTTATATAAAGTGTTTTGATGGAGACTAAATTACCTTAGTGCACAGTTTGCCGAATATTGAGACGGGATTATGATAGAAACGCCGGCCACACAGAGATCCTGGACTCGCAGCTGGACTCGGTGTCCTATAAGACTGGGACTCTTTGGGGGGGAAGCGAACACATTCTCAGTTGCAAGGTGTCAGTTACATCGAGTTAGGTTGGCCACTTTGGGGACTAAACATGTCTCTTACTTAAATGAACAATTCATTTCTGAAAATTTCATTCCTGAATGAAAATGTTAATTGGGAGTCTATTTATCATTATTTTTTCATGACCCCCTCTGACATGTATATCATTATTTTAAGTGGAAAAAATATGATGCATTCCATGTCTACCCAAGCCCCCAAAATAATTTCCTGCAATATAATTACAATGCAGTAAAACACCCATATATAAGTGACAAATTGTCACGTTAAAATGTGAAATGCTCAAGACCCCATTTCCTGATCTCTGTTGTCACAGCTGTTACGGAACAGTCTCTCTGTACGGCGCGATGATCAGCACCACAGCCATGCTGCACATGCTTTCTCGGACGGCCTCCTGCCACTCCGGCTGCCCTAACAATCTGTTTAGAACATAACTGGAGACTTTGACTACGTGCCATTTGGTTAGAAATGTTTTACTGAGTTTGGGGCATGTTCATCATACTTGGTAAGTTTTATTCTCTGTAAGCATTGACTGAAATGTATTGAGAAATGCAATATGTAGTTTGATTGTTAAAAAATCAAATGATGACGTGTCGATATTGGCTCATCAGTTGGAACACATGGATGACACAAATGAAAGATGTTAACAGCAGAGAAACCTTGTGTCGGTGGTGGGGAAGGGGATAGATGGAAACCCTCCTTGGCATTTCTGCTTAATTTTTTTGTAATCCTAAAACTGCTCTAAAAAAATAAGGTCTGTTAATTTCAAAACCCAAAACCAAACCAAAACAAAAACCCAGATGACATTCTAATGGGAGAACATCACCTGGGGGCGTGTGTTCTGTGGAGGCGGCCAGGGAGGGCTGTGAGAGCACCGGGCAGTCCCAGGGCTTTGCTGTCGTGGTCCGCTCGTCATTTGTGGCTGCCCAGCTTCCTCTGCCCCCCCAAGCAGCGTGCCCCTCCTTTGCTGTTGCAATGGCAGGTCTGGCGCCCCCCTCCCGCCATGGTAGCCAGAGGAGCTAGAACTTCTCATTGTCCTGGTTTAGCAGGATGGTGGCTGTGATGGCCACCAGACTGATCACAAATGTCCCAGTGATCATTTCCTTCTGGACCATGGTAGAACTGCCTTTCCTGCCTCCTGGATGTTAGGGGTGGCCATGCCACTTGCTTTGGGACTGGCATGCCACGCTTTGGGGTGGAAGAGCCAGTGTTGTTGATCTGTGGTTCCTTTCCCTGTCTCTGCAGTGGAGGAAGGAGTAGCAGGTGGGCTCCAGCAGCCTGTGCACCTGAGGACGACGCTGGGCAGAGCTCCCTTGCTGGACATACAGTGAGAGCAAGAAAGACAGTGGCTGTAACAAGTTCGCAGGGTTCGAAGCGTCAACTGCTACTTAACCCCAACCAGTAAAATAGAAAACTGAGAACACTTCTGAGTGATAAAGGCTGATAGAAATGTGACCTTGGATCAAGGATTAGATTAAGGGTAGAGCCAAGCCTCCCCTTGCACCTTCACAGCTTTGCAAATATGTCTGCAGCAAAGCAGGAAGGGAGAGCTTATCACAGTAGCGCCCCCCCCCCCCGTTATAGGAGACAGGTGATATTGCTTCTTCTCTGAACCTCTCTGTTGCCAGCTCTTGTTTTATTTTGATATTTTCAGATTTTGTTGCATTTGTTTTGGATTTTTAAAATACTGACTTATCTTGATTGCTGAGTTTTTGGTGCCCCCTAAAATTTTTTGCCCAAGGCAAGTGACTCACCTGCCCCATCCTAGTTCCACGCTCCCTCTGCCTGTCACCGATGTCTTCCCCCAGCCTGTGCATCTCTCTGCAGGCAGAGCCCGGGGCAGTTCTGCACTCGCTCTTGTGGAAACCACCTGGCATAGCCCGTGGCATCTTGTAGGAAGGGAAAGAATCCTGGCTGATGAATGGACATGTAATTCTATACTGATAATAGTAATAATAATAGTAATAATAATAATGTCGCTCAGGGGCTATGTCAGCATCCTCGGCTCATCGGCTGGTGGGGTCCTGAACTATACTTCTGCTGGATAGCCAAGTCCCGCCTCCCCAGCATCTAGTGTGACCAGCGTGGTGTGACAGCCCCTCCTGCCTGGGGCTGCTGTTCTCCCCAGGACTGGGGCGCGGCCTGAGCCCCAGCCCGCCGGCTGAGCCCTGCTTCCTGCTGGACTCCTGCTCCCTCCAGGAGCGCTGGGTCTCGCTTCTGCTGCTGCAGTCCCTGTCTGCAGATCACCTGAGCCAGGTTGTTGAAGAGCATCAGTGCTCCCCATCCTGGGTGCCAGCCGACCCACCTCCCAGCTGTCCTGGTGGCTCTTCTTTGGGTGTCCTTGTCGGCCTGGACATGTCCGAATGTGTTTTCCCCATCTGAACACCAGGCATGTGTCTTCCCACGCTTCCCCTAGTCGTGTCTGATTTCTCCCTAACCCTACCGCCTGTGTGGTTGAGAGCCCAGCCTCCAGCATGCCCTGTGCCCAGACTCTGTTGATAGTAACCAGAAAGGGAAACAACGTTGGTATGGGCCCAGGGAGGCATTTTCGGTGTTAGGAAAGAAAGGGGCAAGAGATGAGTTTAGACACTGGCAGCAGCTTGGTGTGACAGGAAGTCTGGCTATAGAGGGAAAGGCATGGGTTTGGAGTCAGACAGGTTGGGTTTGAACCTCAACTTGAGTATAGAAACTCTGTGTAGCACAGAGGAAACTTCTTAACCTCTCTAAGTTTCAGTTTTCTCATTTGCAAAAGGGGCTCACCGAGCTACTGCATGTGAAATGTTCTTCATAAACTGCATAGTCCAACTTAATTTAATATTATTTAAATCTTAGATGATTTAAAATAATACTGTATTTCTTCATCATAAAAATGTATGATTAATATTACCATTAAAGCTGGAAGCTGCTGTGAATTTATGTTAATATTAATAACTTTGATCAAAAGTAAGTGGTTTCACTCCCCTCCACTTTTAAATGACCTTTTTATCTTAGGTTTGGAAATTGTGTTACTGCAAATCCAGACAATCTCAGTTCATTTTCTGAAGTGTGTATACATTATATAAAATTTTATTTTAACTACAAATGGATCTGCTGGGGACGTAACGGCCGGGAGCTCTGGCACCACGACGGATGTTGTTTGAGATCAAAGGCATGTGCGCCCGCTGAGGAAGCTGGTCTTGTGTGAATGAGCCGCGACTCATCTCAAGAACGACAATTCTCGGGGTGTTTGTCAGGAAAAGTCCTGCGGTCTAGCCTGGCACTGGGGTAGGCAATTTCAAACACTTTATTTCCCTCACCGCCTGGAACAGACCTATGAAGAAGGCACAGTGTGAAGAGGGCACACAGACCCACTCCGCGGAGGAGGAAACGGAGCTCTGAGACATGCAGCGGCCAGGTGAGATCACGCTCTTGGCGAGGGGGGAGCATTGGCCTTTGCTCCTCGCCACGCTTTGCACTCGTCCAGTAGCTCCCAGGTTTGTTCAGTGAGGAAGTTAGGAAAACACAGCCGCATCCTCTGTGTTCATCACCTGCTTGATTTCAGAGTGGCCCCAACCGGCTGGTGCCACTGTGTATGCAGGAGGTCTCCAGAGAGAACCTTCTGAGACTAGGGATGATGCTGTATGACATCCTGCAGTCCCAAGCACTGTCCCATACAGGGGATACGTGATCAAAGCCATCCTTTTGATGTCGTTGGCTAACTTCTTTCTTTGCATGATACATTCCAAAGATGGTAGAGCTACGGCTTAAGCACTTTCATAAATACTCATCAAGCTATGAAGTATGAAACTTGTTCTATTAAAACAAAGCAGCATTGACATTCCCTTGGGATTAGTGTTATTGTTTCCAGTCATACGAATTGTCTTTAACCTCCAAACTGTCCATATGTGGTAGGTGCATTTTTAAGAAAGTTATTGCAACTAGAACTGCCCCGAGGTTTGCTCCCAGGTGTATGGCAGTCCTGAGCTGGTTGAGGACACTGGGGTGGAGCCATGAAAAGTGGACGATGTCATGACTGCTTCACCTGGATAGCCTGGGAGGACACGTCTGTGGTTTTCACAGCTCAAGTGCATTAGCTCACCATCAGTCACAGAGATGGGTAGAGCAGACTCCATGGTCAGTTCGTTGACAGGAAACCGGGGCAGCTCAGGACCAGGTAGGTGCAAAGGCATCTAGGTCAGACCTGGTAATATGACTCTACTCTTCTGATTCTATGTCTTTCCCCAGCTCCAAGGAAGACCACTGTGATTCTGCATAAGCTGCCTGGTCTGAAGTCGTTCCTATCACTGCATTTCACTCGGTGCAAGATCTGGGGAAAACAACTCCTCTAAGCATAGTCACCACTACTCACCCGCCTCGTTTCCTTCTTTGACGGGAGTAGCCTGGGAAATGTGGTTGGCACAGTGCATCATCTGTTCTTCATCAAGGCATTTGACAAGCTTTTATGGTCTACTTGTGGACACTGGAGACATGTGGGGTGGAGGCTGGGAAAATTGGGCGGATCACTAACTGGTGGTGGCATCCACGGGAATCGTTGACTCAGTAACCCAAAGGTTTTTGGTCTTGTTTTGCAGGACTCTGTCTCCTATTTTAGACTATTCAGCGTTTTTATCAGTACCGTGGACAGAAATACAGAAGTCACTGTTTTCACATTTACAGATGGCATGAAACTGAGAGGGACCATGAGGAGACCTTGGCTGAAGGCGGTGGAATCTATAAAAGTACAATTTAACAGGCACGAGTGTAAACACTTTTATTTGGGTCCACTCACCCCAAATCCCACAAATAAACTACTTCCCAATATAGAATAAAGGAGTAATATCTTAGTCATAACTTGTTGCAAATATCTTAACAATTTTAATCAGTTAAATCTGAGTAAATACAGATTTAACTCACCCTATGATACACCCAGTGAAAAGCTGTTTGATCTTGTACGAGTTTATAGAAATACGGCATTTGGGTGGAGGTCTAATTAGAACACACTTGAGGAATTACCAGTCTTTTGGGGGCTAATGGGTGAAGTGTGGCAGGCACGGGATGGTGTAGAGGAACCAGAGACCTTCCACCAGGCAATGAGAAGATGCGAGGGGCAGAGATCACTGGTCATTTCTTCCGTATATATCCAAAAAGCTTTCCTTTAGAAAGATCATTCTTGTGGATGGTAGAAAACGCGGTGGATGATGGCGCTGGGATTGGCTCCTCATGCCAGACGCATTCAGGCGAGACCGTATAAACACTCGGAGGGGCGGGCGCGGGTGAGGATTCGGACTGCATGGCTTTGATGTTCACTGGGACCGTTTACTCAGGAAATGCTCCATGGCAGAGATGAAAGTCTTGCTGAGCTTTGAAGAATTAGGAGGCTTTGGATGCAGGGATGCTCAAAGTGTCTCGAGAAGCCATTCGAGGGGCAGAAAAATCGTCACGGCAATCAGCTGAGAGGCAGGAGAGCGTGAGGGCTGTGACCGTGAGCTTCGCAGCTATGCTTGTGTTTGAATCCAAGCTCTGTCACTTGGGAGCTTTGCGACCTTGGTGCTGTAGGATAAGACAGTCGCCCCACAACCAAGAGGCTCATAACTGAATCCCCGGAATCTCTGAATATGTTACATTATAGAGCAAGAATGAATTAAGGTTGCAGATGGAATGGAATTTGCTAACCAGTACATAAAGAGGTTATCTTGGATTGTCTGTTGGCAATCGCAAGGGCCGGGGCAGCGGGAGAGGAGGCGGAGGAGAAGGGAGGGTCGGACAGTGAGAAGGGCTGGCGGCGCAGGTTCGGAGGGATGCTCTCTCGCTGCCTCTGAGGGTGGGGGACGAAGCCGTGAGCCGAGGACTGTGGCAGCCTCTGGAAGATGGGAAAGGTGAGGAAGCGGATTCTCTCCTGGAGCTTTCATGAAGGAACATAGCCCTGCCACACCTGGACTTCCTCTCAGTGACTCCCATTCCAGACTTCCGACTCCCCAAATGGTGAAATAATAATCTTGCTGGAGTAGGGAGAAAGAGCTTCCCTTAATAAATAATAAACTTGCCCTGCCGTTATTTTGCTTTTCCTTTCCCCTCCCTTCCTTTCTCCCTCTTTTCCTCTTTCCTTCTCTCTGCCCCACCTTCTTTTGTTATTTTTCTGCTTCCAGGCAGTAGCCCTGGACCAGAGCTTTCATTCTCTTTCAACTTCTCAGTAAAGGCAGTAAGAGGAAGTCAGAACATCTTGAGACTGAGACATTTGCTACCAAATATTCTAAAGCGAAGCCTCAGTGGTCTCGTGGTCTGATACGGGAACCCTTGGCTTTCCTCCCCTGGGTGGGGGAATCTGTCACAGCCCTCCCTACCATTCAGCCAATTCCATTACGTTAGAGTCAGTTTCTTGAAATTAATTTCTGATTTTCTTAGTTATAAATATTTTGCTTGCAAGTAACCAGTAAGAAATAGGGGAAATTTTTGGACAATTATTGAATTGGCTTATGGAATTCAAAGACGAGATTCATGACCTAATGCCATGTCTTTCTGTATGTATAAATAAATTGCTATTTTATTCTACATGTACTTGCTTTACCATGACATGTGTATCCACATGGGGCACAGTAAATGTGGCATAAATTGTATCAAAGAAATCAAACCAACAAAAAGGATATTTGCAAAATAACAGAAAGGCTGAAGAAGCAAAGGATGGTCTGGGGGTAACACGAAGTTTTGAGGCCGGCTTCAGAGAAAAGAGGGGGGAATACCAATGCCAGTAACAGAAAAGGTGCACAAAACCTCGTGCATCAGCTTCTTCAAGCTGCACTAGGTGACTGTCAGCAGTATTGCACACAGGTTAACAGCTCACGCTTTGGAGTCCAATTGATGAGTGTTCTAATACTGCATTCACCACTTACGATCTATGCTTCCTTGCTCAAATTACTTAACTTCACGGGGTTGTTGTAAGGATTCAAAAACATAATACTTACGAAATATATACCCAAGTACTTGGAATTTGCTAAGATACGTATTTTAATTGCAGTATATTTAAGAATCAATGTCCCTATCCTGTTCTCCTTCACAGGTATCCACCTCTTAACTGCCTCTGTTCCTAAAGGCGCCATTGTCTCTTCCCTCCACTCTGGGGCAGGGAGTTGATGAGGCTGGGAAGTAGGCTTCCTATTTTCCTTTACCTGAACCTTGGTTTCCTTCCTGCGAACCCACAGCTGGATTCACCAGCTCCTCCATGTAGCCCATCCGTCTTGTTTGCAGGGGGTTCTGGCAACAAATCCTAGCCAAGGAAAACCAATGAGTGTCCTTTCCCGTTGAGCTCATGAGAAGCCATGCTCCTCCCTTCAGTCTCTCTAAGAAGGCTCATGCTTTTGATGGTGTTGCTACAAAACTGTGGAGGCTTCATCAGCCTGGATCCTTGAGTGACTGTGTGGAGCAGAGGCCCCTGCTGTCCTACTAGGACAGGCAATGTGAGTAAAAATAAACTGTGTCATATTAAGCTCCTGAGATTTTGGAGTTGTTGGCTACTACGGCATAGCCTAGCACCTGGCCCCAGTCTGCCTCACTAACACGCCGCTTGAAAGATGATGGAGATACACCAATTGGTCCCTCATAGTCAAAGAATCCCCATTTCTATAAAGTGCTGTGATTGACAGAATCTCACTCCAATCTTTATGCCTCCCACCGCAGGGTCGCTCTTTGCGGGGAGAAATTATCTAATGTGTCTCTTTTCCCCCAGCACTGACACAGGGTTTAGCACACCATAAACACAAAAAACATGGAGCATTCTTTATATCAGTTATTTCCCAATAATGAGTCAATAATTAAAACAGGACTCAGTGCCCTTTACCTTATTTCACATTTTCATTTTCATATTTAAATTCCTCTAAGTCACTGGTATTGTGACCACAGGAAAAAGACCTAATTGATTCGATCAGTTTTTAGATCAAAACATGTTGACATTCATTTTATTTCTCCTATAGGTCAGTTAAGAGAAATCTATGTCAGTTGCATGCTTCTATGAAAAATGGAAAAATGAAAGTAGTTTTAAAAATTTAACTCCACATAGAGGAATTCAAGAAACTCCTTGAGAGTTTACTGTAAGCCCATGCAGTGCCTCACTGAAGCACAGTGCAAGTGCTAAGAAAAGAGATATGCTTGAAAAAATTTGAAAATAGGTTTTAACAGCTTTATTTACTTGACTTCTCTGTGCCTCAGTTTCCCAATATGTGCAATGGGAATAATTTTACAGTTGAAGAAACTAAGAAGCAGAGTCAAATAAGTTGCTTAAGAGCAGGAACTCCACTGTCAGGGTTTTTTTCATGGGATGGTCACTTTCTAGCTGATGAGCAAGTTAATTACCTTTTCTGTGCCTCAGTTTCCTCATCTGTGAAATAAGGTTAGTAGTACCTATTTTCTAGGGTTGCTGTGAGAATGAAGTGAGTTAACAGTTCAAGCATTACCTGATATATGGCTATGATTATGTGTTAACTGC
>NW_012148563.1:2920275-2921378 GCF_000956105.1 Propithecus coquereli | reverse complement strand
ATAGACAACCTACAGATTGGGAGAAAATATTTGCATGCTATATATCCGATAAAGGGCTGATAACTAGGATCTATAAAGAACTCAAGTAAATCAGCAAGAAAGAAATCAAACAACCCCATTAAAAAGTAGGCAAAAGACATGAACAGAAAGTTTTCAAAAGAAGACAGACTAATGGCCAACAAACATATGAAAAAATGCTCAACATCTTTAATCATCAGGGAAATGCAAATCAAAACCACAATGAGATATCATTTAACTCCAGTGAGAATGACTTTTATCAAAAAGTCCCCAAATGACAAATGTTGGCATGGATGCGGAGAGATAGGAACACTGATACACTGCTGGTGGGACTGCAAACTGTACAACCTCTATGGAGATACCTCAAAGAACTATCATTTGATCCGGAAGTTCCACTACTGGGTGTTTACCCAAAGGAAAAAAAGACATTCTACAAAAAAGACACCTGTACTCAAATGTTTATAGCAGCACAATTCACCACTGCAAAGATGTGGAAATGACCTAAGTGCCCATCAATGCATGAGTGGATTAGTAAAATCTGGTATATGTATACCCTGGAGTACTACTCAGCCACAAAAAACAATGGTGATCTAGCACCTCTTGTATTATCCTGGATGGAGCTGGAGCCCATTCTACTAAGTGAAGTATCACAAGAATGGAAAAACCAACACCACATACACTCCCCATTAAATTGGAACTGATCGATCCACACTTATGTGCACATGGGGAAATAACATTTATTGGAAATCATGCAGGTGGGAGGGGAGAGGAGGGGATGGGTACATTCACATCTAACATGTAAAATGTACACTATCTGGGGGATGGGCACACTTAAAACTTTGACTCAAATGGTACAAAAACAATTTACATAACCAAAACATTCATACCCCTATAATATCCTGAAAAAAAAAAAAAGAGTAGGTCTTCTGTAAATTCTTATCTTTGTTCTTATGTTGGTAATGTGTTTCAAGATTTTTGTCTTTACTTTTGTTTTTAAGAAGTTCAGTGGGAAGTATTGCCTTCTTGGGAGCTGCATGACTTCCCACTGTCTGTGGTTTAGAGGCCTGGGCTTCGGCGGGGGGCGG
>NW_012148563.1:2888450-2920225 GCF_000956105.1 Propithecus coquereli | reverse complement strand
TTTTTCATGGGATGGTCACTTTCTAGCTGATGAGCAAGTTAATTACCTTTTCTGTGCCTCAGTTTCCTCATCTGTGAAATAAGGTTAGTAGTACCTATTTTCTAGGGTTGCTGTGAGAATGAAGTGAGTTAACAGTTCAAGCATTACCTGATATATGGCTATGATTATGTGTTAACTGCCTCTATTTCTGAAAGGTTTACTTAAAATATCAAATATCGTATCTTCTTACTACAGTGTATCTTTACTTCCAGTTTTCTCATTATTTTCATGGTAATAAACTCTTATGTTTTACCCAACTGTAAATTTGATGAATTAACTTAAATGCCTTATCAAAGTGAATTTCTGTCTTGTCCACTGTTCAAAAATAAAAATGGAGAAAATTATGCACTTGGAAGACAGCAGCCCAACTGGAAACGGCGTGGAAGGGAAGCAGCTCTTCTGAAAAAGGAGCGACGCTGAGAAAACAGCCCACGAGTGGTCCCGAGTGTGCTCCAGATGAGTCATGATTTATGAGCGGGAAATCTGGGTCAGCTGCGCTTCAGTCAAACAGTGCGGGGAGATGGGATCCAGATGTTGATCCTCCATCCTGGAGGCCCGGAGCGAGCAGCGGGAACAGGCCAGCGAGGCGGGGAGCGAGGGGCTTGGGGACCAAGATGCCGCCGGGGGCGCGTGGCACAGGGAACACGCACAGCGGAAGGAGGAGAAGGCAGACAGGAGAGGCAGGAAAGAGGAAGAGCCAGCCCAGCAGGCACTGATGGAAATAAAACACCCTCCAGAGTCAACTCAGAGCACATTTCACCAGCCAGGAAACCTGGTGCTTGCTCGAGATATACATTTTGTTTTCATCTATGTTCCCATGGAAACCTGCTGAAAAGTTCAGACATTTTTGTTGACTTCAACTACTTGTAGTACAGAGGCCATGTGTGTGTGTGTGTGTGTGTGTGTGTGTGTGTGTGTGTAAATATATACCATGTGTTTCAAAATATATTTCAATGAAATGCCTCTTCTCTTCCCATTAAATGTCTGCCAAAGTCCAGTTTCCTGAAAGCTGAAAACAAGATTGACTTTTAATGTAATTCTGGCAAAGAGAAGAAAATTTAAGTGTGTATTCTTCTTTACTGCCAAACTGTCTTAAACAAAGAAAATCAGAGATCTAGAACAGGGGTCAGCAAACTATGGCCTGTGGGCCAATTTTGGTCCACAGACTGTTTCAGTATATTCCATGGGATAAGAATTTTTTTAAAACATTTTCAAAGAGTTGTAAAGAAAACAAGAGAAGACAAAGAATGTGATATGGTGTGTAGTCCACAAAGCCCAAAATATTTACCATCTGGCCCTTTACAGAAAAGTTTACTAAGTCTTGATCTAGAACATGATGCTATTGCAAGTGAAGTCTACGCGTATAATAACAGGTCAGCTTGGCAATAATTTCTATACGTGGAACAATTCTTAGAAATGTTTGTATAGACCCATAGAGTGCTGGCTGGTTTAAAAGGTTCATTTGATGACTTCATGCTAAGCCACTGTGCCTC
Organism: Propithecus coquereli; assembly: GCF_000956105.1. Classification (NCBI taxonomy): domain Eukaryota; kingdom Metazoa; phylum Chordata; class Mammalia; order Primates; family Indriidae; genus Propithecus; species Propithecus coquereli. The sequence goes on along the minus strand of NW_012148563.1, from coordinate 2,918,693 downwards.
ACCCTCACAACGGGAAAAGCTACGAGTAGCGCACTTGGCGGGGAGCCCCCTGGCTGCGCCGTGGGGAAAGCGCATGATGTTCTGGGTCTGTGCAGAGTCGCGCTGGCTCCCGAGTTCCGAGCTGGCGCTCATCTTTCAAACCTCATAAAAGAGCATGAGCAATGGGTCGTGAAAAGTCACCGAAGAATGTATTTTGGGCCTTGGAGAGACCCAGAGAATACGGCACACAAAGAGAGACAGTTAACAGATCATACCCTGGCTCAGATAACAGTGACCCTGATCAAATAACGATGAGAATGATGTCATAAACAAAACCAGTAATTAAGCTAACAGCAACTAAAATTTATTAGGTGTTTATAGTGTGCCAGGCATTGTGCTAAGCACTGCCCTTGAATTATCATATTTATTCCTCATAATGACCTGAAAATGATGGAGCAGACTCAGAGGTGAAGTCACATTTCCGAGGTCAAATAGCCGTCAAGAGGCAGAGCCATGGTCTGAGAGCAGATTCCCAGCCACGGCCTTGGTTGCCTCTCAGACGCAGGAAGGCCCAATAGAAAGTGGGTGTACGCAGGGCACAAAGAGAATTGGAAAACATTTTTATTGTCCATATTTTATCTCCCTTTTTCTTCCAAAACCCACAATAATAAAGTATTGAGGCATTACAGCATTTCATTCTAGGTTTTATTTTCCGTGGAATCTGAGATGTGCTGTTTCAGGCCAGCCTCAGCCTTCTGGGCTAGCTGAAGGCCTCTCCTTCCAGGACAGTCTGAGTCTCACTTTTTCTTGTTTGCTCCCTGGTGTCCAGGTCAGCTGTCTACATAATGTATCTTGATTTGACTCTACTCCACTTGGGAATAAAAATCTGTTTATCAATATTTGCATTTTCTTCTGTAACTGCTTCAGAATGATCAAGGGTCCCTTATCAAATAAGCATAAAAAAATCCAAATGTGCCACTCAGAAGAGTAGGAGATTCAGACTGTGCTTGAGGAGAGGTAGATGTGGTCCCTTGGCCACAGCCATGAGGATGCTTAACATACAGAGCTTTGCTCAAACAGGGAGGATGGCTGTTAGCTGGGATGGTCAGGTCTCTCTGTCTCTCTGTCTCTGTCTCTCTGTCTCTCTCTCTCTCTCATAGCCTGCATGGTTTTTAAGAATAAGTCTTCTGTGCCAGTACCATCTGATCTTTGACAAAGCAGACAAACGCATACACTGAGCAAAAGACTCCCTATTCAATAAACGGTGCTGGGAACATTGGATGGCCACATGCAGAAGACCGAAACAGGATCCACACTTCTCACCACTCACAAAAATCAACACACGATGGATAACAGACTTAAACCTAAGGCATGAAATCACAAGAATTCTAGAAGAAAATGTTGAAAAAACTCTTATAGATATTGGCCTAGGCAAAGAATTTATGAAGAAGACCCCCAAAACAATCACAGTAACAACAAAAATAAATAAATTGGACCCGATCAAATTAAAAAGCTTCTATACAGCCAAGGAAACAATCATTAGAGTGAATAGACAACCTACAGATTGGGAGAAAATATTTGCATGCTATATATCCGATAAAGGGCTGATAACTAGGATCTATAAAGAACTCAAGTAAATCAGCAAGAAAGAAATCAAACAACCCCATTAAAAAGTAGGCAAAAGACATGAACAGAAAGTTTTCAAAAGAAGACAGACTAATGGCCAACAAACATATGAAAAAATGCTCAACATCTTTAATCATCAGGGAAATGCAAATCAAAACCACAATGAGATATCATTTAACTCCAGTGAGAATGACTTTTATCAAAAAGTCCCCAAATGACAAATGTTGGCATGGATGCAGAGAGATAGGAACACTGATACACTGCTGGTGGGACTGCAAACTGTACAACCTCTATGGAGATACCTCAAAGAACTATCATTTGATCCGGAAGTTCCACTACTGGGTGTTTACCCAAAGGAAAAAAAGACATTCTACAAAAAAGACACCTGTACTCAAATGTTTATAGCAGCACAATTCACCACTGCAAAGATGTGGAAATGACCTAAGTGCCCATCAATGCATGAGTGGATTAGTAAAATCTGGTATATGTATACCCTGGAGTACTACTCAGCCACAAAAAACAATGGTGATCTAGCACCTCTTGTATTATCCTGGATGGAGCTGGAGCCCATTCTACTAAGTGAAGTATCACAAGAATGGAAAAACCAACACCACATACACTCCCCATTAAATTGGAACTGATCGATCCACACTTATGTGCACATGGGGAAATAACATTTATTGGAAATCATGCAGGTGGGAGGGGAGAGGAGGGGATGGGTACATTCACATCTAACATGTAAAATGTACACTATCTGGGGGATGGGCACACTTAAAACTTTGACTCAAATGGTACAAAAACAATTTACATAACCAAAACATTCATACCCCTATAATATCCTGAAAAAAAAAAAAGAGTAGGTCTTCTGTAAATTCTTAGCTTTGTTCTTATGGTGGTAATGTGTTTCAAGATTTTTGTCTTTACTTTTGTTTTTAAGAAGTTCAGTGGGAAGTATTGCCTTCTTGGGAGCTGCATGACTTCCCACTGTCTGTGGTTTAGAGGCCTGGGCTTCGGCGGGGGGCGGAGGTGACCATCACAGGCTTTTACAGCCAGGCTTGTGGTTTCTTTGTCAATACAATCCTTCAAAACTTAAAAAAAAAGTTCAAATATAATGTCAAGGGGTGTTTTTATTCTCCTCAACATTTACCTTATTTTGAGGTTCTCTAAGTTTCTTGGATCTGTGGTCTTATGTCTTTCATTGTTTTGATAAACTCATGTTCATTATCTCTGTAAATATTTTTATTGGTTCTCTCTATCTCACTTCCCTTTCTGGGATACCAATTACACTTATTTTAGACTTTTTGGTATTGTTCCACAGCTTTTGGGTTCCCTGCTCTATTTTTTTCCCCCCACTATTTTTGTGTGTGTGTATGTTTTTGTTGGGTCATTTCTATTGAGCTACCTTTAAACTGAGTGATTCAGTGGTCGTGTGATGAGCCTGTCAAAGGCTTTCTTCACACATATTTTCATTTCCAGCATTTCCATTTGATTTTTTAAAATAGTTTCTATCTCTCTGCTGAGATTCTTCATCTGCGCATGCATGTCGTCCACCTTTTCCACTAGAGTATTTAATGTATTAATCATAGTTATTTTAAATTTTTCCTCTGATAGTTTTAACATTTGATTATCTCTCACTCTGGTGCTATTTCTGTCTCTTGGAAGTGGGTTATTCTGGTCTGGCTTCTTTTCTGTCTCATAATTTTTTATCGAATGCCAGACATCAGGTATAGAATGGAAAAGTCTGCCGTCAGTAGTATTTATCCCTGTAAATGAACACGCCTTTTCTTTTGATAGGCTATTAGTGTTGGGATTGAGTCAGTCTTGCCAGGAGTTGGACTACAGGTTGATTTTGCTCTTGCTAGGGTTACCCTCAGTGTACCACCAGCTTCAAATTCCTCTAATGTTCCCTAGTGCTTAGAGCAGATGCTGGAGGGTGTTTCTCAATATTTCTGCTCTTCTTTTATCCTTCTCTGTAAGATCGCTCCCTAAACAGGTTCTGTACCCATGGTCTTAACCCTCTCCAAACTGTAATTGCTTGTTTCTCGGTGCTTTCTAGCTTGATGGAGCAGGGGATGGGGATTCTTGTTGTCCTGGTGCAGCCTCAGTCTTAGGCAGACCCTGTGTGCTTGTGTCTTGAGGGTGAATCCTTCCCCTCCTGCTCGTGGCAGCCAGACTGTCTTGCATCCTGTACGTCTATAGCAACTAGAGGCATCTAACGCCACTGGAATAGAATCCGGGGCCCAGAACTCTTCCTTCTCCTTCTCCTTTGGAGAGAGGAATTTTCCTCCTGGTCTTTCCAGAGGTACGACAGATCTTCGCTTATGCTCTGGGAGAGTGACAGGGCTTTCTTCCCTTCATACAGTGGCTTGACACTTTTGTTCCATGCACCAGACCTTCTTTAAGTCCTACACCACCCAGGGAGTGCTCCCTGGTCCCCACCTGCACCCCTTAGTCCACTAATGAGCACCAGGTGGGGAAGAGCTCTCGGGTGGGTGGAGCCCCCCTTTGTGTCTGGGAATCCTAAGAGCTCCATCTCACGATGCTAGCCAATACTGGGTTCTTAGAAAGTTGTTACAACATTTAGCTGAATTCCTTCCATCTGTTTGTATGGTGTCTGGAATGTCTCCCTTCTGTGTTTGCATCTTGTTTCTTTGGTGAGGATGTGGAACAACAGAACCTCTCATTCATTGCTGGTGGGAATGCAAAGTGGCACAGCCACTTTGGAATAGGGTTAGCCAGTTTCTTATAAAACTAAACATACTCTTACCATATGATTGCATAACGGCACTCCTTGGTATTTACCCAACGGAATTAAAAACTTACTTCCACAGAAAAACCTGCATGTGGATGTTTGTAGCAGATTTATTCATAACTGACAAAACTTGGAAGCAACAAAGATGTCCTTCAGTAAGTGAACAAATAAGTAAAATGTGGCGTACATAGACAATGGAATATTATTCAGCACTAAAAAGAAATGAGTTTTTGAGACACAAAAAGACATAGTAGAAACTTAAATGCATATTACTCAATGAAAGAAGCCCATCTGGGAAGGCTACATATGGTATAATTCCAACTATTTAACATTCTAGAAATGGCAAAACTGTAAGACGGTAACAAGATCTGTGGTTGCCAAGGATTAGGAAAGAGGGAGGGAGGAGTAGGTGGAGCACAGAGGACTTTTAGGGCAGTGGGATTACTCTGTATGACACTATAATGATGGACGTATGTCATTATACATTTGTCCAACCGTAGAATGTGCAACACCAAGAGTGAACCCTAATGCGAACTCTGGACATGGGGTGATAATGATGCATCCATATACATTCATCAATTGTTACAAATGTACTATCCGGTGGGGGATGTTGATAATGGGGGGAGGCTGTGCGCGTGTGGGGACAGGGGACTCATGAGAAATCTCTGTACCCTCTGCTCAGTTTTGCTGTGAATATGATCCCCAAAATAAAATCAATTTTAACAAAAAGGACAAAAATCAACCTAGACTATTTGCAGCAGAGAAGAGGGGGGAGGGTGGAGAAGATGAGGGGGAGGCCAGATCACTAAGCTGTCTGTCCTGAGAATGGAATGGAATCCACTGAAGGATTCCATGCAGGGAAGTGACAATGGACTAATTTTCATTTAGAAAGGATCCTTGTATATGTGATGGGTAGAATGGATTGATAAGGGGACAGAGATAGCTGCATGGAGACCGGTGAGGAAGAATAACAGAAGTTCCATAGCAGAGACAATGATCGGTATAGAAGAGAGAGAATGTGCAGCATTAAAGACGTTCATAAAAGAGATGCTACATTGGACGTGGAAACTCACAGATGTCTTCAGAATTGGGTCTTGAGCAAGAGGCAGGATGATGATCTCGTTCACCGATATGGAGAGAAGCGGGGTTTCTCTCAGGCAGGGGATGGAGGGTGAGCTCAGTGTGAAGCACGCTGAGTTTGGGCTGCAAGTGAGACAGACACGTGGAGCTGTCAGGAAGGCAATGAGAGTTTATGTGTCTGGAGCTCGGGAAGAGGTGTGGGCTAGCGATGGAGATTGTAGGATCTTCCAGCTCGTCGATGGTGCGTGAAGAAGGCACAAAAAGAGCTCTGGTAGGATCCAGGCAAGAAGGAGGAGGACCTGGACTTGGGCAGGGTAGTGGAGAGGTGGGTTGGGGAGGCGGACTCCAGAGTTGTTTAAGAAACAGCATGGAAAGGGATCGTGGTTAGATATCTAGTGCCCTAAGAAGTTTAAAATCTAAAATTTCCATCATGAAAGCATTATTCTTAGAGAAATGGATTATTAAAACTCACTGTCAACACTACAGATATCTCATTCCTTTAAAGATATTGAGTCACGGGCGTTCTTACAGGTTGGTGCTGCTGTATCTCTTTTTGGAAACTACCATGTATCTATGTTCATTTCATCCATTTCACATACAAGGCATGTTCAAAATTATTAAATGCTTCTCCTCATCCACTGGGCACACACAACGTTATCTGTCTGTCATAATACCATTGTAAGTGGATCATCACCGAATACAAATACCATGGTGATATGCAAATTTACTAAAAAACTCTGTCTTCCCAAGTTGAAAGCACCTGTCAGAATTGCTATAAAGCACAAGCTGTCAATGGTTCTAGACAGATCATCTTACTATATCCCAATTCAGAATCTAGCTCGATTACACCAGAAGCTCACGGCTTGGCGGTAATGAAGTTGTTAGCACTGCATGGTGGAATTTGCTAAGGTAGTGCAGCAAAACTGTGACCACCTGCCAACATTTGCTGCAAAGAATTCTGGGAAGTTTCTTCCTAGTGTAAAAACACATACTACTGATTACTTTGCACACTAAACATCGGCACTTTTAGGTTGAATAAAGAGCTGATGTGAGAGCAGTGGGATGCGGGTGGTAGGTTACGAAGGGCCGGACGGGAGGACGCTCCGCTCTGAGATTTCCGTCTAGGGTCCAGACACACAGGGGAGGCTCCAGGCTGCAGCTAAACACTTGGAAACCGTCATCACCAGAGGCTCTACCACACCTTCCAACTCTGCTCCAGGGTAGATAGACACCGTCTCCTCCACCTACGCGATCCCACCTGCAGGGTCAGTGCGGTGCTTCCTGACTGAACAACGTTGGCTTCCAGCAGCAGGTGGTTCCTTTCTCTCCTCAGTTTTAGTATTTCTGCTGCTCCATCTAGGTGCTTATGATTAAGTAAGATATTGCCTGCCTGCCTTTTTCTTTCCTTCCTTCCTTCTTTCCTTCCTTCCTTCCTCCTTTCCTTCCTTTTTCCCCTCCTTCCTTTCGTTTTTCCCTTCTAAAAATATATGAGCATCCTGTTATGTCCCAAGTACTGGAGATATACCAGTAAACAGACAGACAAAAATCCCTGTCCTGATGGAATTTGTATTCTAGCATGGGAGGTAATTTAATACGACCAACAGGTGAATTAAATGTAGGTGTCCTTTGCCTTGTAGTGAAGTCTGAATACCTCAGTTTGAATCTTCGCTCTGGTCGCTTTCCGGATGATTTAAGTTACTTTACATTTACAAACTGCCTGGGAGGATTAGGTGTTTTTCACAAAGTGTGCAGTGTTCCTCAAGGTAGTGTATGACTGTACACATAGACATAACTGAAACTGCAGATCTAGCGAGCTTTATGGCATCTAAATGGTGGTTGGATTTCTAAATCCTATAATCCAATATTCTGTGTGTGGGCTCCTTTGTCTTTGAGGTGAGACGTGATTTCCAAAATGAGGTCAAAGAACTTTGAAATGCATTTCCCGGGACCATGCCCAAACCAGCCTGTCTTTGAGAAATCCCACCATCTAGGCGTGGCTGACTTTCTGACTGGTCTGCGGTCACTGTGGCCTCCAGTTCCATTCAGTTTGCTCTCTTGGGGAATGCGCCAAAGACCCTGCCAAAGCCTTATCATTTCCATCATTGCTTATGTTCTCAAGGGCTCAGATCATTTTGGAAGCGGAATGACATTGCATTTTACACCAAACCTTTATTAGTAAAAGGAAATTTAAGTAACTAAGAAGCTAAGGCAGAACTCCTTCTATACGCACGTTAGAACAAGACTTTTTCGTTTGCTTCTAGTTGCTTTAAACTGACAATAATTTCATTATGATTTTCACTGTATGATACTAGAAGCCACAGATAATTTCCTTTAGGCCTCTAGAATTTGCTTACCAAGGACCCCTCCCTGTCCTGGACTTTTCCGGGCTTCATCATGAGCCTGACCCTTCTCTTGTCTGACCACTTGGGTGTCCACTCTTTCCAGCAACACCCGAGTCCTGCAGAAAGCCAATGGCAGCTCTGGGTTTGCCATTATGGTGCCAGACGGTTGGATTTGTTGCTTTAAAAATGTTCTTTTTTCACTTTATGCTTTGATCTTATGTAGACAGGGCAATGCTCATTATCTGAATATTCTTATTTTCCATTTGAAAATAATTATTATTGTGTAAAGATGGTAAAACTCTAAATTATTTCATCAATTGGAGTATCTATTTTATTAATTACTCTTTATTTTAGAAGAAAAATAAATAAAAACAAGATTAACATCAAGACATTTTTCATGTAACGTACCAATTATGCACCTACTGAAGCAGGACATTGACCTGGGCACTAAGGATTCTATTGAGAATAAGACAGACAGGGCTCCTGACTTCCAGGGCCTGTCTCAGGGGAGGGAAATTGATTAGAAATGGAACAAAGTCATCACTGGGGCCAATATCCTTTCAGCGTCACCTCCAACCATTCATGCCTGATCCTGGAAGCCAAGAGGAGCTGAGAGATGCTCCCTAGATGGTGTCACCAAGGAATAAAAGTGGACAAACATGTTAGAAACCCTTTTTCTAGGGTTTGAAACAAATTCATTTGTTTCAAATGGTTGAAACAAATTCATTTAACCAGAAGCCCATTTCCTATTTAACCCAGTTAATTGAGATGTCACGCAGACCATCAGAAGGCACTGAACGTGTCTTCCGGAGAACTTTCGTGTTTGCAAAGACTCCAGCACTGCATTTCCCTTAAGCCCCCCGTGACCTGGTGAGGTTGGCAATGCAGGAATTATTGGTCTTATTTTACAGTTAAGTATAGTAGAAATGTGGCTTTGAGTGTTTACTATGTACAGAGCCTGATCTACTTGCTATGGGGTTTAAAAATGAAACTGAGATGAAAATGATCAAAAGAGTGACCTAGATTATGTTATTAAAATGAAGAAATCTCAGGACATTCCAGTGCGCAGGATGTAGATTGTCCAGAGGGAGTTCCTCCAAGCTGGGGTGTGTCAGAGCAACCTCATCGAGCCTGTGGGGGCTCAATGGCTGGCCCGTTGGGGTTGACTTCTTACCCAAGCCATCGGTGTGGGCGACTGAAGACATTCCTGCAAGATACAGATGACGGCTGGTTCTCATGGTTCGCATTAAGTGCTACTGAAGACATTTCCTTCTGGATGATTCACTGGGGGAATTTCATATAACATGGGGCGGAGGCGGATGGTTTCTGAGGTTTTCGTTTCTTGGATCTTCCCGACTCATATCAGCTCCCACACATACATTACTAGCTGTCGAGTTTCCTCTCATTCCAAATATGTACAAAAAAAGTCTTTTAAACTCCAGTGCAGAAATTTATATTCATCCCTTTTAAATTCCTTCTAGTTGGTTTTGGCTCACTCTCCCAGTTTCCTAGTCTGTGAGTGCGTGGGTTAGAGTGGAGTGCAAGAGCCTCTCACGGCTCTGACCTCGTCCAGCCTTGCACTGCTGGGTCCTGCCACGTCCCGAGCTGTGGTGCAGAGGGCCACGTGGAACGCAGACGAGACTTGGTGGAAGGGTCCTGTGGAACCACAGTGAGTGGGGACGGCAGACATCGCAGGGACAAGAATCACTTCATATTTTTTCTTCAGTGTACAGTGAGTTTCTGTCTCAGAGCAAGTAAATATGTGGACAGCCAGCCCCGGGCGGATGCCAACGCTGGCGTCTGAAACTCGAGGCTTTCCTTGCATGTCCCTGCCCCCACCAGCCCGCAGACATTTGTGCCCTTTCGTCACTGCCCTTTCCCCTGGCAGTGGTGTCCCCTGCAGTCCCCTTCTCTCTCCTAAGAACCTGGACCCTGCAAGTCCCTCTCTTCTGTGTCATCAGCATCTCTCTTCCACATCGTCCCCAGCGGCAGCAGGAGCCCTAATATCTACTGTCCTAAAGCGAACAAGCGAACAAAAAAGGCAACAACTTTAGCAAATTCCCTTAACCCCACGGACTTCTCTGTCTATGTCTGATGTCTCTGTGTCACAGCCAGGCCTTCTTTACATGGCTGTCATCAGGCTTCTGTCCCCACCGAAATGCTTTTTCCCAAAGCATCAATGCCCTCCATGTCACCCAGTTCCAAGGCTATGACTCTAAAGTGCCAGTGGCCTTTAGAACCCATGACCTCCTGGAACACCTTTCGTCTCCCAGCTTCCACGACCCTAGAGCAGGAAGCCTTCCGTCCCAGTCACAGCAAAGCCCTGCGGCATCTGGCCGTGTCTGTGCGCTGTCCGCCTGCCTGGTGCCTCCCACGTGGACAGATTACGCGTATATTGCAGTAGTTCAGCGTGGCCCGGAGGGGGATGGTGGAGCCCGAACCAGCCTTCACATCGAGAGGTGGTAAGAGGTGAAATGAGAGGTTCCCCAGCTCCAGTTTAAAATAAAGATGTCCCAGTATGCAGGTTACAGATGGAACGTGTGCTGTGAGGTGAAGGCCGGCTCCACAGTTACGTACACTGCAAAGCAACTCTGAAACAACGCCACGGGGTCATATTCAAACTGACGGTGCAGGAGGCATTCTTCTTTCTTTAAAGCCGTTTGCCTGAAGGTGGGTCATAAATGAGTCACAGGTCAGCATCTTGGCAACGCCGCGGGCGCGCGTGCTCCTGCGCAACGCGTGGCACCAGCCTCATCCGCCTCCTTCGGAAACTAGCCGTAACTGAACTGAGCCTGAGCCAGGCGGCCTGTTGGCGATTACAGTGCCATACTCCAAGATTAATGTTCTATTAAGGGATTTTAAAAATCGGATCATCACTCAGAAAGCCTGGTAGTCAAATGAGGGTTGTCAGAACAGAATGAAAAAATCAAAAAATCTAGGGCAAGGCTTGTAATTCAGTTCACTGAACAAGCTGGGGAAGAGTGAGTTCATTTCAACAGATATGATGAATTTGTTAAATTCGTGTTAATATCACCTTCAACAGTGAAAATCTCATGCTTCTTACTAAAAGTATATGAGAGGCTATTCTAGAGTCTATCAAGTGTTATGACCGACAGAGGAGAGACCTACAACACCAATCAGTTGTCAAAATGATTAATGTGAGTAACAAGCCAATGCTAACCTAAATACAGAACAATAGTGTGGCAGTGTGCATTTAGTAGTAGTTGGGGAAGATGAGGGGCTGTGTCTAAGTGTACATTTTCACATCTAACCTATGGAATTTTTGTGAATATTTTCATGTTCTAATATAAGTTTCTGAAAAAAATAGCAATTATTCTAAGCATTCGGCTTAATTTAAGTATAAAGATTTATAATTATAAACTAGTCACCCTACCTAAGCAATTTTAAAATCATATAATTTTGCAATGTAACTGAGAAAAATTGCATGCAGTCCTGTCTTCTAAACAAAGACAGTTTCCTTCCTTAAGTCCTGTTGTGTTCAAGTCCCAAGTCTTAGGTGAAGGTTACTGCCGTCACCCCGGTGGGCAGGAGGAGGTTGAGCCAGTGTTTTTCTGCTCCAGGTCACAGCTGTGTTCACAGCTATTAAAGTTCCCAAGTTGGAAGTATGTAAGAGTAGGAGTTTCTATATATTGAACAAACCCAACACTCCCTGTGAAAACGGAAAATGTGATAGCTACTCAGGAACTCTAAGTAGATAGATGGACAGATGGATGGATGGATGGATGAAAGGAGAGATGGATAGAGGGAAAGGATAGATGGATGGATGATGGATGGATGGATAGATAGGTTGCAAGATAGATTGATAGATGGAAGATAGAAAACCTAGGAACAACTGCAGGAGGACAACCAGATACGCTTGCACATCTGTGACAGTGACTTGCTTGTTTATCTTATCCTGGGACCTTCTGGTTCACACACCTGAGTAAGTCTCCCTCTTTGGGGGCTGGGAGCACAGAACCACACTTATTCTCATCTCTGGCAAGTGTAAGATCCTCACAGGCTGCATTTTGGGTGCTGAGTTCACTCCCAGATCACCTCATTTTATTATTTTTTACCCCTTATATTCAATTTTCAGTGTTATTTAGCCTGGAATTTATATCTGTAAATTGTAATTCTGAAAAGGGAAAGACATTGGGAGGAGAGGGCTGAAGTTCTGGGAGATGGTGGGAGGCGGCTGCCAGGCAGACGCAGGGCTTCTCCCGTCCCGTCCTTCTCTCCCGAGGCCTCCACTTGCAGCAGAGGACACCCAGGCTCAGGGAGGACGGAGGGCCACCCGAGGTCACGCAGCCCAGGAAACGGTTGTGTCTGGATTCCGCCCGGGCCTCGCTGACGTGAGCAGCCTCAATCGTGGTTGCTGTGCCCTAGTCCCTCCCCAGAAACCAGGGTGCTCAGCCCTGTGCGGGCAGCTGCCACGTCCTCACGTCCTCAGTATCATCTCTCACCGCGGCCTTTGTACCCCTTGTCCGTGGTGAGATGTGTCACTCCTGGGTGCCATTCCTGGAGCTCCTTGCCTTTGCTCAAGTCTTCCTGCAAACTCTCTTCCTTTGACACACTTTATCATCCTTCAAACCTGAGCTCGAGACCTGCCTTCTTGGAGAAGTCTTCCCTGGCGCTGGGTAGGTTTTCCAGTCTTTGCTGAGGGGGTGAAGGGGGTTAGATGGTCTGAACAGGAGACTGCGTGTGGAGCGGCCTCTTGGGAGCCTCCACTTGCCTTGAAGCGCTAGGACGCACCGAAGGCCTGGTGCCAGCCTCTGCAGCCAGGGCCCGCAGGGCACGGGCCCCTCGGGGAGTCTGAGAAACTGCGTTTGAATGTTAGGAGAGACTTCGCTGTCACCAGCCAGGTGGCCCTAGGTGTTGAGGTTTGCAGGGAGACGGGGACCAGTGGGCTTGGAGTTCCCTGAGTCTCACTTTGCCACCTGCTGGGCCGGCGTGGCAGGGCCCGGCCTGGAAGTGCTGCAGCAGCTGGCCTGCTCTGGTGCTTCAGCCGTAAGTCACTTTCAATGGCAAAAAAGTCCCTTCTGCCCCAAACTCACACAGCTGCTGGGCCTGGGGGTGGATCCCCCGATTGTGACGATTCTCTGCACAGAGGCCTGCGCGAACAGGGGCCTCCCAGCCCTTGCACTGCTCTCTCAGTGCTGAAGATGAGCCCAGGCTCCCCGACACACCACCAAGGGACGAAGGGAGTCTCCTGGCTCTCCTGGACAGTAGCGTCCAGGTCTCTTGCCAGAGAGTGGGGGTGCGGTAGGTGAGGGCCCTGCTGCTGCCTGCGCCACCGCACCAAGCGCAGCCCTGCTGACTGCGGGAGTCGGCAGCGAGATTCCTATCCTGGCATCAGAGGATGACAAGATGGCACACGGGGGCCTGGGTGAAAAACGTGAAGACCCAGCTGGATAGACAATTTTAAACTCCTCAGAGCCAATTCGCTGAAAAAAGTCTTCACTGAACATGAAAAATTATGGTGATAGATGAAAATACAACAGCAGCTACTTTGCAGTGGGCTGTTGAGATGAGCAGAGCCCCAGGCGTGGCCTGGGGTCAAATGCGAGTCAGGGTGAGTTGGTCGCTATGCCTGGGTGGGACGTGATGCCCGGGTCCTCATCCTCAGGGCAGGTGCGGCCCTGCCTCTCTCCAGGGAACACAGAGGGAAGGGGCTCCCCTGGGGCGAGGGCTGGGCAGCCCCAGGCCTCCTCGCCCCCGACAGGGTGCCTTGCATCCCTCCAGGGATTCAGCTAGCAGGTGCGAGAACACAGACTGCGACTGCAAGGCTAATTCCTTTCCACACTTGGCAGTGACCCACCCAGCATGGAGAAACGATTCAAACTTCAATTTAGAGTTTTGTGACCAGTCCTTCACTAATGAAAGGGCAATGGAAAATTCACAGGGAACTAAGTAGCCCCCTTTTCCTAGGTTCAGAGGGAGAAATACTAATATTTACTGAATCCTTTCAAACATTAACACCATGCTGTATTTCTTCAGTGGCTTCATTTACATATTCGTTAATTCAGATTTCTTTCTACATAGTTCTGATTGTTTATTAGTCAAGTGAATAAATACTAAAGATCAAAGCACTTAATTAGGTAGTGATTGCATCCACCTAATTGATGGCTATTTTCTTTATGTACACTCAACAGAGTGCCTGGGCAGGCGTTGTGTTTAGGAAACCGTCTTCATTGTTTGAATCGAAGGACATGGAAAAGCAGAGGGAAGAGCACAGTTTTGGAGCAAGATATGTCTGGGATACCATTAGTTCTCGTTATTGGGAATGTAGACATGTTGCAGAATCTCTCTGGGCATCGAGTTATGCATAATAGGTCAATAATGCACATTTCAGAGGGTTTTTGCAAGATCTAACTAAGAACGCACAGAGAATGTCTGTGAGTCGGTGCTCCGGAAGTGACGACCACTTCATTCTTTTTAGCTAGTGCAGAGTTTGGCGTGTGCAGGCTGTGGGCTCCGCACATACAAGGCCTTAGCTCCTTCATTCCCCCCAACACGTTTGTGGAACAGGGTCCAACTGAAACCTGCTTTTACAAGAAGGTAAGTGATTTCCCCAAGATCTCACCACCAGTGAGGGGTCGAGCCAAGATTTGAACCCAAGCGGTGTGTACCCAGAGTCCGAGCTCTTTGCTTCTTCAGGAGCACGTGCAAACAAGGGGTCCTAGTGAGTGTGAGACTTGGCAGGGACAACCTGCCAGAAAGGACACAGAGTAAGGGAAGTGGTCAGTTGAGTGCAAGAGAGAGAATAAAGGCAAAGACAGCGGGCGGACTGAGTCTTGGGCGCCTGGGGAAGGGAGTTCAGAGGGTAGAAGAAAGCGAGGAGAGATTGGGGGAGGTGGGGGAGGGAAGAGAGAGGAGAAGTTGGGGTCTCCACAGGGGCCCCTGAGATTCTACTGAAGGACCTTCTGGTAGCTGACTGCTCTGAGAAGAGGCCTCTCAAATTCCTGCACACCAGAAGCGACTGCTCAGCCAAAGCTGGATCCAGGTGTCAGATTTGAAACTATTGCAAGAGTTGTTCTTGATATATTAGAGATGAGGTCTGGAAACTTCCAGAAGAGGCAAATGCCTTACCTAACGTGACGGCCTCTGAGTTATTTTATTTGGCATAAGGTACTTTGTAGTTGATCCAAACTTACCATCATTCATTCCTAACAATTCCAAAAAGGGCACCAAGTACAGAAATGACATTGAACCTGGGCAGCCAGAGGCCTCTGTGAAAAAGCTATTTCCATAGAAATAGGCTCTTTACCATAGAAACTGCATGAGGTCACTTGGGACAGAAATAGAACTAATTTCACCTTATTTGCTCCAGAATATAGTAACTTTAGGCATTTCTGTCAGTTGTTAGAAGAATAAAAATGACTCTCTGCTTTTATGTATGAGGATAGAAAGTATATTAAGTCCTTACTATGTTTATGTACCTTAATGATCTTCTCAAAGGAAGAATCAAGCTGTCATCCTAGTAACTTGGGGCTCTGTGGCTTGGAGATCTTAGACAGGGGCAGGGGCACTTCCATCAGGGGACACAACAATGACTCCACTAAACCAGAAGAAGAGACTTCCATGAGACTGCTGTGGGACCCTAAATGCCACTGGGCCAACAGCCAAAAAGGAATTCGTCTACTGGCTGGAGTGACTGATCCTAATTACCAGGGGGACATCGTGTTGCTACTATACCTGGGGCAGGGAGACTGTGTCTGGAGCACTGAGGGTTCCCTGTGTGCCTCTTAGTACCTGCAGGTAAGAATTAACCAAAAGCAAAGTTCAGTAGAAAGCTAGAGAAACCACAGAAGAGGCAGGACGACCAGGGACGTAAACCCCTGGGAATGAAGACGGGGCTTCCTCTACCAGGTAAAGAACCAGAGCGGCCACGGTCCTGGCTTAGGGAGGGAAATGGGGAGTCGTGTAGATGCAAGCCTCCTGCCAAATCCCCAGGAGCGGGGATTGTCGACGCTTTGTAGTTCTCTATTTACTTATTACACATACATAGTCTTCTATATGGTAACTGTTCTTTTCACGCTTTCCTATTTTTATCTTATGTACAAGTTGTCGGAAATTAATTTTATAATTTATGCAAAAAGCTCAGCGAGACTATGATTGAATTCGAAGAGTGATTAATATAGCCAGTGACTAATACAATGACTGTCGGGACTATGTGTCTCCCCCTTGGGGAGAAAGAGGGCTGATTTCCAGCAAGTTCCGTTGCCGCCACCCCACAGCGATTCTCTCCCATCCAGTGAGACCCAGCTGTGGCCTTTCTCACAGATCCGAGCCTCCTCGGCCCTGGACCAGGCCTTCCTTGAGCGTCGGTCTCGGCTGCACAGCACGCGGCTGCCCCCTGTGTCGGCCGCGCTGCCTTCTGGAGGGTTCTCTCCCTGCCTCCCAGCCAATCCCTGTCGCTCTGATCCTCCATTTTACCTAAAAATTCTTTACACTCAACTTTCCCTGTTTAAATTACTCTGTGGTTTCTGCTTCCCGATTGAACTACAACTGATACGAGCCCATAACCATCTGAGGAGAAAAAACACAAGTTTAAGCGTGTTAAAAATCAACGCTACTGAATAAACAGCACGACACTCGCGTTACCGCGAGCTGAAGCACATTCTTCACTGATTTACGCATTTGGTTCCTGGATGTCTTTTGTTCTGCTCTTATCTCTAACATAGCTTCATGAAATCTTGTGTAAAGGCCGTCAGGGTGCTTCATTTTCCCTGCGTCGATAGCTTAATGCATAAAATCCCTCTATTTCGGGAAAACATCGCCGGCGGGTCCCTGAGCGCTCGCCAGCCGGGGCTGGTCACGCTGTGAGCCATCTGGGCCCGAAGACGGCTCAAAGCGGGCATGTGGAGTGTGGAACGTTTCCAGATCGAATGCGTGTGTGTTTGTGAATTCCTCGTCTCATTTTCTGACCTCAAACTGTAATCTTAAATGAAAAAAACCAAAAAACAAAAAACCCAGAACTTCAAAGGAAAATTACTTTTTAATTTCTTGGTGGAACAGAGGAAGAGCAAAGCCCTCCCAGCTGCACCGGATGCAGGGCGGCAAAGTCATTTCTCCTCGCGGCATCGGGCCTCTCAGCCAGCCATCGGATCGCACGGCCAGGGCGCTCCCGCTCCGGAGTGGCCGGCCGGGCATCGCCCTCCGATTTGGATTTCTGGGAGCTGTTTTTCCTCAGTAGGGCTGGCTTCACTTTCCTCCATCTGCTGAATAAAATATTATCTGGATTACTTAAAAATTTGTTTTCTAAAGGGATCTGTGTTTCTTGTTAAAGAAACAAAGATTTCGAACTGATGGGCCTGAGTCAGCCTCAAGCCCCTTCCATTCCCTCGCGTTGGCTGCAAGCCTCTTCCACATCTGCACGCGAGGACGCGAGAGCACGTAGCCGTGTGTCCCGCGTCTGTCCAGGAACTGCGCACCTGGGGAATGCACTGGGAGTGAGGGGGCGATGTCACCTTCACAGGTGGCGTCCGCAAAGCCACAGTCCATGTGCTTCTCTTTAGCATTGTCATTCTTCCAAAGGAGTCTGGAATGTGCCCGGAATAGAGAGGGTGTGGTGCGCTAGGAGGAAAATGTGATTTTCACTGGTGACTAACCGGCCACATGATGTTGGGAAGCTGCCTCGCCGCGCCGGGCCCAGCTTCCACACCAGCGATGAGAGGGCCAAGCCTCCTTCCAGCTGAGGTTTTCTCCTAGATTTCCCCTAAAAACCCACCCTGGAGAGACTGGCAGCGGCAAGCTGTGGGTGTCCCTTGCCGAGCCTGTGCGTGGCTATTCCATGTGTGGGACGCTCACTTCTACCTGGATATTAGAATAAAGATAACCACGGCTTTCAAAGGATGTTCCACAGGATGCAAGTCCCGTGAGATGGGCTGGAAAAAAGGGGGGTTTTGTGATCAAGCCCTGGGGTGTAAATTGGCAGAGGGTGCCAAGCAGGTCAGGGGCAGGAAGAAATGTAGCCCCTCTGACGTGAGTCCGGCTTGGGCCGGGAAGGAGGTAGGTGGAGATGGGGTCTTCGCCATCCCATGTGCTCACTTGGCATCTGGAGCATGTGCCAGGAGACCTTCCTGCCCCTCACTCCTCAGACTCTAAGCAGACGTTTTGGCAGTGCGCCAACTTGTGAAAAGCCCTGAGACCCAGCCCCTGGGGAACCCCTCGCAATCTGGCCTGATCCTGCCATTTTCCAAAAAGAAACAGGTTGCACAGCAAGGCAGTTGGGGAGAGATGCCTTCCAATGCCCAGTCACGCCGGGAGAGGCTGCCCTGCCACCCCTCACCACACCTCTAGTCCCACCTGCTCTTCCTCTGGTTACACCTCCCTGCAAGCTCTGTCCAAACAAAGGGGAAACCAGTAGCACTCCAAGCTGTCTGGTCCTGTGGGGATGGTCTGGTTCATTTCCCAAGCACCCAGCACGTGGCAGTCTCCATGCTTGAGCCCTGGGCTTGCTAGCAGTGCCACTGGGGACCATCACTAGCCTTCTCGAGTCTCAGCTTTGTCCTTGGTAAAATGGAGATGATATTTTCTTATGTTGTAAAGACTAAATGAGGCAATGCACATGGGGCTAAATGAATGACCTTAAAAACCTGCTTTATAACATACAATAACACTCGACCACTTACTCACTGATTTAACCACTGTGTGCTGAGCCTTCACTGCAAGCCTGATACTATTCAGACCAGGGGACAGAACAGTGAACAAGGAGGACATGAAACCTGTCCACACAATCCTCATATTCTAGTGACACAAGCCACAGAGCAAAGATATCCAAGTTCCATGAATGACGTATAGGATTTTCAAAGATGTTTCAGAGGCTACAAATTTAGAACTGGCTCTAGGACTACAGTTTGGGAAAACAGGATGCTAGAACCCTCACTCTCTGTTTGTGCCTCTATGGGAGCCTTTCCGAATAGGTTACAGGTACCTCCGGAGATTCACAGGATGGGATGGAGAGGTTCTTTTGATGGAAAAGCTCTCTGAACTCCTTGGTGTGCACATTATTCATTATTATATTTTATCATGCAGGAACCTTCTGTTCTTTTAAATGTTTGAACATGTAAGGTCAACATTTAGATTCAAACTAAATCTAAGGCTTTTATTCTCATGCTTTCTGGTGCTCCCGATATGCTAACTGGTTTGGGATGTGGAAGGAAAAGAGATCCCTGCATAGTTAACGAAAGAGATCCGACAGCTAAATCTCTGGTGACTCATCAGCACCCTGAAAATGTGAGGGGCCAGCTTCTCTCCACTCCTGTCTGAGGTTGTCAGAGGCTCTGACGATATTCAGGACTTCAGGATTACTGATTATATGGGCTAGTCTTTCCATTAGAAAAACGGGCTCGAGAATGCAATTCGTTTGAAATTTCTTTGGAAGAAATTTGTTTGGTGTTTGGACCTTAGAACCAAGAGCTATTTTCTGGCCTTCATGATTCTTGGAAATCTTTTTGTGAAAATGACATGGCAACTGCTGCTTAAACACTTAACATTTATATACTATTAATCACCAACCAAGTCATGGCTTAGTTGGTTTTGAAAAAGTAATGTCTGTAATGGTGGATACCTTGGAAACAAACAAACAAGACATCCATCCATTTAAAAAAATTAAGAGAACAGAATAAATTATTTCTAGTACATTTGTTTCTTGAGAAGCAGAGAACTAGTACTAGACATTTGATTGTGATAATCAATGAGCTATTCAAGTGATTGTTTAAGACAGTGTATTTCCAAAGTTTATCTTTCACGGGAGTGAGTCTATTTTTGGTGTGAATTTCCAGTGCAGCAGACTCACGATTGTTTACTCTCTTCTGCTGGTTTGTGCCCAGCGACAACTCTGGTAATGTCTGTGGGTTTCATTTCCTAGAAGGAACGCCCCTAAGGAATTCTAGTGCCTGCCTATTCCCACGTAGGTTTATTTTTTTTCCCTTGAACTATTTTGCCATTTCAGTCAATATAATTTGGGGGAAAATAAAGGAATTTGAATGATTATTTACAATTTTATTGCTTAAATCTATGAGTTTGCTCATAGTTTAAATGATGAGTTAGGTGTCCAGTAGAATTCCATGATGAAACTGGTCCAGAGAGTGGGGGTGATAATGATTACAGCTAACATCTGTGGATCACTTAACACATAGCAAACTTGTGAGGTACGCACTCACTAAGTCTCACGACAACCCTTGACACGGGCCCCGATCTTTCTCAGTTTACAGTGCACTTGGTATCTCAGTAAATTTTCCCAGCTACCCTAGGACAAAAGAAATACCAAACAATTTTCAATAGTTAGGTCTAACCAAGCCAAGAGTCGCAGTATCACAGCAGACATCAAGAGTATATCAAGGATTTATGCAGTATCTGGTAGACATCTTCATGCTTCCCTTGGAATTTTTATTTTTTTTGTTTTTTAAGAGACAGAATTTGGAGTGCAGTGGCTATTCACAGGAGCAATCACGGCAACCTAGAGCCTTGAACTCCTGGCCTCAGCCTCCCGAGCAGCGGGGACTACAGGCTCACCCTGCTGCACCCGGCTCTCCCCGTGAAGATCCGAAATGTGCACTGGTGCCCCTGTGAGTTTGCTGTGGCATCCCGGGGTGCCCCGGCACACAGTTTGGGAATCATGGCCTCATAAGGTAAGTCTTACTAATATCCCAATTTTACATGTTGGGAAACTGAATCTGAGGGAGTTTAGGGACTTAGCCAAGATGATACGGATGGTAAGAAGCGGTGGCGCAGGGGGCCAAAGCTGTGGCGGCTGACCCAGAGCCTCCGCGCCTCGCCCCACAAGCTCGGTACTGTGGGGCAGTTTCAGGGTTCGGAAGCCTGAATTGCTTAAGTAGAAAGGAGGATTTGGGGTGCCCATCAAGGCATCTGAGGCAAAAGGATGACCTAGAACTAATTTGCTCATTTTTCTATCACCTTTTTGCCCATCCACTCATTCATTTCATTCACTCAAAAGCACGTATCGCCAGGCCCTGGGCCGGGTCCCGCGGAGCTCACGGGCCAGTGGGAAGGACAGCGAGGGATGAGGACAAGAGCCGGGACTCTCTGGGCACGGGGGGCACAGAGCAGGCTGTGTGCTGGGGGGCGAGGGGCAGGCTACGTGCTGGGGTGGGGGCCGCGGGCCGAGCGGGTTTATCTGCAGCAAGGACGGAACGAGTCACACCAAGCGAGGCCAGAGAGAACAGACCGGCTGCCGGGAACCGGGCTGCAGCCTGCCAGGGCTGTCCTTGTATTTCATGACCAAACGGCCTGTGCCCCGCTGACTCACTGACGTCTCACCTTCATCAGACCGTTATAAGTACACATTTATAAGTTCAAGCCTGCATGTGCGCATTGGTGAAATTCATACTTGGCTCCGTATGAAATTTGGAAATAGAAATTCAATGTCTTAGCAACTTTTACTTACCTTTGTGTGTGTGTGTGTTTCCTTTTTAAAACCAGTAAGTCATGCACGGCTCCACCCTTGGATCAAACAATGCATGACTTTTCCTTACTGCCAGAATCACATTTTCCTCCAAGGAGGCCACATTTTACAAATGCAGCACCTACTTGTAAGGTGACTCAGAAGCTGTCATTTCTGCACCGAGAGCTGTCTGGGGAGGGACAGCCACGCAGATACAGGGTACGTGCTAGAAGGGTGCAGGCTTGGGTGGGGTCTTTAGGAATAAATTCGAGAAGGGAGCGGAGGAGGAGAGAGTGGGATCTGGCAGGAGCTCCGTGTGCGAGGTCGAAGGCTGAGACCCCACCACTGCCCAGAGGGTTGTCACCACCAGGTCGTGGAATGCACGTGCTGGCAACAGCTGGTTGTCAGGAGGCCGGCTGGGGAGTGTTTGGAGATGACGCTGAGGCAGGCAGGGATGCGGTTATCTGGAGCTGGGTCACCTTGCTGGGAGACTGGCATTTTCTTAAAGCCACTGAAGGATTTCAGCAGACGAGAGTGGCAATCTTGGCCACGTAGGCCATCAAATGAGCCACTGATATGCAAAGTCAGCCCTTAGTATACATCGTACCATTTTAAATAAATTTGTATAGCCCTTCCTATTTTCCACTGTCAATCAACAAATACTGATTAAGCTTCTATTGTGTGCCAGGTGCCATGTTGGGGGTGGCCTCTGAGGGCCACTAACCTTCCCCTCGGTGGCGCTCCCTGGGCCTCCCCCTCGCCACACTGCCAGGGAGGAAGAAAGAAAAGCAAACAGCTGAGGGTGCTAGTGACGTTAGTGCAATCCCTTGATGATTCTTGTCCAAACTGCGGAGCGTTCTTTATCTCAGTGGACAGGGAATGGAGTCACTGTCTCATGCAGACTACATGTCCCTGTCCTTTGGAAAAAAAGGGATAAAAAGCTTGTCTGCTGTGTGTATTGTAAGGCATTTAATAGGGCATAAGAAGGTTTTTCTGTTTCCTAAGAAGGGAGCAAAATGGTCTCCCTGCTACCAGACCCAGGTAGGTATCCACTCTGCTCTCTGATACAGGCTGCTCTGCCCTTTCTCTTTGACTTTTCCACACTCAGAAGTCCAGGTGAGATAGACAGTTGTTAGTGTGCGTGTGTGTGTGTGCGTGCGTGTGTAAGTTAGAGAGAAGGAAAGTTCTGGAAAGTTCTAGAAACTCAATCACCTCTTGCGGGCTGTGTGCTGAGGAGGATGAGGTACGCACGGGAAACACCTCCTCATCCTCCTCATTCCTGCCTCTGTGACCCCGGAGCTGACCTTCCTGGCCTTCATCAACAGGCCCCGTGCCCTCTGCCTTCTAGTAGGGTTTGCCCGACATGGGCTACGTGCAGAAAATGGAAAGATGTGAGGACAGTGAGGTCTGAGCACTAACACTGTGGGTGCCCATCCCACAGGGTCCACCGGCGTGGCCACGTCCTTCCACCACAGATCACAGCTGCTGTCAGGAACTTGTCTCCACACTCTTCCCGTGTCCCTTGCAGCCTGTGATGGCGATGGCTGCTGGGGCCCTGGGCTGTCCGCTCGGTTGCCCCAAACCCTACCCAGCTACTCAGACACCCTGCTGGGTGAGCCACTGCACTGTCTGCTTTTCGCCCGACCCTCCCTGCTGCACCAGGGCCGACAAAGAAGGGAGATAATAAACCACACCTTCATTGCTGGTAGATGATTTTACACAGACGGATCTTTTCTGGGGAGTGAAAGCAGTGCTGGGGTTTGCACCTGGAAGGCATGAAGCTGAGAAGTAGGCCATGTAAGCGGCTGTGCTAGAAATTACAACACACACCTTTTTCACTGTTTAAAATTAAGCAAATTTACATATAGTAAAATACACCAATTTTAGTGTACAGTTCTGAGAGTTTTGAAAAACATACTCGACCATGTAACCACTACCACAAAGAGGACATAGGACAGCTCCATCAGCCCCCCAAATTTCCCCGTGCCCCTTTGAAGTCAACCACCCCATCCTCTCCCAAGCCCAACAACCACTTGTCTTTGGCCTGACCCTGTAGTTTTTTCTTTTCCAGAATGTCATATCGGCGGAAGCATGCTCTATGTACCCCTTTGAGTCTGGTTCCTTTAATATAATATATTTAAGATTCATCCGTGTTATCGTGTGTAACAATAATTCATTCTTTTTTCAATAGATTTATTGGATGTCTTTTGGGTCCACCTGAGCACATGGCCTCAAAATGAGTGGGTTCTACTTAATGACACCAACTTCTTTACCCCCATCTCCCTAAGCATTTGGATTCCCCCTTCACACTCTGCTGCAGAAATTCTGACATTCTGACCTTATCGAATGTAGGTCACCATTAAATTCAAGTTTCAGTCCATGAATGAAGCCAACTAGTAAAGCCATTCCAGCTGTGAAAGCTAGAACATTGAATTCTGAATCTTGTAAAAGTGTTCCCACATTGGCAAGTTCAGCCAGATCCAGTCATATTTTATCCGTGTTGTTCTGCGACCCTTAAAATCCACATGTTCCTTGGGGTCCTGCCAAAACAAATCACGGCAATGATTTTGGCGCATAAATCATTTCTGTCTACTGAAGACCTTGTAGCTGCCCCCCAGGGCATGCTGGGTCTGAGTGATGGGACCGCAGGCAGTGAGAGGCAGTGGGGGGCATTTCAACAGCCACCCCAAGTGAGATGGTCAGGACTCTTTAAACAAGGGTGGGACGTAAGTTCTACAAAGAGTCGAGAGTCTGCCATGCGGGAGACTGCTGTAGTCCCTTGGGTGGCAGCTTTGGGTGTTCTCGGGCTATTGGATTCCATGGTAGCATCTCTGGGGTTATCTGGGGAGATGGGCTGAGGGCTGATGGGGTCCCCACGCCTCTCTGCCACTTAACCAGAATTGCTTCTTTTATATATTTTCTTTATAAAATTTTATTTGAAAAATTGTATTTCCTTACTAAAAAAGAAGTCAAAAAGTCACTTCTTGGAAGGACTCAGCTCTTGAGAGTCTTCCCAGATGAAACTCACAGAACGTCTGGTTCTCCTGTGTCAGGATCACTGGCGCTCTAGGGCTGGTGACTCTCCGTTGGCATCTTCTGTGGGCATGGAAGCTATTTTCTGAAAAATCGGAGCTGAAACCCCAATTACACTGACGAGGTACCACCACGTGTTTCAGTATGATTCAACTGTGGGTTAATGGGGTCAAAGTGTTTGCAAGGCTGCTGCCAAGGCAGTCCCTGAAAAGGAGTCTCTTCTGGGAGTGCACCAGAGCATGGGTGGGGGAGTCTGCGACGCCAAGGCCGCTGGGTGGGGCGTGTGACCCTGCATAGCTCACGTGAGCCCAGAATGCCCTGCCCCCGGCCAGTGACGGCAGCACGCGGGCGCTGCCCCGGTCACTGCGGCCGCAGCAGCACAGGCACAGACGTGGGCAGCGATTCTGGGATGGGCGAGGTGGGCATGGAGCAGAGACAGGATGAATGGGCATTTCAGGCACGTTGAGGTGACAGCGACCCAACACCTCAAGGAGTCATCAGAGGAAAGGAGGGGACTGGAGAAGCTGGTTTTGGGATTGTCAGTGGGAGCTGAGATGAGAACAGGTGAGCTATTTAAGACCAACAGACTGAAACACTGAGAAAACTAGTAAACCACAGTTTTGAAGACCGGATTATTTGGGGATGCTGATTTAGGCGAGGTTCCTGATTAGTGGTCTGTGAATACTACCACTAATAGATTCCATTTTTCTTGTGTCTTTTTGTGCCAGGCACTGTATTTGGTATCTTACATCTACAATCTTATTTCATTCTTGAAAAATATAACCACCATCATTAGCTAGATCTATAGATTTTTTAAACAAACAAAAAAGACCCAGCAACATTCAGTGACTTGCCCAAGGTCGCCTTGCTAGTAAGTAGCAAGGTAAGATTGAATTCTGATCGTGCTGATTCCCAGGATCTTACATTTTCACTCACATGATGAAAATAAGGTGAAAATTTTAATATTGTATAGTATATAAAGAATTGCCTTAAAACACTCCTAAATTAATTCGCACTCCTTCTCACCTAAAGAAAATTATAAATAGCAGCAAATACTAGGCAAACAAATTATAGGTTTTTGACAAATTTTTTCTTCACATAAATTAACTTCCAGTAGATTGACAAATTCCCATCTTCGCACCTCTCGAATCTTTTAGCTTCTCTTCCTCCCCGCCCGCCACTGCTACGTTGCGGACCACCTTTATCTTTCGACTGTATCACGTAAGTGGCCTTCTAACTACCTTCCTGCATCCTCTCCCGCCCCTGCAAACACTCCTCGAACCCACGCACGAGGTGTCTTGGCAGGATGCTAACCCTGCCCAGAACCCTTCCGTGGCTCCCACTGCTCAAGGGATAAACACGCAAGGCTGTCCGCTCTCAGGCTCTCGTTCATGTTGCCAGACTTTTCCTCCACGCTCCTCTCCGGTGTCTCGGGCTTCCCCAACACCCTTCCAGGATTCTGTAAGGTCAAAATTATTTTTATAATAACACTAAAAAAATTTCCTGTGCCAAAGAATTCCAAATAGTTTATATAGATACTTTCCCCTGGAGAAGGGGGAGCACGACTCTTCACTCATTATGCGTGTGGGCTGCACAGAGTGGCTTCCCTCCACAGGGGACAGAAATGCAAACAGAAGAGAGTAACGTTACAGCATGGCAACCTGACACACACCGTGAGTGTCTGGCATACCTGTGCCAGAGGACCAGGGTCCACGGCAGCAGTGTGCAGTCAGGTTGACAGTGTGTGCCCGCGACAGGATGCGATGACACGGGCATCTTTAATTTCGTGGGCCATCCCCCAGACCCACAGACCCAATCTAATGAAGAGAAAGCATCAAACTCCAATGAAGGGACATTCTGCAAAATACCTGACCAATGTCCCTCAAAACTGTCAAGGTCACCAAAACCAAGGAAATTCTGAGAAATGGGCATAGCCAAGAGGAACCTAAGGAGACAAAATAGCTCAGCGTCATGTGGTGCTCTGGAAGGTCCTGGACCAGAAAAAGGCACCAGGTAAAACTAAGGAAATCTGAATAATGGATGGACTTCAGTTAAAAATAATGTTGCAGGATAGGTTCCTAGTTGCGACAAATGCGCCCTACGAATGCGAGGTGTTGGTGATGAGGGAAATGGGGTGTGGGGTGTGAGCACTCTCAGTATGAGCCTCGCAGTGTTTCTGTGCGTCTGGATGGGGGTTACTAACGCTGCGTGTGTACATGGCATTTGTTGAGAAAGTAGATCTTAAGTGTCCTCATCTCTCTCTCTCTCTCTCTCTCACACCCACACACACAAATGGTAACTCTGTGAGGTGAGGAATATCTTAATTAGCTTGACTCTGATGAACCTCTAACAAGGTCTATGGAGATCAAATCATCACGCTGTGTACCTTAAATATGTACATTTTTTGTCAACTATATAAAGCATTAAAAATACTCTGAAATAAAAGAAAAAAACCCACTAAGACATTTTTGCCTTCTCCGCTGCGTTAACATTTTCCCTAATGGTGCAAAAACAATGGTGCCAACACCTTGGCAAGAATCTAGGCAGTGACAACAAACTCTACCAGGGGACCTATATTTTCCATTGCCACAGGAGTATGAATTATTGATTTTATTCAATCTTGACTCTCGAGTGCCTGCCTGCCCTTGGAATATTCTGAGTCACAAAAGAGGAGGTGCACATAGAACAACACGTCAGCACGTCCAAATACACGGGGGACCCTGAAGAAGAACTCGGGTGCACTGCTTGAGTTGTGAGCTGAGCTAGTCTCTTTCTTTTTCTTTTTCTTTTATTTGAATAGATTTAGGGGGTGCACGTGGTTTTTTGTTATGTGGATGAATTGCAGGGTGGATGCACCATGAGCCCGAGACAGGAGGGCCAGGCCTCTCCTGATGAGATTAGCAGAGGCAGCAGCTGCGGGTGCACAAGCTGCCCACTCCCCCCTCTCTCAGCAGTGACAGCGGTCTCTGTCCTTCAGGGGCACAAAAGCACCCAGATTCCCAGCCCCCACCCTGACCCCGCTGCTGCAGACGCGGCGGAGGCAGCTGTGTGCGCCGAGTGCAGGGCCAGCAGCCTGGCCGTGGGCTGTGGCTGTCTTGCTCCGGTGGGCGAGGCTGGCCGTGCCAGGGCCTTGCCTCCAGCAAGGTGGGCCCCTCCCAGAAGAGACAGGCGGCCAGGGAGAGGACTGCCAGCCCTGCTCTGCTTGGTGTGGCTTTTTAGTGGAAAAAGGATGAGCCCCAAGCTCTTGGAAGCTGGGTGTGATAGGCGCTCTGTTGAGGTGGGGCAGCTGCTCCCAACTAGCCCGGCTTAGTTGGCCCCTGTGGAACCCTCACGGGTCCTCAGCAGAGACAGCCTTTCATCAGCAGTCGTGGGGGAAGGGAGGAAAAGGAGAAGGCCCCGGATGGCGGGGAGCTGGTGTCCGGGTCCTCTTTGTCTTACGGGGCACTCCGGCATGCTGCATGCTCCTCTCGCCCGGAGGTGACCTGACCTGAATGCCCAAGCTCCGGGAGACCCACGGTTCCCCCAGGACCCACCAGCTCCCCAAGGCTACTGCAGTCTGAGTGGGTGCTGGGGGTGTTGGCTGTGGGTCTGTCAGTTTGGCAATCTTGGTTTAGGTTCTTGGTGTGCTCTTGGCTGAAGAGTGACCGGACACACGGGAGCAAAGTAAGCATGAAAACGAGGTTTGCTGAGAAGAGCAAGATAGGTTTACAGACCAAGAGCAAGGTACGTTCACCACAGATGATGAACGGGCCCCTTGTCTTAACAAGAAGCTCTGCTTATGGTCTGGGGTCCTGTTTTAAACTGTCCTTGTGGTTCAATTGTCACCGTTGAACCACTTTGATGGACAGCTAATGACATGATAATTAGCCTCAGGTTACTCTAGGTCACTTTCCAGATCCTATGGTGCCTGGGCTGCCTGGCCGTCTTGCAGATTGGCAGGGTGTTCCTCCTTCCCCCAGGTGCTCGGAGCAGAATTAAGGTGGGGCAGCACCAAGACGGGCACCTGCCCTTGTCCTTCTTCCCCAGGTGGGGCGATTGCTTGAAGCAGCACCAAGGAGAGGCACCTGCCTTTGTCCTAGGATGGCCCGAGGTCTCTTGTTATTTACCTAACAGATAGGTGATGCAGAGCCCCACCCAGGGGCTGACATTCCTGTGTCAGGGCAACTGCAAACTCACTGTCTGTCCATGAAGGAAGGGAAGGGAGCCGCACTCTCTGTGCAGAGCCCGGGTGTGATGCACAGAGTGCTACTGGGGGACACCCCCGTAAGCCTAGGACATCCAGTGGCTCACCTGTTCCAAAAGCTGGTGTTTGGGAGCAGAGGCGGCTGTGTCTGCAGCACTGGGTGGTCGAAGGAGGGGATGCCCCCATGTCCCCATGTCAGTGTCCCTTCCTGGGCTCTGGTGCTGCTTCTGCTCTGGGGTGGGGACGCTCTCCTACCCTATGACTCCTCTCTGCGCTCGTGTCTCCACTGGGAGGGGTGCAGACAACTTTGCGTCGTGAGCCAGGGGCTCTCTGGTGCAGGACAGTGTGTGCCCCTCTGTCCTCTGTCCTGAAATCCTTCTCGGCACTTCCCAGTCCCCGGGGCAGCCCTGGGGGTCAGAACTCCGGGGAATATCGCTGCTCTTCTGTGTCTGCCTGCTCCTTTGTGGTTGTCACAGTCCAAGCAGGTGCTGGGGAATGTTCTTGTGGGAGCCGGTGACAGGGAGACTGAGGGGCCGTGACTTCCCCGGCAGGATAGAGGCACCGGTGTGTGTGCAGGCAAGATGGCAACCACCACCTGCACTCGGGTCTGTCACGGGGGGAAGCGGCTGTCCCCGGGCCTGCAGCCTGGTGCTCTGCCTCCCAGAAGCTCTCAGTCCGCCGAGGGCAGCAGTACCTAGATTCCTCAGGGTAGAAGGGACTCTCACAGGTCGGGAGCGGGCAGACTGCCACGGGGGGAGGGCAGGGGAGGAAAAGCGAACACTCCCACCCACCCTTTCTGCCCGGCTCCGAACATGCAGGGGTTGGTCTCTGCCAAAATCTTGCTCCTCGTTCTGCTCCACGACTTGTTCCAGTGGGGTCTCGGGTTAAGGGTAAGTTCTGGCAGCTTTCCCTCGATGTTTCACCTGGGCTATGCTTTTTTTGTCTGAAATTTTTCTTCTTTTTGGGACACTCTGGCCACCGTTGTCTCTGGTCGGCCGTCTTGCCCCCTCCAAGCTGCTCTTTTTCCGTAGAATATCATTTTTACTTGAAAGAACAACTGGCAGACAAAAATACGGTTATTCGGACTTAAGTATTTGGCAGAGTTGCTCAAAAATTAATGAAGCGGGCCTGTCACTTCAAGGAAACAACTGACAGTATTTGTGGTCCGTGATGAGATTTGAACTTTGGAGCACGAATTAGATCACACGCGGTGGTCGTTGACTCAAGCGCATCTTGGGGCCCTGAACGGATCTTTGTTGATTGGTACATTACTTGTACATTACTTTATCTTCAGTTTCTTAATTTTCCATGGCAAATGAATATCATCGTATTATTCATATCCGAATGAATTTTTGAAACTATAATATATATGTATTTTTCTATTCTCCAAGTCTAATGCAGTCCATTTGCCGGGGTTTGGTGCTGCTGCTGAAATTTCATTGCAGGGCAGAGTGGAGGCGCCGCGGCTGTTCCAGTAGCCTGGAGCGTGAGGAGGTTGTCAGTGTCCTTCCCAGTCCGAGGGGAGTTTGGTCGCCTCAGTGAAAGACCCCGGACAGGCTCAGCGATTGGTGGAAAGATGAGGCGTTTCTTAAGCAGAGCCTGGGGCGGGACTTGTGCACGGGGTTTGTCGTGGAGCGCGGCACGCAGATGGGGAGCGAGGGGAGTTGGCGAAGGCAGAAGGTGGTCTTGGCTGGGCCCGGTCCCAGGGCAGCTGTGGAGTGGGAATGGCGCCACAGGGTTGGTCATGCTTTGGGGAAAGGGGTCCGGTCTGCGTACTAGTCAGGCATGCCCTGTGTGTGGGAGTGACCTTCTGGGAACAGAAGCTGTCACTGTCCCCAGG
>NW_012148563.1:2876377-2877288 GCF_000956105.1 Propithecus coquereli | reverse complement strand
AACAGGAAAGCTGAAGATTTCATTTTACCTTTATTTATTTTCTCTCCAACATGCTTGGTCCAAGTTTCTGACCAAGGACCTGTTCTTCTTGCAAGGCAGGTTTGCTGACGATTACTCTCTCAATTTCCATGTGTCTGAGAAAGCCGTTATTTCTCCTTCACTTCTGCAGAATAATTTTGTTGGGTATAAAGTTTTAGGTTGGTGTTTTTTTCTTTCAGCACTTTCAAGATTTCGCAAGCACAGACTCCCAGGTGGCCCAGAAGCAGGACCGCTGACTCACAGGGTCGGCAGTGTTGACCCGCGCTGCCAAATTGCACGCAAAAATGTTTTGCCAATTTACACTTCAGCCAGCAATATACAGTCACGTGTCACTTAGCAGTGGGACACATTCTGAGAAATGCATCGTGAGTTGATTCCATTGTAGAGTGAGCATCGCAGAGTGACTCACACACACCTAGAGGGCATAGTCTCCACACAGCTGGGCTATGTATGGTGCAGCTACGGCTCCTGGGCTCCAGCTCCGCACAGCACGCTACTGCACTGAGCACTGTGGGAGATCGTGACACAAAGGTAAGTGTCTGTGTATCAAAACATATCTGAGCATAGAAAAGGCACAGTAAAAATATGGTATAAAAGTTAAAAAGTCGTACACCCGTACGGGGCACTTACCGTGAACGCAGCTTGCAGGTCTGGACGCGGCTCCGGTGAGTGAGTGAGCGAGCGGGGCGTGAGCGGGAGGGCCCAGGACGGCTCCGTCACTGCTGTAGGTGGCACGAACACCGCGCTCGTAGGCTGCACTCAATTTATAGACAAATATTTTTCTTTCTTAAGTAAGTTAACCTTAGCCTACTGTAACCTTGTTACTTTATAAATTTTTCATCTTATTAAACTTTTTGACTCTTGTAATAACA
>NW_012148563.1:2875177-2876016 GCF_000956105.1 Propithecus coquereli | reverse complement strand
GTCTTCACAGCTGATATTTATAATCACTGTGCCAAGTGCTTTCATAGGTTGACTTAGCTCATCTTTGTAAGAGCATACGAGTTGGGCACTTTTGTTATTCTTATTTTTGAGATGAGGACTTGAGGCACAGAAGGGGTTACCCAGCCCAGAAGTGGTGAAGCTGGGATTTGAACCCAGGCAGGCTGAGTCCGGCACCGACCTATGTTCCTAGTGAGCCTCCAGACTCCTGGCCTAGGCACTGGCTCTTATGCGAGGAGGAGGAGGAGGAGGTGGTGCCCGGATTCTCCAGCCAAGCGGACCCTCTCTACGGCCCCTCTTCGGCCGTGTCTTGCGTAGGGCAGCACGTTTGGAGCCTCCTGGGACCAGCTTCACGGACCAGAGCCTGGAAGCAGGACACCCTCTAGACATGGCTGGAGGGAACAGCCGCCACCTGTAGGATGGGTCACCACTTCTTCTGAGCAGAGCTCGGGCAGCTCAGGTGGGAAAGGGTAGAGTCATCGTTACCCACCTACTAGGAAGATGCACCGGGAGAAAGCTGTGCTGGGGAGGCAGGGGGTGGAGGAGGGTCCCCACTCAGCCTCTGCCTCCCACGAGCTGTGTGACTGGGGCAAAGTAGACACCTTCTCTGGTCTTCATTTTCTCCTTCTGCAACAAGAGAGTTTTGGTGGACAAAATCAGATGTAGATATGAGTACAGGTGAAGATAGGCCAACACGCGGAGATTCATGCAGAGTAGAAGATAAAGCCAGCTTCGTTAGCAATTTGAGAAAGGATCGTGCAGTATATAGTGTTGTGCAATTAATAAGCTATTTGGAAATAAATTAATTAGGTCCTTACCTT
>NW_012148563.1:2871521-2873487 GCF_000956105.1 Propithecus coquereli | reverse complement strand
AGAGAGAACTCGAATTACTAAAATCAATACTGAAATGGGGAACATTACTTCTGATTGCACAGAAATTTTACAAGTATGTAAGGGAATCCTGCAAAAAAAATAATATGCCAACAATTTAGATGACCTAGATGAAATGGATAAATTCCTGGAAAGATACAAACTGCCGAAACTGAATAAAGAAGAAATAAATATCTGCATCTATCTAGAACAAGTACAGAGGTTGAATCAGCAACCCAAAATCTTCCCACAAGGAAAACCCAGGACTAGGTGGCCTCGCTGGTGAATCCTATCAAATGTTTAAAGAATTAACACCAATCCTTCATGAAGCCTTCCAAAAAATGGAATATGATGAGTCATTACCCAATTCATTCTATAAAACCTATATTAATCAAAACCAGACACAGCCTCACAAGAAAACTACAGACAAAGTCCCTCATGAATACTGATGCAAAAATCCTCGACAAAACACCAGCAACCCAAAGCCAACAGTGTATAAAGAGGATTATACACCATGACCTAGTGGGTTTATTCCAGAAATAGAATGCTTGTTTAACATTTAACATCTCCATTTGTGTCAACTTTATAGTTTGTATTTTTTTGTTGAGATTTTCTGTTTTTTTGGTGAGACCTTCGAGTTTTGCATTTGTTGCACGCGGGTTTGCAACTGCTCCTTGAAACCTGTTCCCGAAGGCTGCTCTAGAATTTTTGTCAGATGATTCTAACCTCTGCTCTCTTGGTGTTGGAGTCTATTGTTTATTTTCATTCAGTTTGAGATCATCCCGGTTCTTCGAGTGATTTTTGATTGAAGCCTGAACATTTTGGGCATTATTTTTAAGAGCGTAGATGTTGTTTAAACTTTCTGTCTGAACTGGTCTCCTCTGACACCGCTCCTGCCGCCTCACTCCTGCCAGGTGGGGAGAAGTACAGGTTCTCCACGGAGTCCCCTGTGACTCCTCGGGCGGAGGACGGGGGGCTCCTCTTTAGTGATCTGGGTGGAGGGGGGAGCTCCGGCGTCCACTCTGCCTCCCAGATAGCTCCTGGGCGGGAGAAGTGAGAGTGCTGAGTTACTGTTCTCCACGGACAACAGGAGGTGGGGTGTCCTCATCCTGCCTCCTCTGACACCAGTCCAGCCGGGGAGGAGGAGGGATAGAAAACCCAGCTTCCTATTTGTCCTTCTCTGACACCACCGTGTGGGAGGTGAGCGCGCCTCCTTGCAGCCCAGCAAGCAAGGGTGGAAGCCTCGGTCCTGACTCGGTGCCGTTGGAACGGGGGCCGCAGGTTTCCCCTGCACGCTGCCCCTGACATTTGGCTACAGGAGAGTGATTGTTTATTAGACGTCTCCAGTCTTGCTGGGCTGCCCGTTCCTTTGGCCTGAGAGAGCAGCTTCGGGGAGGGCTCCTGTCGTCTGTGCGCATTGGGGTTTCGGGCTGCAGCTTCTCCAGCACCCAGGGGAGCACATGGAGCAAGAAGAGAGCCCGGGGGCTCGCTGCCCTGTCATTCTTTGGTCCGGAGTCCCTACCCAATCTGCCACCTTCTCTCTGCCACTCAGAATCTTATATCCGCTTTACATACGACATCTGGGGTTTTAGCTGGGCTAGAGGAAAGGGGACAAGAACGTCCGCTACATCTTCCTGGGACCAAAGTCTCCTCTTCTCTGGTTTTAACTGAGCGTTTTATGATTCTATTTTATCTTCTCTTGTGGCTTAACATTTACACATCTTTTAAAAACTCTTTAGTAGTTGCCTAGGGTTTACAGAATACATGCGTATTTCAAAATGATCAATGACCACCTTTGCCTGACACCACACTGCTTCCTGTGAAGCAGGTGCCGCGTGGCGGGACATTCACGCCCGGCTCCTCCGCCCCTGCCGTCGTTCCTTTCTCTTACCTGTGTTATAAAAACCAAGACATCACTATTATAATTAGCTTTGAACAAATAATTATATTTTTAATCAATTAAGACTAA
>NW_012148563.1:2837604-2870331 GCF_000956105.1 Propithecus coquereli | reverse complement strand
GATAACAACGCCTTCTTCAGGATACCTCCTCCAGGACCTGCCTGAGGCTGTCTTACAGTTAATGTTTTTTTGTAAGTAGAAGGAGTGCATTCTAAAATAACAGTAAAAAGTATAGTATAGTAAATACTAGACAATAAAACCTTTCAAGTCCATTGTAACCTTCTGGAACCACCGAGGTGTATGTGGCCCATCATTGGCCAAAATGTCCTTATGTAGTGCATAATTGTACATAAGTTCTACTCCTGAAAATATCAGAAAAACTTGTTCAGAGTTGTTAATTTTTGCCATCTGATGGAGTGAAATTGTATCTCATTGAATTAATTAGCATTTCCCCAATTAGTAGGAAGTTAGGGAATCTTCTTATGTATCTACTGACCGTCCAGATTTCCTTTTCTCATGAATTGCCTGCTCGCCTCTGTAGGTCATTTTGGGTCGCTTTGGGTGCTTGTCATTTTCTTGTTGATTTGTAAGACATCTTTATGCATTTTACATATCAATCTTTGCAATTATTCCCACTACAAATATTTTTCCAACTCCTAACTTGCCTTCCTCTTGGTTTCGGTATAATGTTGTGCTCATAGTACATTGTACTACTGCTGTACAATGTTTTTCATTTTTATGAAGTCTAATTTTTCGTGTTTTCCCTTAATGGCTTATGTGTTACATCTCATTGAAGAAGTCATTTTCTTTGTAATGTATTCATTACAACTTTTTGTCGTTAATGATTTCATCAGCTTTTTGGATGGTAATTTAGTTGTTATTTTGCTAAATATTGAGTTTAATGCTTAGTTAATTTTTTATTCTTTCTTTACTTCCAGCAAAAGTTGTTTAGGGGGATTTTGTTTGTTGTTTCCATGTGGCAGGGCTTTCTTCCCTTTTCTTTTTCCTCTTAGGTTATATTACATTACTTTTATTGCATTATAGTAAGAGAACCTGGTCTGTGCTTTTTACGTCTTTCTCTGCGCCTGGATCTAGGTCATGGGATCTCAGCATTTCCTGCCACCCACACGGTAGAAGACTCGAAGTCATGACGGCACGTGTGTGGAAACTTGCGTGGAGAGAGAGGATCTTACCAGACACGGAGAGGCGTCATACGCAACGTACGGTTTCCGCTGCACGGCGTGGAGGAGACCCGCGTTCGCATCTGACCTCTTAATTCCCAGGGACCCTGCCTGCTCCAACAGTAACTGCACCTGTGTCTGGAATTTAACTGATCAGTTAGCAAACCACCCTTTAGCATTCTCTCCCCGGGCACCCGCGTTTCGTTCTCCCCGTTTGGTGCCGTCCACGCCAGCCGGCTTTGCCCCCCGCAACCCTGTAAGGGAGAGGACGGGACGTCACTTGACGGCTGTGTCTACTGTCTTCACTGGAAGTTCACTCCCAACTCTGTTCCATGGGCGACTGTTGGTCAGTCTTGCTTACGAGAAGGGCCATGTGATAAGCACCACAGTGTGACAGGGTCTAAATA
Organism: Propithecus coquereli; assembly: GCF_000956105.1. NCBI lineage: Eukaryota > Metazoa > Chordata > Mammalia > Primates > Indriidae > Propithecus > Propithecus coquereli. The sequence goes on along the minus strand of NW_012148563.1, from coordinate 2,868,863 downwards.
AGTGTGAGGCCAGACAGAGAAAATGCCCCAAATGTTAATACTGTGAGCCTTCTTAATGATTAAATTTCCCTAGAGACATTATAGCCTCATCCGCAAATCCTCCCTCCCTACTGTGAAATGAATGTCCTTAAATGCGGCGTCCCCTCCCCATAACTCGGAGGAATCGAGGTCCCTCCCCGAGTCACCTCTCCTCGACTTTCTTCTTCTGCCCAGGCTCAGGCCGACTGCCCGGCCACCGCACCCCTGCGGAGCGTGCAGGCCTCCCTCGCCCCGGCCGGAGGCTCCACGTCGGAAGCACGGAGGGAGGAGGCGCAGAGGACACGGTCGCCGTGAGTCATTCTTTGTGTTAGTGCCGTCTCTAGGACACAGTATTTTCCCAAGGTCCTGAACCCTGCAGAGTGATGTATATCCTGTTGCCTGGTACATATTTATCGAACATTAATGATGATAAGCAGCTGCTTTCTATGTCTGCCAAGGGATACATTTTCATAATTCTCTTCTGTTTTGAAAAGCCGTTGATTTGCCCGAGGAAGACGTCCAAATGTAAGATAATGGAGCTAAGGTTTCCTCAGCGTCCTAAACACTACGTGCAAACCTCCCCTGGCTGCCCCCGGTTTAACTCTGTCGGGGTGCCCTCGCCCCAGACCGCACTTCCAGATCCGCGGGCAACGCCGACGCCTTCCGAAGACCTTGAGAGGGTTACAGTGTGTCCCTGAACCCAGATGTCAGCAGTGTCTCCCTGTGACACTCGGGCTCTTTTCCCAGCAGACACAGTCTCTTTTTCCTTACTCCTCTTCCAAACACACACACGAGTGCTAAACAAGCACACACACCACACACACACCTCACACAAGCATACATGCACCACACATACGTGCACACACCACACACATACCACACACACCGCACGCATACTGTACATGCTCACATACATGTACATACACTCCACATACAACACACACGTACACACACTTTGCACACGTGCCACACGCACAGCACACACTTCACAAACACATAAGCACACACAGCACACATGCGCACACACACACAGCACACACGCACACACACATAAGCACACACACAGGCACACACACACACATAGGCACACACACAGGCACACACACACACATAGGCACACACACAGGCACACACACAGCACACACGCACACACACAGCACACACACACAGGCACACACACAGCACACACGCACACACACAGCACACACACACAGGCACACACACAGCACACACGCACACACACACAGGCACACACACATCACACACTTCACAAACACATAAGCACACACAGCACACACGCACACACACAGGCACACACACAGACACACACAGCACACACGCACACACACATAGGCACACACACAGCACACATGCACACACACAGCACACACGCACACACACACAGGCACACGCAGACACACAGGCATACACACAGCACACACGCACACACACACAGGCACACAGACAGCACACACGCACACACACATAGGCACACACACAGGCACACACACAGCACACACGCGCACACACGTTCTCGCCAGCGTTCCGGCTGTCCAGGCCCAGGCCCCCACACCCGCCCCACACGCGAGGCCTAACCCTCCCCGCTTTCAGTCTCCCCCAGGAATACAAAACTCCGGCAGCTATTAGGGCCTTGACAAGTGTGCGGAATCACACCTTGGGTGGCGATCAGGTTCTAATTACTTCTCAAAGGTCCACGCATCCAGTATGTTGCATCTGCGAGCTTCGACGAAGCCCGGCATACTTTTCTCCAGCCCAGCTGCAGGGCCGAGCACTGGATGACGTGGTTAATAGTATAAAAGGGCATATAACGCGAACATATGTGTCACTAAACGTGGAAATCCCACTGAGTGCAGCCAGATGTCACACTGGGGACTGTGCGCAGGAGGAGCCACGGCGTGGCGACTCCCACCCTGCCCTCCGGAGGACACCGTTGGTATGCCGCCAGGAGGGAGGGCAGCGGCTCTCAGGTTGCTGCCGCACCTGCCTGTCCCCGCGTTGGTGCAGTGGCCCCGTTTACACACACGTGACTGGGCTCTGCCTTCTTTCACTCACCCACGGTAGTCGGGGAGCCTCCGTCCATTTAGCCACGAATCGGAAGTGTAGATTTAAGAGATGTGTATTCACCACACGTGTCTCTGCTGCAAATATCTAACAAAAATGCTAGATTAAAAAATAACAGGGCACGTGGTATTTCAAAGATCTCAACGGGCTGGTAGATTGGAAGCGCCCAGAGCGCGTGGGGATGCCGCCTGCGTGCTGCGTGGAGCCGAGTGTTACCCGGGGACGCGCTGGGACCCGCCGACCCCGCCTTTCTCCCGCACTCGTGGATAGCAGCCCTGGGTGTCAAAGACCGGGGCAGGTCCCCTCAAAATCACAGGACGTAATTGCTACTTGGCCTAAACGGGGAGGAGCGAGCGCAAGTGACGTCATCCCGGGAGGAAGAAGGGCTCCCTGACCAGAGACGCCGCGGCCTGGGAGCCCTCACGTGTGGCTCCGTCTCAGGGACACACAGCCGGAACACAGAATGCTCTGCAGGAGGGGGAGGGGCCGTCTTTCCTTTGCTCCTCAGGGTCCCTCTTGTACGTCGCCCTTCCCTGAAGACTTCTCTGACCACTTCTGTAGAATCCATCCTTGTTCAGCCTCGGGTCCCAGGGGGCACTATGAAGACCGCTGCCCCTGGGTACTGTGTGTTTTCTTTCTGTTTTTAAAATATTTTTTAAATGTGTATTTTGCTTCTTGGTCTGTGACCTTAGTCAGAGTGAGAGGAGACCGGTGGATTGGAAAGATGGTAAACAGACGTAGATTCAAAGTCCTCCTTTGAATCGATACATTTATCACTTAGGTAAATTATTTACTCTTTCTGAGCTTCGTGTGTTTCCTCTATAAAACATGGAAAAACAAACCCACCCCACACGCGCTGTCTGAGAATTGGGAGCTAAACAACAGGCACAAGGCACAGAGAGATGTAAGGACATTGGAAACCAGGAACGGGGGAGCATGTGGGGGGTGAAATCTTACCCGTCGGGCACAGCGAGCATCGGTCTGGTGACGGGCACACGTAAAGCCCCGCCATAAGCATTCTACGAGGTATCCATGTAGCAAAAACATTTGTATTCCTCTAATATTTTGAAATAAATAAGAAGAAAAACAAGGATAGTAATACATGCCTTGAAAAATATTTTCAAAATTTAGTGTCAAGGAAGTGGGGGTCTGGGAGATGACCCCATAATGCACAAAGGCCTAAGGATTTGCCATGTGGGAGGTGCTGGCTGGCCCTGAAAGCCCTGTGTTCCTGCCACTCTCGTGCCCAGAGCTGACGATGTGAATGTGAACAACAAAGATGACCCTGTTACCTCTCTGACTCCCTGTTTAGTCCCCCTCAGCTGTCCCGGCCTCTTTCCAGATGAAGCCAGGCTTACTCCTGCCCCAGGGCCTTTGCACTGTCTGTTGCTCTGTCTAGATGGCTCTTTCCTCAGCTGTGTTTGCAGGATGAGCCCTTCTACTTCCTTCGTGTCCTTACTGCAGGCCCTTCAGCTCTTCCCTGCGACCCTCCACAGCTCCCCTCCCTACTTTATCTTTCCTCCTTAATCCTCTACACTTATCATTTGATTAGAAGTAATTTAATGACGTGTTTTATTCCTTGGCTGTCCCAACCCCTAGAACGAGGAAGCAAGAGGTTTAGTTTGTTTTGTTCACAGCTATAACCTTGGAACCGAGAATGACGCCTGACATATAGCCAGCACTTGGTGATTGTTTAGTGAATGAATGACTGACAACTTTGAAGCCTATTAATCAGGAGCACAGGCTAAGCCAGAGAGAGAGGGTCCTGCGGGTGGCAGTGGACAGATGATGTCAGCTGTCAGTTGATGGCATCTTCTCATAGTGATCACACTTGAGTGAAGGCAGAACGACTAGACTCCACGTATTTCTCCACTGGGCCTCCGGGCTTAGGCTTGAGCCTCTTTGGACCAAGTTTCAAGGTAAATCAGAGGAGGGAAGGGCGTATCAAGCATGCAGTAGAACAGATAACGTTCTGAGCAATGAATTGGACACGTCAGGGACTGAGACCACGTCTGTACCTTGAGAAAGAGGATGGGGTTATGCCAGCTTGTCACTGTCTATATGCGTACGGCGCGGTGGTGGCGTAATGCTTCGCACGTGGAACTCCTCCCCGATGAAGAACGACTGATGTAGAGAGTCCAGTGTGGAATTAATTGTCGTGTCTGACCGTGCGTGAGATGAACAGCCTTGCATTTCCTCATCAGCGTTTGGATCTGATGTCACTGACAGGCCACGGATCTGAACCAGCACGCTTTGGAATGACGCGTGTCTTTGTGCCCATGGATCAAGATGTGTCGCTGGGGGCTGTCCTTGATTAACTCTTGCAGTTGACCCTGAACTCAGTGTGAAGGCGCCCTAGGATGGAGGCCACGTCCTCCCTTCCGAGCTCAGTCTCGGGTGTCGTCCCCGCACACGATCCTCTATCCTTGTTAACCGACGCATCTGTCCCTATTCGCCTGAAGTGTCCGGTGCTCACCGTGCTCCGTCCGTCTTGGGCCGTCTAAGATTTGAGTCCAGCGATTCCTCCCCTGCTCACTTGGGAATCGTCCAGGGGTTTTCTCCGTGGAGGGCACGGGGCACTCCTGAGAGGCGGGTGAGGGCCTTTGCCGAGGGGAGCCGGGGACACGAGGGAGACTGGGCCTGGGGCCAGCCTGCCGTCCCGGGAACCGGCAGTCAGAAGACTCTGCTCCCTCCCGTCCCCTTGCCAGCTCTGTCATGGGGCCTCCAGAGTAACGAGAGACAGACCCTCTCCGGGCTAGACACTAAGATTTTTCCAGCCCCGTAAAGGGGAAAATAAAATCAAAAGCCTCGGATGACATTAGGTTTAGAGCATGTGACCACTAATCAAAGCCATGTGCGTGTGGAGCACGATTACAACTTAAAAAAAGAAAACAACGTCCAATTTGTCTGCAAAGATGCAAGGCAATGTGGACGCTTGTGCAGCCCCTGCTGAGACGGCTGGGGAGACGCCAGCGCGTGTGGGGGGCGCCCTGCCGTGTGCAACGCGGGCTTTATTGGCCTTGTCGGCGTATGTTTGCAATTTTCAGAGATCATTTCCTCTTTCTTTGGGGAGGGGGGATTTTTTTTTTTTATAAGAACTGCCTGTGATGTTTCTCTGCCACGGATCATGTCTATATCCCAGCAAAGGATAAAACCGAAGCCGCAAGAGCAGAGTCTTTGGGTTTTCCCGAACGTGGAAAGCAGCCAAACATTACAGGGACACGTGTTCCGGTGTCAGAGAACAGAGCGGTGCTTCCTGTCGTGTCGCTGCGAACGCCATGCTGAGGGCCACCACACCCAGGGGCTGTTAGGATGCCACACTGCCCTCGCTTGGCCCGTGACACTCACAGGCCTGTATCGTATGCCAGACAAGGGGGGTGCTTTCCAAGTCACAGAATGTGTTTCGCAAGCCGTCCTGGGAAAGAACTCTGCTGCAAGTTTTCATCCACGTAAGGAATCCTGTAGCTGCATTACAGCAACCTGCCCACGAAGCAGCGCGTGTCTGTGTGGTGAGGAAGGAAAGCCCACCTGGTGCCAGGCGGAGCACCGCGTGACGTGGGTGTTGGGTGTTGCAGGATTCTGTGCAGGCTGAGATGTGCTCTGCGCAGTTCCGCGAAACTCCGCAATGTACCACGTGCTCCTGAACCAAGTGTTCCCCACGATGTCTGCGCAGTGGGAAACTCTGTTGTCCAGATCTCTACTACTCCCACCTCCTCTTTTTTCTCAGATAAGAAAGAGGTCTTCCGAAGTTCTCCTGAAGAGTTCCTTTAATTGTGCATGTTCGTGGTACCTCACATAACGATCATTTAAATTATTAGGATACATTAGTATAATATACACCGACTGCATGTAACTGGATGCGTGAAACTACTTTTCTCTTTCATCCCAAAAAAGAGTCCAGAAGAGAGGGATTATTTAAGCCTTTATAAGGAGCAGTTTCGCAATCGATTTGTGAGTTTTATGTCAGCTTTATCTGGACCTGAGGGGCTGGCAACTCCAGCCGCCTGGTGAGCGTGGGTCCGGTTCGTGCATCATAATCGCAACACCACTAAGTGAATCAGTCCTGCCTGGCAACGGCTCTGCCCGTTTCGCAACCTGGTTCCGAGGCCTGAGTTCCCAAGCTCATGGAAACCATCGCTCCATTGTGCTATTGGACTATAAAGTCACACAACGTTTTACAAAAAAGGAACAGGATTTATGTGCCGTTTTGTAACACTTTCAATTCAATTGAATATTCTACAAACATCTCTCCAGGTACAAAGTGTGCTTCGACCCAGCATGTCCAACGCCCGTCCGCTGTTCCACAGCGTGGCGGCCCCGCGAGCTGAAGCCTCAGGACCCCTCGCTCCATGGACCTTCCAAGGCCCTAGTCCTACTTTTGCCGTCCTGATTTTATGCTGCTTTTCTTAAGCAGGGCTCCCTAACGTGCATCTCATTAGTCAGGTACCCTTCAAGCATGAAGGAAACACTCAGGGACTGCCTGCAGGCACCAGGGTGGCCCCTGGGTGGGTTCAGGCCTTGCTGATGACGTGGCTGCAAGGACAACATTGAGATTTTGTGTGGCCCCCGCCAGGGTGGGTGAAAATAGTTCAACATGTCTAATAGGAAAAAGCCGTATGTTGAGGCTGTACAGGTAGAGTGTCAGGATTGGTGGTTCTTGACCCTGGGGCCACTTGAGCATGGGAAGCTTTTAAAAATCCCATTCCCAGGTCACGCCCCAAACCATGTAAATCGGAATCACCAGGGCAGGGCCCAGGCATCAGCGCTTTTCAAGCTTCAGGTGACTCCAACAGGGAACCAAAGGTGAGAGCCATTCTGCACAGAGACTCCACCAGCTGCAGGGGAGAGGGTGGTGTTCAGAGCCAGGCCACAAGCACCATCCCAGGACAGGGGGAGGAGGGACAAAGGCCAGTGCAGAAGGTCTGCAGACCTTGTTCTCCACCCACTGACTGAATCACCCCCTTCTAAGCCTTCCCCACGTTTTCTCAGATGAAATCACAGGAGCAGCTTTGCAGCCAGGAAGAACAGGATGAGCTAAAGACTTTTCATTTGGATATTCTTGTAGATGGACCACAACCTCCCATGTATGCCTACGGAGCTTAGGATTTTCCTAGGCGTTATCTCTAGTTCTTAACAATGCGGACAGCCATGTCCAGCTTTTGGAGTTGCAACGTCTAGTCAGCCTCAGAGTTCAGCCAATTCAAACAGATTTCACTTTGACTAGCAAGAAACCTTCCTCCTCCCCACGCAGATGTACGGGTTTCTTCCCTTTGGTGCAGCCAATGATCAAAGCAGCTTCTGATTTGTTTTAACCAACAATGGGTTTGCAGCTGGGCAAGAGGTAGGGCCGTTCCCTTTGCTTTCCCTCGTGATTGCTCCGTGTGACTGCCTGTGTGAGGGCTAACTAGCACCGCTGGGGAAGAATCCACACTCTGTACATAAGACTTGCTACGCAACATTTTGATTTATCTTGGTTTTTTTAAGCATCATTAACAAAATAAAATAGAATGCTTCTGGAAGGAATGAAAATCTCCTAGGTGTGTCCTTTGATTCTTAAAGTAAACGCAGAGTTACATTTCTAGCCCCTGGGGAACGTCTGAGGGTCTCTTGGCAACGCTGCTGGGCAGGGAAAGGCTTTGAATTGCAAGGTTTTCGCGCGGGTGTCACAGAGACGTGGGAGCAGAGAGGCCGACTGGGGAGAAGGGGCCTGTTCCACGCCAAGCTTCATCCAAATCGAAAGCATATGTGATAATGACTACCTTTCAACACTGTGGCTTTGGTGATTTTTCCAGGGAGGAGCTAGCTAGCTCGTGGTGGGTTCTGTTAACTATGAATTAAGATTTAGAAACCAGGAATAGGCGAAGTTTGACAGCAAACATTTTGGTCACGTTCATGCAAAGTTTCAGGATCGATCAAGATGAGATGGTGAGAATTTTCCATTTCCTTAGAGGCCACGTGAGTTTGCCTCTAAGAAGAAGATAGAGCACATTAAATGACGCCACTGAGGTGCTGCGCGGCTTCGTCCGCCTTCCTTTCAGCGTGCAAATTCGGATAATTTCCTAACGCCGTCCAAGCCAGCTGCAGTTTCCTCATGCGAAGCTCCCAGCAGTCACACAGCGGTAACGTTTCGCAATGTGCTGCTTTCTCCCCAGCACCGGGAGCTCTCCCACGCCCCGTATGTGTGCGCAAAGCCCCTCGTGTCCTGCACGCAAGTGCAGATGTCGCCCGGCATACACGAGAGCGGACCCGTGCTTACAACACCTGTGCTGGGCGCCTTGGCTCCGTGTCTTTGCAAAGCACACGTGAGGCCACTGTGGCCGCAGACCGTGGCACGTGACCCCTTCACGGACTCCGTGCTGGGAGGAAACGCTCTTTCATTGCTGTCTCGGATCTTTCGTTCCCCCAGTGTCTTATATCCTGCGTCACGTGCATGACGAGAGCTTTCCCTCCCCCCAGATTTTGAAGAGCAAGGGAATGATTCCCCATGGGACACCCAGGACAGGACAGAGCCTGCAGACAGCTCCAGCCACCCGGGGGAGGTCTGTGATACAACTGGAAAAGCAAAGCAAGGAACTGGGGTTTGCAAACCAGGCTGGGACCTGGATGCCCCAAATGCCTCTGGTACCGCCCAGACTTCCCAGAGGAGGTCAGTGCCTCCTCACTGAGAGGACCTCGCCTGGGCCTCTGGCATCACTGTGCCACCGGGGCTCAGGATCCCACAGAGCGCAACTATGCGCAGAGGGCGTGGTACGCAGCAGCCCCGGACCTGCTCTCCCGACGCCTGGCGGCGGCTGGGCTGGGGGAAAGTGGGCTCTGCAGCCAGCGTGCAGGCCGAGAGCAAAGCTACAGGTCTGGGGACGGCAGTAAACTCAAATATGTCACCCCAAGATATCCGCATCTTAATCCTGGGAACTTGTGACTGTTACTTTATGAGCTCCCCTCCCCTCAAAATAAGGGTCTTTGCAGATGTGATGAAATTTGGACTGTTGGGATGGGGAGGTTACCTCCCTGGCGCCCCTAGAGGGAGCCTGACCCCGCCGACACCTTGCCTCTAGCCCAGTGACACTCATTTCAGTCTTCTGGCCTCCAAAACTGTAAGAGAACAGATGTGCTATTTCAAAGCCACCAGGTATGTGGTAATTTGCCACAGAAGGTACAGGACACCAACACAGGGATTGCACAGAACAGGCCCTAGGGTGGAGCTGAGGTCACTTGGGTGAGAGGGGAGGGTGGCGGGATGTGGGGGAAAAACTGTCAGGACCCGAGAAGTCGGAGAGGCAGACAAAAGTAGGAGGACTCGGATCCGCTCCCCAAGGGACCCAGCCCAGTTCCTCACTGTAGGATTCTCCTCTTCGTGTCCGCAGGGGCCTGGCGACTTGGGCTCTGGGGTCTGGCCCCTTGCACCCCAGGTGGGTGTGCCCTGGCAAGCGGCTCCTCCCCCGAGTCCAGCGCCTGCACCTGGTAGGATGCTGACGACGCCACAGCTCTCCTGAGCACCTACACGCCACCGCGTGGCTGCATACTCGAGGGGAAGCACCTCGTCCTCGGTCTCGTGGAAGTGATTTGCAGATGGCAGAAACAGGTGCTAGTGCCGCGGGATGGACCCTCGAGGGGCGGGAGGATGGCTGGGAGGTGGCCTTGGGAGGAGGAAGGTGCTGGAGCCACTGCAACTGCGGCCCTGCCCAGAAAATCCAAGCCCTTCCCCTCAGGCTTCATGCCTTGGAGCCGGAAGGGGAAACATAAACTGACCCTAGAAGACCTGTACGGCCCACGCCGCGCCAACGTTCTCCCGGCTGAGCCAGCATTTCCCACCAGCCCCTGAGCGTCCCCTGGCTATGGCACAAGAGGGGTGGCTGTGGGTCTGGCACTTTCTTTGGAAGCTTGCAGGCTTCACACAGCAGGCTGCAGCTCACCACCCTCCTTTTCCATGCAATGACACGGTGAGGGAGGGTGGACGTGGGGGCTAGGGCCCAGCTGAGAGCTGCAGGCAACCCACGGAAAGGCACTGCTGAGCGTCGGGTATCTCCGATCCCGGGGATGGAGTGGACGGGCTGGCGGGTTTGTAAGTGTGGGCTTCCCGTGAGCTGCAGGTCATCACGCCGTCACCCCGAGTCCCCAGGCTGGGGGCCGCTGTCACTGCAGTCCCGGGGCAGATTGCCTTCCCACACCTCAGCAGCAGAGCCGTCTGAGCCTACTGCCCTAACTTTCTCCCTTGCATGGAACCTGGACAGCTGTCCTTTGTCCCTCTGTTCCCTGGTGTTGCATTGCATGGGAGCCCTCAGCAAAGGAGCTGAGAAAATACTATTTGATTCCCAGAGTTAATGGAATAACCCACAATGTCCCCAGAAGACTGCTCAGCTCTTAATTCAAATGCCAGCACTATAACTACTTCCACTCTCTAAGCTGAGAGTCTTCAGAAACAAAAATAGTTATTCCTTAGGTCAGCAGCCTTGCTGTGGCTGCCACCCCCGGTGGGAAGTTCCAGTCACTTGCAGAGTGGGAGGTGGGTAAAGATTAGGGACAAATGTTGGGCTTGTGGCCTGTCAGAGCCCTGGGGGCACCGAGGCATCCATGGGACTGAGCGTGACTCACTCCAGGGGTGGTGACAATAGCAGAACGAATGTGACCAGGAGGGGGTGAGCGGGTGACTCAGCCTTGGGCCTCCTGCTCTGTGGTGTCCTGTCCGCCCACTGCTTCCTGGTCATCCACACACACGGGAGAGCCAGACAGACGTGGGACAACCGAATCCTACTTCCCACAGTTCCGAGAAAGTCCCCACGGTTTCAGAGTCAGTCAGAGCCCGGCAAGCGGGTGAATATTTTCTGATGACGTTTTTTTCCCCAAAGAGTTGAATGCTTGAAAGTCATGAGCTCAGGCTTGGCCAAGTCAATCCAGGTCAGTAAGAAATGGAAAAGTTGTGGCTACATTTAAAAGTTAATTTTATTCGCCTCGGCCAAATAAGCCTTGGGTGTAACAACCTTGTGAGGCCTGTGCAGAAAGGCAGCTCATAGAACTTTCTAGAAACTTGAACAGTCCGAGAAGCTGCAGTAAGGGCGACCCTTCCTCTGAAGCAGGCTGGATCCGTCCTCCTAGGGAGCTCCTGGATCCCAGCGGCCTCACTGGCAGTGCTGCTCCTCTGGAGGGAGGGGACGGGGCCGGATGGTCTGTGACGACGCTCATGGGGCACCTCGGGGTGCCCCTGGGGTGGTGGCCCAGCTCTCTGAACTTCCCCAGGCTGGGTCCAGCCCCAAATCTGTACTTGTGTGGGAAAGAGGTGAAGAAGGAAAGGGCTGGGTAAGGACAGAGACATGTTCCGTCTCTGCTTCCCCCTCCGTCCCCCGTCACCGTGTTTGCCGCCACCACCACGGTGTGGGAGTGGATGTCTCCCGGCGTCAGGTGCGCGGAAGCCTGTGCCCGCCAGGGAGATCAGTGTGGGGCTTGGGCCCTGGGAACAAAAAAGCGTGTCTGAGGGGATCCGGGCGAAACACACGGTGTCGGCTTCAGGTCCTGATGCTGCTCTAGGCTCAGGTGGAAAGAGCAGGGGGTCGGAGGCCGGCAGGGGCCGGGTATCCCCATCCTGGCTCTGGGCCCGTCTCTGCCCGCGCACGGGCTCTCAGCCGGCCGTGTTTGGTGCGTAGACGCTCCTCCGCTTCCCTCTGAGTCCTCAGACGCACAGACAGTGAGGGGCTTTGGTATCTCCAACTCTGCTCCAGTGTTTCCAAACATCCGTGGAGCACCTACTGTATGCCAGGTATTGCTCCAGGCACTGGGAAAACAACAGCAGAGAAACCAGAGTCCCGCCACCATGGGGCGTGTATTCCAGTCAGAAAAACCAACAATAATAACGTAAAAACCCATGACGGATAAGTCAAGTCTGCATGTCTTTGTAAAAAAGTCATACCATTTCTTTGGACCTCTCTTGTCTCATTGCAAATGTGACTTAAGATATGTTGTCATTGAATGGGCCCAGCGGTCCCGTCACACTCAGCATTTGGAGCGTTGGGGTTTGTTCCTTATCTAAATCCAGCTGCTGTTGGGGAAGATGCGACAGCCGCTCTCCCAGCCACAGCAGAGTTGGCACCTTGCACGGGGTGCGGGGAAGCAGGGGCAAGGCGTGTTATACTCTGCGTGCAGGAAGCTCCCACTCCCGCGGGTCACAGGTAATAAATGAGATGGTGCCAGACTGTGATAGCTGTTATGACAGGAGTGAACGTGGTGACTCACTAGAGCAGGGACAGGCCTACTGTGGCCAAGTGAGCTGGTCCTGACCCGGTGCCAGCTAGGCTGAGAGGTGGGGGCTGGGCAGGAGTGGTGGCCAGACCGTGTAGGTCTCTGGGCCATGCCAGGAGTTTAGATTTTATTCTCCGTGCAGAAGAATGACCCCCTGGTCACTGTGTATACCAGGCTGCCAGCCGTCGAGGGGGTCAGTGAGCACAATGGGCTGTGTGGAAAGTAATCCTCATGCCTCTGTTCCCGGCACTGCCCCTGTGCGAGCAACAGACAGAAAGAGGCAGCTGCTCCCCGGTGTTCCGTTTCTCCCCACAGACGGCACTGGATGAAGGTCAGCTGGATGCAGCGCAGGCAGGAGTCAGCCTCTCCCTGCCACGGAGCCCAAGAAAACACCCTGCCTCTTTATGGACCCGTGGGGGTACCTGGGCCAGAAGTGCAGGTGTGTGTGCGCACGGCTGGCCTGGAGACGCCTGCGTCCTGGGCTGCACTCCCTCCAGAAAACTGCAGTGCACCTGCAACCCCCAGTCTGGCATGGAGAGGGCAGCTTTCTCCCGTGAGGCCTCCTGGAAAAGTCTTGCAAGTGCCTCTGATCGGGCCCGAAAGATCACAGGAGGGGTTACGGCCTGGACTGGGCCCTTTGATGCCGGTGGATATTGGAGACGGTGACCCGTCCCTGGTGGAACCTATTGTTCTGGCATAACCATCGTCAATGCCCCGCTTCATGCGGGGGAGAGGTGATGGTGGCCTGGACCTCAGAGGTGGCCTTAGCAATGATGACAAGTGAGGAGAGATGAGATTTTGGAGATCAGCCCGCAGGATGTCCTAATGTCTTGGATGTCAAGGATGAAGAAAAAAGAATAATCAAGAATAATCCCTACACTTTTGGCTTGAGTAGTTGTAAACTATACGAATAACAAAATGTGGTGCTAGACATTGTTAGAGAAAATGCTAATAGGTTGATTTTTGCTTTTGATCCTTAGTCGTTGCATGTCATTGGTGACTCAGCGCAGCTGCTGTGGACGCCGCCATCATGTTGGGAAAATGCATTGTAAGAAACATCAAAGTTCCCAACCAAGTCGAAATGGTTAAGGTTAGTTTTAAAGATAGGTCTCTGTGATAATGTAGCTAAATCATAAGTAACTCTTAATGAAAGGCAAGTCTAGAAGGAAAAATTAAATTAAAACCACCATTCTTCCATGTCTATTGCTTAATTTCTTTACCCATGTTTCTCCTCTCAAAAACCAAAGTTTAGTTTGATCTCTAACTAAAAAGAAAAAAAAAAAAACTGAATTAGTCTTCCATACATCCCTCCACTTGATAAGCTAATAAATAGTAAAAAGTCCCCAAATTGAAACCAGAAAAGTTGGAGACAAACTGGATAGAGTCCAGGAGGAGTGGCAGAGAGTTGACCAAATGCTCATTATAAACCTGCCCCCAACCCAGCGAGCAAGCTCCCTCCCCTTGTTGGAAGGGTCAGAAATATTCCCAGAAATATTCCTGCTGACTCCTCGACTTCATGTGAGGAAATGGCTTGGGAGGAGGCAGCCTGGAGTCGTGGAAAATCCGTGGAATTTGGGGCCAGACACACTTGGGTTCAGTCCTGAGTTCCACCACTTGTTAGTTGCATCTTTGGGAAAGCGATCTAACTTCTCTGGGCTTCCTCTGTGGGTGTGGATTATACAACAGACCCTCTGGGCTGTTACGATGACTCACAGGTGTACAGATAAAGCACCTGGCACTGTACCCGCCATATATGGACACCTGATAAATACGCAGATTCCACTGCAGTCTCCACAAAGAGCTGCAACTTACTGGTAGAAATCTAGAGATTGTGGAGAACAGAAATGACTTTAAAATTTCTTTTCCATATGAGAAAACCTGTTTTTTAAAGTCAAAGGATGTTTAAAAACGTGTGCACATAATACTCATTGCCCAGTGGAGTAAAAAAAATCAAAGTAAAAATTAAGGAACATTTGTTTCTCTATCATGGAAATATCATAAACATTTTCTTAATTTATGTCATAAGCAGAAGAAAAAGAAGGTCACAGCTAATGGACAGAAATGCAGATACAAACGAATTAACCCTGAACCTCAGCTCAATAAATGCTCCAGTTCTCAACAGCTCCCCAAACTTTCCCTCAATTCCCTCCTCCGCGTCCCTGTATTCGAGCGACACGATGAAGAGCTGGGACCTTGGGATCAGTGAAACGTGTCTCCTGGTAGCAGGACAGACAGGCCTTATGTAATAACCATGTTTTGTAATTTCCTTATTTCTATAAAATATTACTATTTTTACACTGAAGCATGTGGATTTTATCTACAATGTCGAAAACAGATATTTCAGCCAAGTTTGAATGCAAGGAAGACTGCCTATTAAAATGTTTGAGATTCGCAAATGAAGCACATGGGTGTAATTTTTTTAGCTGGACAGATTGAGCCAAAAAATTCATGTGGAACATATTCCGGAAACGTTAATCTAGGGAGGTTTGTCAGCAAACCCTTCTCCCGTATAATCTTCCCTACGATGTTCCTCTTCTGCCCTTTCACCACCCGTAAGTGTCAGTACCCTGTTGCACTGCAGAGGTGACTGTTCCCCAAATTGGTCCTGATTTCCTACCTCCATAAGTGGTATAATTAAAAGCGCGTGAGATCTGGAGCTGGGCAATCTGAATGCTTGGAATGGAACTCCTCCTTGACTTTGGTTAATCACACAACCTTTCTGTATACGCTAGCCATGGCCACAGTAATGCTGTGTAACAAGCATTCCAGAACTCGGTGGCTGATTGCAAGCATTTACCCTCATGCTCATGAGCCTACATGTTGGCTGCAGTTTTGCTGAGCAGCCCTGAGCTCAATGGGCAGCTCAGCTTTAGGCTGTGGGTCAGCTGGGCTCGACTCTGGGCTTCGGTGCATGTTTTGTTCTGGGGTCCACGCTGAAGGGCAGCAGCACTCAAGGAAGCCCTTCTAATGGCGGGTCCCAGTGCATCAGAGCCAAGCAAACTGCTCAAGCACTGACGCCTCCTGCTCATTTCACGTCTGCTCACAGTCCCTTGGCCAAAGCATGCCCCGTGGCCATGCCCAGCATCAATGCAGTAAGGAAATACACTCCTCCCCTGTGGCTGGATGAGGGGGAGAGTGTGTGAATATTTGTGAACAATAATGCAAATTATCAGATTACCTAAAGCCCATCTGTAAAACCAGAGATGACACTTCCCATCTCTTAGGACTGCTGTGTGTTGGGCAGATGTGAGCATCTGTCCAGTGGGCGAGGTCAGTATTGTTCTGGTCTAGTTGTCCAAACACAGGAATGATGAATCAGCTGCATCTACACACAAAGCTCTCCTAGCTAATTCCCCAGGGCCTTTTAAAGGCGTATGTCTGCAGCTGTGCCTCAGGGGTGCCCCTCCAGCTGAGGACCCCTTTTTCCCTACCAGCCCTCTGCTTATGTCTCCTGACCTGCTTGCCCCTCTGTCAGCAGAGGGATTTGACAGCTAAACTGGATTTGATGCTCAGTTTCCAATCAGTATTTGGAGAATAAAAGAATAACTTGATGCCTAAACATGTCTTTGGGGGCAATGAAAGCGTTTGAGCTGGAGCTCGGTCCTCCACAGGAGCTGGGGGATGTGCTCCTCTGCGGCCCCCCAGGGCCAGAGGTCAGGCATTGGCGGCGCCCCCACCCCACGGTGCTCAGAACCTGCGTGCACCCTAAGGCACTCCCTTCCTTTTGACGCGCGTGACTGACAGGGAAAGATCTGGGCTGCCTCGGTTACTTTTGAATTGTTTCTTTGAATTGGCTTCATGCTCAGCTTGGACCAGGTGGAGCCCACATCTCACTTGAGTTAAATCACAAGCAGAACTTAAAGATCCGTCCTGTTCCCTCGTTCCCATTCTGTGACGTTGAAGGTGGAGCAGCGAGGCTTTATTTCCACGCCGGTGGCACTGGACGTCTGCAAGTCTCAGCCTGGCGGTGGCGGAGCAGGAGGAAGAGCAGGCGGGTCACGTGGAGGGCTGCGCGTCTCTTCCCCGATCATCCCACAGGCTGACCTTAGTCCCAGAGCAGGTCGCAGAACCTTGCAAGGAAGGACACGCAGTCCTGGGAGCGGCAGGGTCCCCATGAGGCCGTGCTGCTCATTGTGGAGGCAGACACGCTGCTTCACTCCGATACAATCTGAAAGACACGTTCCATTTCCATGGCATGATATATACGCATTTTTATATATAAGTTATCTCAAAATAGGCCATTTCCTCCAGTTAAATAAAAAAGTGGAATTTGTCAGCCTTTAGCTGAACTTTTCTGCAAGCAGCTTGGTTTGTGAGCTTAGATACGTGTCCAAGAACAGATGCTTATGAGGCCAAGCCAGCTGGACTCGGAACGCAGTGCTCTGGGCTGGATTTACAGAAGCGTCTTCCCCTCCTGCTGACAAGATAAGGCGGTGGCTGGACGTTTGTGTTTCCGAAGAAGGAGATCGACCTCCAGACTATTTATTTACTGGGACTCGGTCATAATACGAATTTATTCTTAAATCTATGAAATTAATGTTTCCAACTTGTCTGACACCCCGAAAAACAGGACTGGAATCCGATGCAGAGGCAACACCAGATGCACTTAGAGAGAGGCGGGGAGCTGCTGTCTCTGTCCCGCTGAGGGCAGACTCGGGGGAAGACACCTGCGCGGACGGCCCAAGGGCGCAGGGCCTGGGCTGCCTCTCCCCCATCTTCTGGCCTGGAATATTCACTCCGGCTCCCAGGAGGCAGAGCTCTGTCAACCCGGCCCAAGAACACAAGGGCCTCCTGGGCTGGGGGCAACACCCCATCGGACGACAGGCAGATCTTGCTACGAGGGATGAGACTTCCCGGGAAGGGAGTCACATTTTCCTCACAACCCCAGAAGCTTTGCCATTTCTACAACTAGAGGCCAAGGTCTGGGACGACTTTCTGCTCTGGTCTTGAAAAAAGGAAAAGCATGGGACGCTACACCTGGAGGAGGAAGCCCCAGGTGAACCCAAGGAGAAGGCCCTGGACAAGGCCGAGGACACGAGTCCTTCAGTGCACCCTGCTCAGGTGGTCTCAGACCCACGGCTCTCTGGGGGAGGGCCGAGGGCTCTTCTCATCTCCCTCCCTCCGCTGTCCCTGCCCACAGAGTGTTGTCAGTAGCATCTCCTTGTTCCACTCCCAGGAGCGGTTTCCCCCAGGCACCCCCGCAGAAGCAAACAGGGGCGATTCTGACACCTCCACCAAGAAGAGCCTTTCTGTCCACCAGGCTCCAGGGCTCAGTCCACACCAAGGGAACAATCCTTATGCTACTTCATGTACCTCAGGCCCTTATGGGGACTCACGGGACAGAGTTCCAGGCCCCTGTACATTTAGAATCCAGATTTCCAATGTGGTGAGAAGCTCGGATCTCATGTTCGTCTTCTGTAAACAGTCCACAGACATGACTTCTAGGTCTTGACAACCTCTGCAGGGGGACGATCCTTAAAAGTACAATTTGGCTGCTTGAAAAAGGCGAGATAGTGAAGACCAGACGGTGCAACTTGCCTAGAATAATACGTTGAATCACAGAGAGAATGAGAAGCAAAACATGATCCCCAGACTTGCCCCGTTTGCAGCCGGGAGAATATTTTCCTTTTCTTATTAAAAGAAAGGCACAGATGAAAACCAATCCACTAATACTATAAAATCCACCGCATTGAGAATCTCGCTCTATACAAGAGCGTGAAAGGCTGTCTCTAGTAGAGAATAAGTGTAATTCCTTTACCAAATTATCAACGTTAACCTTGTAAACGGTACTCAACTATGTCAGTCATGAATGGAAGAGAGATTACATATAAATAAAATTAGAAATGAAAAAAGAAAAGTAATGATTTAAAGAGTAAAATTTTTGACTCATAGGACTATTTTGCACAGCTGTACGCAAATAAGCTGGGGTTAATACGAGGTTTTGACTTGAGAAATTTTTTTCACCTTAAGGATATTTTAAATAGAAACATTTAAATCAGAGTTACAGGAGCATTGATGAATTTATTGTGAAATAGTAATTTTCTAGAGTGAATTCTTTGTTTAATTTCTATACAGCAAAAATTAAACACTTTACCTTTTTTCTATTTTCATTTTACTGGAATAATTTCCAAGGCCAATTTTCTTCATTTACATGAAAGAGTTTATAATCCTCAATTAGGGTAAACTTACCTGTCATTGCTTCTGCCATTAGAAGTTTTTCTTTTGTGGCCACTGTGCATTATTTCTACCAGCCCAATTTTCCTATCAAATTCTGAACATTTAAATTTAGGAAGGAAGATTTGTTTTTTGCAAAATTTTAGTGAATTACAACTTCTACACTGTGTGTTTTTTAGTCACTGTCAGTTTAATTTTTTAATGATTTTTTTCTACGAATGTTATTGACTACGAATTGGATAAAAGACTTATATTAATTCAAAGATCTAGGAAAACATTTTGAGCAAGATTTTTTGGGAGGAGGGAGAGTAAAAGGGGAAGATGAAACGATAAAGAGAGGAGAAGGGGGGAGCTGGAGGAGACGGGAGAGATACAGAGTTAGATTCGCGAAGACAGAACCTGCGGGTAGTGAAAAGTTCCAGGGTTGAAAGTACAGCCAGGGGCAGGTGCAAATATGGGGTGGAAGGACGGAGGAGAAAAAATTCTTTCTGCTTCACTCCTGACCACTGCATGCTTGGGGAAGCACATTCTTTCCTTGATGTTTGTGATAAGCTTCTCCTGGCTTTCTGCCCTTCTGTGTAGACGCTTCTCACTCTCTTGTGGGCTCATCTTCTTCTGCCTGGACCTTTAATATCAAGAATCCTGAACGGCTGGTCCTAGTTTACCATGCGGTTTACCATGGCTGAGCTCATTCACATCCATGGCCACAAAACCCATGAGTTCACCTTACAAATGGGACCCTCTTCATCTCTGCCAGCATCCCCCGGGTCAGGGTGACACCAGCCGCCACTCACCGGAACTCCTGTAGCGGTATCTTAATGTACCTGTCTGCATCTGTTTTTGTTCCCTAACCACCCCCACCCCCCCAATCTTTTCAAAAATCTCCTTTGGAGATTCCAATTATACATATATTGTAAAAATATTTGAAGAAATATATTTGGAGAAAAATATTGAAGAAATGGACAGAAAAGTTCAAAATGAATGAAAATTGAGATCCAAGATGCGTAACCAATACAATCAAGAACAGGAGACAGGAAAAGAACTACGCCCAAAATACCATGAGCACATTGCTTTAACCAATCATTTCAGATGCTTAAAAGCCGCCAGCATTTCTCATCACCCTTGATGGTCTTATTTCATTTCTCATCACTTTCCCACGATCTTAATTAAAATTTACCCAACATAAAGCGCATTTTTGCCCCTAACATTGGAAAGTTGGAAAGTAAGTGTTGGCTTTTGAACAGCTGCCTCTGAAGACGTGCACAGAAGTTAAGGGTTCACCGAGGGAGGTGACGGGGAAACACGGGGGACAGGAATCTTACAACAGAGGCAGGAGCCACCTCCCTTCTGTGCTTGTTCGCCCGTCTCAACATGAGAAACCACAGATAACGCCTTTTGTCCTCATTTCTTAACGGTCAAAGATGATACGCATGAAAGGCTCTGAGTGTCATCAACAACTGGATTGGAGTCGAGTGTCGTGAGCGTCAGGTGACGCGTCAGGCTGTGTCCGTGAATTATCACATACATCTCAAAGCAAGTCTGTGGGAGGACATGATTACCTCACTTCACAGGCGAAAAAACTGAGCCTCAGAAAGCCTACGAAACTCGTTATCGGTAACACATGTGAAGTGCCAGAGCTGGGATGGAAACCCAGATCCGTGTGACTCCAGGGCCCCAGCTCTGCTCTGCATTGAGGTCGACCCAGGCAGGTGTGTTTTCTGGAGCTCGCAGCTCTTGCGTGTACAGACACGTCTGAGGCGTGTGAGAATACAAAGTGCTGCTCCGAAACGTTTGGTCAAGTTCTATCTGGATAACAACGTGTTAAAAGCAGAGTCCAAGTGCAGCTCCTCACGAGGAAGGCTACCGGCCCCCAGATTAGCCCCGTGCACCTCTCTCTGGATACAGGCGCCAACTCCTCGCTTACATGTTGTCCTCCGTGTCATGGATCTCAAATGCGCAATATCGAAAGAAAGTCCTGTTCTCTGCTGGACCGAGCATTAGTCAGCATTCTTGAGGAGGGGCCAATTTATTTCCTGATGTGAAGCGAGGATATCTCTTTTTTCCCTTCATTTCCTCAGTGTAAATACTCCCCAGAAGAGTGAGGCCATGTGTTGGTACAATCTCTTCTGGAACAAAGGGACTAGAACAGATGGAAAGCGTTTGATAAGAAGGGCTGTTTATCCTCCCTGGACAGCCGCAAACCAAGTTGCTGGCAGTGGGGGGTTTCCTTTGGCAGCTCAGGGCCCCCTCCCCAGCTGGCCCCCGCATGGGGCTGGGGGCTCAGGGTTTCTCGCCCCTTCCCTCCTTGCTCCTGTCATATCAAAGCCTGACCTCAGAAAAAGAAAGTCTGTTCCCAGTTAATTAGTACAATTTGGAGAAAATATGTCATTACCCCTTTCCCTCTGTTAATTTGGCTGTTTGCTAGAAAGTTGTATCCGCTGTGTAAATAATTTGGCCGTAGGCTCACTGGAGGAGCTACCGAGCACGCTAGTGGCAGCCACTTACTGCGTCCAATGAGGGCCTTCTCTCCCCATTTCCTTAGTGACTGAAAGGAGAGGAATCGGAGGGGACTCACACTACGCCTTATCCTCAACCTTGCCATACTGAAGAAAGTAGACGGTGGCCCTCCAAGGGCAGGGAGCCACAGCAGCATGTCTCCAGACCTGGGGTGGGGGCAAGTGCGGGGGAGCCTCAGTGATCGGTCAAAGGAACGGAGCTCCTGGTCTCTAAAACCCTGCAAGTAACAGAGGAGAGGGGCAGGTGGAAGGTGACCTCTCCTTGGAAATAGCAAGATTAGGTGCAGAAGAGGCAGAGGCTCATTCCACTAGGCTCCACCTACTACTCTTATATTTGAGGGGAAAATCACCCAGAGAGCATCCTGGGAAAGTCACGCCTGTGTCCAGCTGGAGATGGAACTCCTGGATTCCAGCTGACCCTACTGCTGTGTCCACAAGGACAGAACCACAGGAATGTTCCAGGAAAACCCTGAACACTGAGGTGGGAGGTTGAAGGATTTTGAGGGAATGAGACCGGGGATTATGAGCGGAATGGGAGGACGTCTTTGGAGCCCTTTCATTTCATGCCATTGACGGCAGATGGCTCGGTGCCTGGCACGAATGCCTAGGGTGTGGTGCGTGCGCCCAATCCCTGTAGAGGCCCAGAGAGTTAGACCCCGTAATCGTTTGTTTCTTTACATAATATCCTGTCTCTTGGTTAGATTGCAAAGGGGGAGGGCTGTGCATTATAAGAGAAATCTGGAAAATGTCTGTCGGCTCACATAGCTTTCTCCTGAAGTTTGCCCTAAGGGCTGGACCAACACCTGTGTCCACAGTCTCGGACTCCCTAGAACAGGTGAGTTCTCAGAGTCTCTGTCTTGAGTCAATTCGTTTCTTTGGACAATAAGCTCTTACACTGCAAGGCACTATTCTAAATGCTTTCAAATATTAATTGATCTTCAAAACCTACTATTATTACCTGCATTTTATTGTTGAGGAAATTGAAGCCCAGAGAGGTGGGCTGATGTCCCGAGGACACAGTGCTTGTCAGCGGGGCTGGGATGCAGCTCGAGCCCACACCCGTCACTGCCACGCTGTGCAGCCTTTCTTGGCATCGGAGCGTGAGTGCCTCTGCCCGCCAGGTGAAACTGCTACCTGCTTTGCCCACGTCCACCAAGAAAACCTTGGTTCCCCTGGCTCAGCGGCACAGAGCCGAGGTCGTCTGTTTGCATTTATTTCCGGGCAGACCACTCCGAATAAGCTAGGTTATGCTACAGCTACACCTCCAAACTCCCAGTGACTTTCAACTAACTGACGAGCTCACAAGCTACACTAACCAAGTAATAAGACAGAGCGCCCTCCTCTGGGGCATTGCTAGTGTTGGGTAGGGCGTGGCAGAGGCCGTCAGTCCCCCACCTCTGTTCCCTCAGCCCTCCCTGTTCCTCTCCGCACAGACAGTGTCCTACTGCAGGTGCTCACAACGCCACACCTGTGGACATTCGCTCGCAGGGAGCATGTCCAGCTGGGGCACAGGCAGGCAGAATGCCCCAGAACTGACACCCCGGAAGCAGTCCTAAGCCAGTGGTGGGTGGGAGGTGGTGGCCCAATACCCCAGGTTCCTAGGAGAGCTGCGTGCAGTTTCCCCGTGATATTGAGCTTCAGTTGCCCGCGCTGCAAACCTGCTCATTAGCATCCCCTGTGATGGCTTCTTCCTGGTGTCACAGCAGATCGTGAAGTCCCCCAGCGCCATGGCATGCCCTCCCTGCTCCGTTGATTGGGCGGAAGGATTCCGCGGAGGCACAGACCTTCCTGGGCAGATCCCTCCGGGTGCCCAGGCTGCGTGCCCTCCCCCAACCTGTGAATCTGAGTTTGGGTCTGGATGTTTTGTTCTCCAAAGTTGCGGATTATTTCCCAGAAAGTGGCCACGAGGCTTTTTCACATCACTCAAACTTCACTTCTACCCTGGGGAGAATTTACTAACTAAAATAATAAATACCACAGTTGTTCCCTACTCTACCCCCATCTGGCCTAGACCAGCGGCTGTGGTGTTGTGACGCGTCCCCAGGGAGAGATGAGACATTTCCTAGCGTTTGCCGCAGGCCGTCACCCACCGTCTCTGACCAGAACCCGCGGTTTTCTTGTATTCGCAGCACCGAGGTTTGGGCTTTATCTGTCCGGAAAAAAAATCGTGATAAAAACCTATGAACTTGAGGAATGGTTATGGATTTTCTTTTTCCGCAACCCTTGGTCTCAGAAGTGATCCAATCACTGCTTCCCTGCCCTGACCTTGAGAAAGACGCAGTCCTTCCGCAGGACACCGAAGCTGTGGTTTGCTCTCGCAGCTCTCGCCCACGCCTCCCTGACTCCCAAGGCTTCCCTTTAATGCCACAGGGGACTTCAGCCGTGAGTCACCAGTGATCTGAGTCATCCAATCTCTTGCTACATTTGAGGTCCTCCCCATGTGTCTCCAAAGACTGTGAGTGACTCTGAACTCAGGCGGAGCTGGTTGGGCCATGGAGGGTCTTCCCATCCAAATGCCGCCCTGTAATGACCACGTGCTTCTGGTAACAGAGACCAGAGCCTGCTTGCAATACCCAGAAATTAAAGACCTTTTCCATATACCCTATATTTTCTGCTATCGCATAGCAAACATCTGCATAGCAGCATTTGCGTTCAAATGCTATTCAATCTTAATAATCACTTGCAAATCTCCATTGTCATTTGGAGCCTCACACAGAACAACAGCAAAACGTGCTGATCCTTTTTCCACTGAGACGGTCGCCCCACGAGGGCTCGTTCTTCCTGGTGTTCATTCATTACAGGGCAGGCCTAGAAAGTATTTTTAGAAGTCTGCAAATGTTCTATGATTTTTTTTTAATTTGGAGATTTTACTTTTATGACTTTGGTAGATTGAGAAAGTAATATGGTTGTAAAGTTTACTGTTCTTTCCACTAAGAAGCAGAATCTACTTCTCCCCGGAAGCTCAGCTTGGTCACACAACTGGTTTGGCCAGTGGGTCATTAGCAAATACACATAAACGGTAGCTGGAAAGGTGCTTGTCCCTCAGGATCTGTCTTCTCTTGCTGCCTTGGGAACCCAGCCCCATGTGAAGAAGAGGCCTGGTCAGCTAGGCACTGGACACTGGCCACCCCAGCCAACTGCCAGACTGTGAGTGAGGCCACCGGGACCCAGTGATACACAGCTGACCTGCCAACTGGCAGACCAACCACCCGACTGTGCTCAGCCCAAATGGCCAATCTTCAGAATTATCAACTAATCTACGTGTTGTTGTAAATCACTAAGTTTTGGGAGTATTTTACTACTCAGTAAAACGTGAGACAGTGATAATACAATGAAATTAACATGAGTGTATCCTGGAGTATTATTACATGTATATATATCAACCTTCTGCTGATATCGTCACGCACTTCTTTGTTCATGTTTGAGATTGTGTTTACGATCTTATTAGCTGTATTCAGTTTGCTCCTAAACTAATGAGCAAAGAGCAGTGTACACAATGCATTTTTCCCAAGTGAAGGTAAATGAGGATTTATACAAATGGGATGCAGAATAAATGGGGAAATTGGGAAAACTGGTGAAAAAATGAGTCATGACTAGGCACACAATCCTTTCAACAAATCATACATCCACCACATTAATATGATTTTGTCAGTGAGGCTTTATAGTGACATTTGAGCCATGAAGTATAAAGAATTTGGATCTATACTTATGCTTTTGTATATTATGTGCTTAAGTAACATGACAAAAAATGCATATTTGAATAACATTAAAATACAAATAATTTAATTCTTCCTGGAAACCAGCAAGCATTTTTCCTTTGAAAGCAGCTCATAAATTAGTCAAGATTGGAGAACACTGCTGCATTGTGTACAATTGACGCAGGAAGGCAGAGGCCAAAAGGCGCCCTCGGGTGGGAATGAGACGTGGGCTCAGGGGCTGCGTTTCATGTTCATGTTGGGTCTCTCTTGGTTTCTCAGTGGCCTGTATTGTTTGAGGTGCAAAATCTGTTGTAAACACCCACTCGTCATCAGATACTGGTGAACAAATCCACAATAGCCTTTCATATGACCAGTTCTCCAACCTCTATTGCATTGAATAGTCCCTGCAAATCCAACCTCTGTTCCGTTCACTTCACAATTAAAGACTGATTTCCCCGCCCCCACAGCTGCACGCGGCACCGTCCCAGGACCGCCTGCTGCCTTGGCCGGGTCACCTGCCCTCCAGCAGGCTTCTCTCCTTCCTCTGCAGTCGGCCTGTTGCCCAAGTCCCTGCAGCAGTTGGGGCCTCTCAAATTGCTCAGTCTCTCTCCCTCTTGAGGATACGGTGTCCCCTTCTGATGGTGCCAGGCCTGTGCTGTGTCCCTTCCCTGCTCCCGCGTACTTCTCTCTGACTGGGGGCCACAGTCCAGGTCTTCCTGACAACTCGCTCTGTTGGCCCTTGCTGGTGGGCGCTGGCCTCTTCTCCTTCCCTGGGCCCCTCCAACCTCAGATCTGCCATTGCCTATAACCCGGGGCATGGGGCCATGTTGCTTGTGTGCTGATTTTACGTCTCATTTTGAGCCAAGACATTGTTTTTTAACACATTTCAGATTTCACTGTGGGGAGACCCCAAAGTCATGGATATGAAACCAATGAGATCCGGGTCTCCCAAAGTTAACCACTGTTCAAAAAACATCCCACCCACCTCCCCCTGAGAGTTGTCCAATCTAATGTCCAGCTTTGACCTGAACTTGACTTCTCCTGCTTCCAGTGGGCACCTGCAGCACCTCACCTCGGGGCCCTGCATAGAACCGGCCCCACAAAAGTAGAGTGACCACAGGACTTACTACATAAATCAAGACACTTTGGGGTGTGAAATTATTAGTGATTATTAATAATTATGCTATGACGACAGGTATAAAAAAAGACATAAGGTCACCTAGGTATATAGTGTCATTATCTTAGTAAGGGGGAATGGAAGATGCCTCAGTTATTTTTTTAATTGAGGTAAAATTTATACACAGTGAAATGCATGTAACTTAAGTGTACAATTCAATGACTTTTGACAAATGTATGTTGTACATACAAATGTATATGTACATTTGTGGAGCCAACACCTCATCGAGACGTCTCCATTCTCTAGAAAGTTCCTTCATGTCTCTCTCATTCAATCTCTTACACCCATGGTGACCACAGTTCTGAATTCTATCAACGTAGGATTGTTTTGCCTGTTTTTGAGAGATTCTAAGATTTTCTAGATCTTTTGTTTTTATTGACTCAGTTTCATTGATTCCATTTCATTGTTCAATTCTGTTGTGATCATAGAACAGATCCCACAA
This sequence comes from Propithecus coquereli, assembly GCF_000956105.1. NCBI lineage: Eukaryota > Metazoa > Chordata > Mammalia > Primates > Indriidae > Propithecus > Propithecus coquereli. The sequence continues at coordinate 2,842,526 of NW_012148563.1, read as the reverse complement.
AATTTCACTCTTTCAAATTTATTTTGACTTATTTTATGACCCAGCGTAGGGCCCTTTGTGGTAAAAATTCCACAGGCATTGAAGAGCAATGTATTCTGCAGTTATTGGGTGACGTGTCCTGTAAATGCCCGCCGATTCAGGTTGTTTGGTAGTGTTGTTCAAAAAATCCATATTCTTTCTGATATTATGTCTATTTTTTCCAATCTTTCAAACTTTGCTCATGAGAGAGCAGATGTTCTGGAGTTTCAGGTTCCTGAGTGAGTCAACCAATAAAATTTCCACTCCCTGTGCTCGCATGTATTTACCTCAGCTGCAGCATCGTGCCAGGTATTAGTCACGTCTCTGCGGGGAATGTGGACGCAGGGACAGCCAGCACTCAAACCCCCATGCTCTGGCCCCCTGTTTACACAGGCACTCATGTAGAATGAGCGTGGACCCCCCACTCCTGCTATGCACGTCTCCCCTCCAGCGACCCTTCCAGGCAGTGACTCATGCCAGGATCCATGGCCAAGCGGGAAATAGCACAGGCTCAGTGGCGTTGAGCAAACGCCTGGCGACCTTCTTCTCTGCCACCGGAAGATGCAAGGTCCTCCTGCTGACACTGAGTGGGAGGGCGTGGGAGGAGGCCCCAGGGGTAGCTTCTTGCCCCCATCTCACACCCCTGTGTCTGTAGAGCAGACTTGAAGTCCACTTGACCAGAAGCGGGGCAGAACAGAGCTGAGGACCCCAACCTGAGCTGCCTGGTGTGTGAAACTCCCACAGCAGCAAGGCCAGAGGAAGGGCAAGTGAGGGGGCTGCCCCACGTGCCGTGGACCTGTCTGTCCTAGTCCACTCAGGCTGCCATAACGCACACACCACCAACTGAGCTACTTAATCAGCAGAAATTTACTTCTCATGGTTCTGGAGGCCGAGAAGTCCAGGATCAAGGGGCCAAAAGACCCAGCTTCTGGGGAGGGCTGCTTCGGATTGCAGAGGATGCCATCTGGCTGTGTCCTCGCAGGGAAGGGAGCGAGGGAGGAAGTCGGCTGTCTCCTATCCTCATCTTACACGCACTCATCCTGCCGTGAGACTTCACCCTCGTGACCTAATCGCCCCAAAGACCCCATCTCCAAACACTATCACCTTGGAGATTAGGGCTTTGACGTACACATTTTGGGGGGACACCGACATGCAGTCCATAATACTACAAATGTGGCCAAGGAGAGTCGGGGTCTGCCCTGGTAGCCGACCCCCCTCTTCTTGGAAAGAAGCAACATAGAGAACAGAGGGAGAAGTGGGAATGCGTCATTTCTCCCTCTCTAACCAGGAGAGAGTCAGAACTTCTGCCCCCGTGGACTGGGGGGAAATGTGGGGAGCAGAGGAGAGTGGTTCACCTTTCCCGATGCCCCGAACCCTGAGTCTGGTCTCTGGCTACTCACTGGGCTTCACAGTTGCTGGTCCGAAGGCCACAGCTTATGTGCCTGAGCTTCCCTACGAGTGCGGCCACCACGTCGGACCAGTCCTGCTCCCACCTCAGAACCTCCTTAAATATGTCAGAACAAGATAGTCGTCAATTCTATACCCAAACTATACCCCGTACCAAGACTTTACCCCTATTATCTCTCTTCGCCACAGCGTTTGACATACACAGGCTCTGCAAGGGGTTGGGCCCCTCTGTGCCCCGCCTCACACCCCCCAGCCCACCTGTCACTCACCCTCCTGTGGCGGTCACCTCGAGCAGGTGGCGTCTGTCTCCCTGCACACCTATGTCGCATCTGTCTGGCTTTCTGCCCCAGGGCGTCTCTGGCATTCACCTGTGCCTCAGCCTGGGCATGCAATGGGGCCAGCATCCCCTGGAGGAAGACGTGAGCCCCAGGGAATGAGAGCTGGTGGATCAATGGCCCCCTAATCCATCTTTACAGCAGACAATTCTACATCTCCTTCTACTGGCTTCTCGGAAGATTCTAGTGAGTTCAAATCCCAGTTACCTGCACGATGGTGACCAACTTAGTGGTTCCACCTGCACTGGTTCTGCTCTGTCCCTGGTTCACTCCACCTGTTATCTTTTACTGCTCCCGGGGTCACAGCTCTGAGTGAACCACCAGCACCCAAGCTCTTGTCTCATCTCCCTTCTGAGAGGGACCCAGTGAGACATACAGTGATGTCAAATAACCATAATACAATTGCCAATGCTCCAAATTTGAATAATATGAGTCTTCTCTTGTTCTTCTTCTCCATTGAGAAACAAAATTCAAGTGAACTCTCCTTCACCTGACAAATTCAAAAGCCACGAAATAAACGTCTACAATTCTCTCTTCCCTGATGGTGTTGCATGGGAGACTCACTCAGGGAGGACTGCGGAGTCCCTCTTTAGCAAGGTTAGGCTAAGCCACCATCCCGTAGAGAGAGCGTGGCTCTGTTAACAACTCCAGCGTTGGATTAACACAACATTCTGCTCCGATTACTTTGTATTTCCTTTATGTACGAAAATAAAATGTAACAGATACAGCCAAAATACTCTCACTCTTTCCTCTGCCTTCTCTCACTCCCCACAAGTAACCAGTTTCCGAAGTTGTGTATTATAACAAATAAACACTTTATACGTAAAAGATATGAAGGGTATCAATGAAGGAAGGGTTTCTGCAGAAGACAGATAGGACAGTATTACGTGCCTGCTTTCTCTAAGTTTCAAAGAGACAACAATAACAAATATAAAACCAATACTATGAATATTGACTATTTCAATAATAAAATATTAAAATCCAATGTGAATTTTGCATATTTCAAAATATGAAACCATGAAACAAATACTAAGCCTTCATGATTTAGAACCAAATTTGAAATGTGCCCCGAGAAATGATATTCTCTTCTTGTTTCGCCAGCCATGAATAATAACAAAGACATGATTATTAGAAGAAGGAGGGTAAACAGGAAACCAAAAGAAAAAAAAATCGTGATTTAAGCCTCCCTTGGAGGTCAGTTGTTCACAAACTCAGAAGGAAGAAATATGCCATCGGAAGGTTGTTTTTGGACACTATGCTCTCCAAATCCTTCCAGAACAAGACAGCACCTATGCATTCTGCTTTCTGTCTCAGAGAGTGGCATGTGGAACAGAATTTGAGACTACTTCTTACCAACTCTTTGATATAGCCCAAATTTCATACGTCAGCATTCTGTAGCCCTTTTAGACGTGAGTTGTTTTTTTGTTGTTGTTGTTTGTTTTTGTTATTTAACACTGAGTCTATATTCTTGGTAAAGAAATGGTACAAAGAAAAAAAAAGCAAAACATAAAATATGTCAGTGAGAACTATTTCACCCCAGCCATTCTTAAATGACCTGTATATAAAGTCTGAATTTCATAAGATGAACCTTAAAAGAACTAAAAGTTTGTCTTCCTGACACTCTCGTAACTTTGGCTGCAGCCCCAGTAGAAGATGTAGACCCCCATATGCACCTACATACTGACCAAAAGAAAGCAAATGTGGCAATACTAATATCAGACAAAATAGACTTTAAACCTAAAAAGGTTACAAGAGACAAAGAAAGACAAAAGGGCTAACACAGCCAGAAGATACAACAATGACAAACATTTACACACTTAGTGACAGACCATTAAAAGATGAAGCACAAACTGACTTGAAGGGAGAAATAGACAGTAATAATAACAATAATAATAGCTATTATTATTACTACAATAATAGTTGGAAACTTCAGCACCTCACAGTAATAGATAGAATGACACAGAGGACATATAAGGAAATAGAGGACTTAAACAACATAATAAATCAACTGGATCTAACAGATAAATACAGAACACTCTATCCAACAATAGCATGCACATTCTTCCCAAGCGCACATGGAACATTTTCCAGAATAGGCCTTATGTTAGGTCACGAATTAAGTTTTAATAAATTTTAAAATATAGACATTATACAAAGTATATTCTCTGATTACAAAATGATAAAGTTAGAAATCAATAACAGAAGTAAAACCGGAAAATTTGCAAATTTGTGAAAACTAAACAATGCATTCTTAGACAACCAATGAATCAGAAGAAATCACAAAGGAAATTAGAAAATACTTAGACTAATTAACATATCCATTGCCCCTCACACTTATCATTTCTTTGTGTAAGAACATTTAAAATCTACTCTTTCAGCAATTTTGAAACGTGTTATTATTAATACTAAGTATGGTCATCATGCTCTGTAGTAGATCACCAGAACTCTTTTCTCCTATCTATTATTATTTGTTAATCAAAAATAAAATAAACTTTTAAAGAATAAAATACTTAAGACAAATAAAAACAAAAATACACCGTCTCCAAGCTTATGTGGCACAATGAAACAAAAACCAGTGCTAAGAGAGATTTGTGGGTATAAACACAATTCCCACTCTCTTTCGGTTACTATTTGCAGGCAATATCTTCTTTCCGTCTTCCACTTTCAAGCAGTTTGTGTCTTTGGACCCACAGTGAGTCTCCTGTAGATAGTATATAGTTGTCTCGTGTTTGTGCCGATCTATGTTTTTTGATTGGAGAGTTTAGCCTATTTACATTTAAAATAATTATTGTTAAGGAGGGAATCCTGTCATTTTGATATTTGTTTTTCTATATGCCCTAGAGCTTGTCTGTCTCTCATGTACTACATTACCATCGTATTTCGTGTTTAATTGATTTTTTGTAGTAAAACGTAGTAGAAAGTAATTGCATTCCTTTCTCATTTCCTTTTGTGTATATTTTATAGCTTTTGGTGGTTAACAAGGGGGTTACATTTAACATCTTAAAGTTATATCCTAAAGTTATACCACTCTAATTTAAATTTATACCAGCTTAAAAATCAGTTGCATTTCTATACACTAATAATAAAAAATCTGAAAAGAAAATTAGGACAAGAATTACAAGAGCGTCAAAAAGAATAAAACAACTTGTACACTCAAAACTA
>NW_012148563.1:2835938-2836361 GCF_000956105.1 Propithecus coquereli | reverse complement strand
TTGTTGTTGTTTGTTTTTGTTATTTAACACTGAGTCTATATTCTTGGTAAAGAAATGGTACAAAGAAAAAAAAAGCAAAACATAAAATATGTCAGCAAGAACTATTTCACCCCAGCCATTCTTAAATGACCTGTATATAAAGTCTGAATTTCATAAGATAAACCTTAAAAGAACTAAAAGTTTGTCTTCCTGACACTCTCGTAGCTTTGGCTGCAGCCCCAGTAGAAGATGTAGACCCCCATATGCACCTACATACTGACCAAAAGAAAGCAAGTGTGGCAATACTAATATCAGACAAAATAGACTTTAAACCTAAAAAGGCTACATAAGACAAAGAAAGACAAAAGGGCTAACACAGCCAGAAGATACAACAATGACAAACATTTACACACTTAGTGACAGACCATTAAAAGATGAAGCACA
>NW_012148563.1:2807265-2834598 GCF_000956105.1 Propithecus coquereli | reverse complement strand
AAATAAGTGCCATGTTCATGGACTGGAAGATATAGCATTGTTAAGATGTCAATACTACCCAAAGTGATCTTCAGATTCCATGCAATCCTTATCAAAATTCCAATGAAGTTTTTGAAGAAATAGAAAAACCCATCCTAAAGTTAATATGAAATCTCAAGGGAACTAGAGTACCCAAAACAATCTTGAAAAAGAGGAACAAAGTCAGAGGACCCACACCTCCTGATTTCAAAACCTGTTACAAAGCTACAGTAATCAAAACAGTGTGGTACTGACAGAAAGACAAATGTACAGACAAATGGAATTGAATAGAGAGCCCAGAAATATATCCTTGCATATATGGTCAGATAAATTTTACAAGGATGCCAAGACCATTCAATGGGGAAAGGACAGTCTTTTCAACAAGTGGTGCTGGGAATCTGGATCTCCACATGGAAAAGAGTGAGGTTTGAATCTCACCTGACACCGTATACAGAAATTAACTCAAAATGGACCAAAAACCTAAAGGTAAGACCAAAAACAACAAAATTCTTAGAAGAAAGCATGTGGAAAAAGGTTCATAACATTGGATTTGCCAATGATTTCTTGGATATGACATTAGAGGCACAGGCAACAACAACAGCAAAAAACAATTTGAACTTCATGAAAACTAAAAATTTTGTGCATCAAAAGACAATATCAACAGCGTAAAAAGACAGCCCACAGAGTGGGAGAAAATACTTGCAAATCACATATATGATAAGGGATTAATATTCAGAATATGCAGAAAACTCCTAAAATGCAACAACAACAAAACGAACAACAACATTTAAAAATGAACAAGGGCTTGAGTAGACATATCTCCAAAGAAGATATGGAAATGGCCAATAAGCACATGAACAGATGCTCAATATCACAAATCGTTAGGGAAATGCAAATAATCAAAACTACAATAACTTACCACCTCACATTCATTAGAATGGCTACTATCACAAAAACAAACCAACCAGGAAACAAGTGTTGGTAAAGATGTGGAGGAATTGGAACCCTCGTGCACCACTGATGGGAATGTAAATGGTGCAGCCACTGTGGAAAAGAGTAAGGCAATTCCTTAAAAAATAAAAAATGGAATTATCATATGATTCAGCAATTCTGCTTCGGGGTATATACTCAAAAGCATTGAAATCGGGGTCTTGAAGAAATATATTTGTACACCCATATTCAGAGCAGCATTATTTACAATAACTAAAACAAGAAGCAACCCAAGTGCCCGTTCATGCATGAATGGATAAGCAAAATGTAGTATATGCACACAATGGACTATTATTCAGCCTTAAAAAGGAAGGAAATTCCGACATAAACTAAAACACGGATGAACATGTCCATGGAGGACATTATGCTAAGTGAAATAAAAAGACAAATACTCTGTAATTCCACTTATATGTGTTACTTACAGTAGTCCAAGTCAGAAACAGAAGGTAGAATGCTGGTTGCCAGGGGCTGGGAGAGTGGAGAGTTATTGTTTAATGGGCATAGAGTTTTAGTTTTACAAGATGACGGGAGTTATGGAGTTGGATGGTGGTGATGATTGTACATTATGAATATATTTAATACCACTGAATTATAAACTTAAAAATGGTTAAGATGGCAAATCTTATGTGTATTTTACTACAACAACAGAAAAAATGAAAAGTAGGAATACTAATGGAACAGGGAAAAATAGTACAGCTATTTTGGAAAACAGCTTGACAGCTCCTTTGAGTTAAAATATACTTACCATGTGACCCAGTGATGAACAGTTATTTATCACAGCTATGTTCATAATTGCTCCAAGCTGGAAACAAGCTGGAAACAGTCCAAACGTCCTTCAGCTGGTGAATAAACAAATTCTGATACCTCCATGCAACTGAACACGAGGCATCGATAGAAACTAACGAACTACTGATACACGCCACGGCATAGAGGAGCCTCACAGTCGTTATCTGAGTGCAAGAAGGCAGAATTGAAAGGCTAAAATCTGGTTGCATTTATGCTACACTCTGGGAAAGGCAAAACTGTGAGGACACAACAGATCTGCAGTTGCTAAGGCCTGGGGGTGGGGGGGCATTGACTAGAAAGGGGCTTGTGGGAACTTTTGGATGATAGGAATATTCTATATTTTGGTTATGGGTAGTGGTTAGCCAGCCATATGCATTTATCAAAACTCTTAGACATGTATATTTTAAAAGGATGGATTTATTATAAGCAAACTATACCTCAGCAAACCTGACTTAAAAAAAAAAGAGTCTTTAGTTTTTTTTTTTTTAATTGTGGTAAAATATACAAAAAGAAGAGTAGTGATAGAAACAGTAGCATAAATATTACAGTTCAGAAAAAAGTCGTAAGTGTAAATGTGGGCGGCACTCCATTTGTTACCGCAAAATACAAATCTATATGGGCTGGTTGAAGAGAATTTAAATTGTGATAATGTTCTACAAATGGGAAAAGGAATAAAAATGCTCAATATGATTTATATTAGACTTTAATAAAAAATATTTCACAATAGAAAATACACTATTGTGAAATATTTTCAACTGCTGGTGTGAAGTCATCCAAGTTTGAGGTTATTTTTCAACAAAGCACAGTGACTTTTCTTAAAAACTGATGACTTTTGAGGTTCTAGAAAACAAACACAAAATAACTCTTCGGGGCATGATATGGATACATTTTGAAGCTAAACACAGCAAAGAGACTAACAGCAGAGAAGCCTTGCTCAAAACTGTAGTCTTGTAGCGAAACAGAGGCTGGTTCCTCAATTCCTGGGATTCTTGTACAATCAGCCTCAAAGTCAATGACATTTTTCCCAGACAGAAAGTTGAAATTTCCATTAGCGAAATTCTTTCACCAATGACGCCATTTGGTGTTGTGTGTCAGTGGTGTGTACCGGGAAGGGTTCGGAGCTTCAGTCGGCTCCTGGCTCCTGAGGCAGGGAGAAGTCCAGGAAGACACTGGTTCTGTTGTCACTGAAATTCCAAGGCTGCACAAGGCTTGATGTGGCCTGAGAGGCCTGTCTGGTGACAGGACCAAGAGCACAGTCTGTCGGGGTACGCAGCGAGGGAGGTGCTGCCCTATCAGTACAGGAGGGGGATCCTAAATACCAACCCCGGGCTCCCGAGTTCCTTCAGCTTCTGGCTCTTAGTTCCATGCTGAATGAGAAAGGGTGACAATGGACAAACATCCGAGTCCAGCCACCGAGTATGTGGTATCAGCACACTGTCTGAAGAAATGGGCAGGGAACGCACAAATCTGCTTTCGTATGCTGCCTTACAGCTGTCTCTCACAGGTATCTTTGAAGTGAGGGCTATTTCAAACCCCGTTTTCATTGCCCCAGCTGTGCCAGCTCAGCTCATGCCGGGATGTCAGCGGGCTTGGTCAAATGGTGTATTTCAGCATAGGTAAATGTCTCGAGTAGCCACAATCTAACACCATCGGGCTGTATTTTTAAAGCTAAGCTCTCAGAGTTCCTTGGGGAAGGCCAGTGTGGGCGGATGGCTGGAATGCCGGACTTGACTCCACTCTGTGTTTGCTCTGCTGGTGGGAGAGCGAAATCAGCGAGGGCTCATTAAACATTCGAAACCACGTCCAAACGCTGCAACCAAAAAGCAGAAATACTTCCCAGACTGAATGTAACCATTGAGTGGATTTGAAATCGTTACCAAAGTAACCCGTGTTCTTTGGACATGTTTTAAACAGAATAGACAATAAACATGAAATCCCTCCCACGCGTCCCCCCACTCTCCTGAGATAACCATTCTTAATAGTCTCAGATGTTCCATTCAAGCTTTTCTTCTAAGCAAATGCAAATACTCACATACACAAACTCACACACACATACAGACATGAAAACCAGATGTCAGATGAGGTAATTTGTCCTTCAAGATTAAAAAAAAAAAGTTGGCTGCAACTTCATCCCACATGTGGTGGGAAGCCCATGTTCCTCCCGGCCAGTCTGGGAGTCTGGTGAGGAAGGGGGATGGGGAACCATTTTTCTAGGCCCTTCTGCTTTTGAACTTTGGTTTTCACCCACTTAGTTCAGGAAATGACTGCTTTCTTATCCCAAACACACTAATATTTTTCTTAATCCTCAGGTGTGAAGGGTTGAGTTAATTACTCCTTAGTTCATGGTCCATACTAGGCTCCCTGTCTGTCTTTCTGTCTATAAGTCATCTGTCTATCCATCCATCCACCCATTCATCCACCTGCCCATCTGTCTACCTGTCTACTCATTCGTCCATCCACCCATCCACCCATCTGTCCCTCCCTTTTTCTCACTGAATGTTTCTCCTATTCCCCTTCCCTGTTAGTCAAACCATTCTGTTTTTCCCTAATCTGAATCTTTTAGTTTACATGTGTTATTATAAAATGTGTACTTTTGCATTGTGAGTGCATTTTTAATTTACATAAATGGTATTGTGTTCGATATTTCTCAGCTTCCCCCCCTTGATTTCCACTGTCGCTGAAGCAGCACCCCACACAAGGCATTTGTGGGGTTAGCACACTTGCTAATTAGCAGACAGCCGAGGAATTTTACATGTCCCGTTGCTCGGCCCTCTCTCTCCTTCTGAAGAGTTCTACCTCCTCTCTTCTTAAGGTCTTTTCCCCTTGAGTTCCTGGCAGCTCTTTTCCCTCTCCTCCACCGGGACTCGCGTGCCGTGTGTTCTGCACATTCCAAGGCTCGTTCATGCTCTGCTGAAACCCCTCCTAGGTTTCTCCCGATGGCAAGAAGTAGTGGCGAGTGTCTGGAAGGTCCCTGTCCTCTTGCTCCTCTCCCAAACTCTGCAAGTAGAAAGGGAATTATTTGAGATTTATCTCCCTAGCGATTGTGGATGTTGTTGCTTTTACTAAAAGGAGCAAGTGGCTATAGACAAGTTTTCACATAAAATAACAATGTTTCTCTCTATCGCATCTACACACAGGCATATACATTTTTTCCACAAAACGAGATCATACGGTATATGCAAATTATGGTTTTGAACATATTTAGAATTACCAGAGGAGGAACCTCAAACTCATGGCCTCCTGATGGGGTGCAGGGTGCAATTAAACGCTGAAAGTATTAGCGTTGTGGGTGGACTTGGTGTCAATCACTGACAGCATCCCCAGGTGAGACCCAGCAGGAATGCACAGATGTGTGCACAGATGTATTTATCATGCCATTACAGTGGATATTTGTTATTGGGGCTGTTCAACATCTAAACACCACATATTTGGGGGAAATCTTAAGATAGGTAGGAAGCAGGACTCCACCTTACACCCAGGCAGCAACGAGGGGCAGCAAACCCAGCAGCTTCATCTGGAGCTTTGTGTTGTGAGCTGTTCTGGCTGCAGCAATGTGTCATTTTTGCAGTGATGCTGAGCCCGGCATGGTGGCACCCACTGCTCCTGGCCACATGAGAGCAGGCAGCTCCTGGTGAGACCCTGTCGGTGCTGAACCTCTCCTGGCTTCTGCCTGAGTCTGGTTCAGCAGCCTTTTGTAGAATTTGAGAGCTGCCTGATGTCCTGTCTTTCTGCTGGAGTGTGTTTCTAATGTAAACCCCATGAGCACAAGACTGGGGAATTGGATTAAAATGGCAAAGACATGGGATTATCCCAGAGAGAAAATGATGCGAAAGGGGACAAAAAGGGAGTTAAACATCTCTGGACTCTGTATTCTGGTGCCCAGAGTGTGGACGGTCCCCTGGTGAACTTCAGGATTTACCCTAAGGTGGCAAGGATGGGACTGCAGTTAGGAGGTGGCCACGGAAGGACGTATCCAAGTCAAAAGGAAGAGACCTTCTGAGAGCGTCAGAGCGGACTGGGCGTGAAGAATGTTTGTGCCTCCACGGAGGTCGGAGCGCAGGAGAGAGCTCGGGTGGGAACAGAGAAAGGACAGAAGCCCTAACTGCTCTGTAGACCTCCCCATGGCACCAGACGGAGGGCGTGGATGGTTCAATCCTGACGGAAACCTCCAAGTGTTCAGAGAGAGGACGACAAATGTAAGGGAGTGGAAAAGGCACCTGCCAGACGTTGGCTGGAGCCTCAGGAGACAACGTCAGGGAATGCAGCTGACTGAGTCCACCGTGGCGTGCACACAGTGCAGCCTGGGGGCGTATTTGTTGTCTCTGAATTTTTGAAAGCCAGGGAGGGGGAGCCTAAGTAGAAGTTAAGTTTCAAACTTCAAGGAAAAAAAATCTTTTCAGAGGAGGAATAAAAATATTGCATTCCTTTTTTTCCAAGTGCTAAACAGGCTTTCTGTTGAATGAGTAAACTTATTTACTAAATTTAACTTCATATAAATGGTTTTTAAAAATGAGTGTGCAAATTGTATCAGTGCTTAAGTAGGCATAAAATGTGTTCTCGCTTAAAGGAGGAAATAGCCACGGAAAGTGATGTTTATTATTGGCTTTGCAGGTAGCTGTCACGGAGGGCCGGGAGCAGGCCTGGCCCCGTCTGGGTGGAGTGGCAGTGTCCCTGCAGCAGGCTCTCAGCAGGGGCTCTTCTTCCGCACCAATCCCGCCCTCACCCCAGCACCTACCAGAGACCACTGCGTGAGCCTCAGCTGGCGCTTCAGTTTCTAGGTAGAACTGGAGCCAGAATTCGTTGTCTCCTGGTCGAGAGCAGAGATGGGAGCTGCGCTGAGGCTGGAGATGTGGTTGAACTGGGGGGAAAGCAGGTGGGTGGCAGCAGAGGAGCAGGAAGGGCAGAGGCAGATTCGATTCTGTTTTTGTGGCCACGTCACCCCCATGCATCTAACGTACCTTCTTTAGCATCGGTGAGCAATCTTCAATACCACTCTCTCTGCTGCAAAACGCCTAACCCTAACCCAAACCTTGATACCGAAATGTCTTGTGATACACTAAATACAAAAAAATGAGAAACAGAGAAAGATACTGTTTTTTAACTCCATGTCTTCGTATTTCAAATGGTTATTAGGAGATTGGATTTTTAAAACCAGAACTGAGACCACCTGTGTCAACATGACCTAGTTGTTTCTTCCTCCTTTGCCCATGAAAGATAATGCAGACCAACAAATAACTTCACTGTCTGCTCCAGGAACGTCCTGAAAATAGTTGATCTGAGCTAACACTCTACTCACTCGGGCAAACAACTCACTTGTAGACAACAGTGTGCTTCTCAAGATATGTTTCAAGACCCTTGCCTTACCATGTCCACCACAGCAAACTAATTGTGCCAAAACCTCATCCAAACCAAGTCAGGGTCCTGCCTTGAAAGGCCTGAGGTCACCCGTTCCAGCTCAGGCCCCGGCCGTGTCTGTGGGCAATCCACTCTCCAATCCCCCCTCTGACACTGCATAGGCCCCGGCAAGGCTGTGTTCTCCCTCCCTGTGGGGAGCCTCAATCCAGTTAGTTTTGCTTTATTAGAAGGTTTTTGGTGATATTTGGGGGGATTCAACAAAACTTTAATTTCTATATTAAGCCCTAGATGCAGCGTAATTTCAGCCATGAACTGGGTGTGTGGCCTTGAGCAAACGTGTTACTCTCTGAGCAACATTTTCGTTCCTACAGAAAGAGATAAACCTACTGTTTCATAGGGTCATTGCGGAGGGAAGAAAAATAAAAATGATAAGAGGAACGTCGCCTCTGTGTCTAGCTTCCAGTAGCTTCTTAGAAAGTGGCTGTCATTTTAATTCAGAAACTTCTTGATTCTAAAGCTGAACTAGAAGTTAAGGTTATTTGGGAAGTCTTGTTTTTGCTTTTTTTTTTTTTAAACTATAAGTAGAGTTGTAGAAGTGAGTCGAGCTAGTGGTCTTTTATGACACAGGAATTTTATTTGTCAGAATTACTTTCAGAGGGAGGTGACATTGGGTTTTTAGTCCATTAGCATACTCATGTCCGGCTCAAGACTTTGCTCAAATCTTATTGCATCTTTTTTGGTTTTTTTTTTTTTTTTTTTATGAAAAGGAATTTTTCTAAGCCAAATTTTAGTATGCTATTCAAATTCTGAAAAATTGCTGAATAAAACCCCTCGGTCTTTAAGTGTACTTCTAATTTTTAAGTCAGGAATATGGTGTTCTCATTAGCTAACCAATCTGTGGGAAGATTGTGACAACAAAAGTCTTTCTGTCAGTCATTTGCAACAAAATGTTCCATGCAGCTCCTGTTACCTCTCGTCCTCCGAGGCCCCAGAGGCTGACACTGGGAGAGCTGCCCTGCCCTCTGCAGCCTGGCCAGGTGCTGCACCACCCCCCAAGAGCAAACCATGAGGGGACAGCCACTTCAGCCAGCATTAGCCTCATAGCCATTCCGAGCCTGCATAAAATAAGGCTGAGAATGTATTAGCCAGTTGGAAAGGACGATAGATACACAAAGCAGAATATTTTGGGAGATAACCATCTACGGAGCTGTGACTTTCCACCCTGCTCCCAAGGGAGGGGCATTGCCCTTCACCTTCCTTCACCTGAAGTCACATGAAGGATCTTCAAGTCTGGCCCCGGGACTTGGGGGATGTTGAGACTGGTGGTAGCTGAGTCGCGTGAGAAACCCGAAGGCAAGAGGTGTGGCCACACTGACCTGCCTGGTGGCCCTGACTGCATGTGGTCAGCACCGACTGCATGTGGTCCACACTTTGGGATGGGGTGGCCAAGGATGCGATTCTGTTTCTTCTGACCCTGTGGGGAGGGGAAGCCTTCTCACCGCTGCCCTGCTCCGACCCCCGAAGAGCCCCAGACTGCGGCTGCCTGCGGGAGACAAAGCAGAATGGCAGAGGGGAGAAGGAAAAAGGAGGCGACCCAAGCCCATCCCTGCGTGTGGGTGTCCAAGCCACAGGCGCATCTGAGGGAAACGGAGATGTTTGACACCATTTGCGCTGAACTTTTTAAAGCCTGGGCAAAGAGTCTATCCCATTATTACCTACGATGATATGAAAAGCAGTGAAGTTTTGCCCAAGATTTAATACAGAGGTAGAGAGTAACAGACCAGGTTTTCAGGGATCTTAGAATTAGGAATAAATTTGGATTTAGTTTTCACTGCATCAAAACCAACCCTCTCAATAAACTGATTTACAAAGTTTGGAGAAAGAAAAAAAATGAAAAATTCTTGACCCACATACCCAACCTAACCTTTTTGTTTTCTTTCATCTTATTTTTTGTTAGGATGTAATTCTGGGAGCTATGTCTTCTCACACGGTTCAATGATGTATCTGTAGATGATTTAGCAATGACAATATTTCTTACAATCATCGGAAGCATTTAGGTGGCTCTTTGTGCAGTTGGGAAGAGAAAAGGAAACGTTCGACTCTCTGATGCCATCTAGAGGTCAGGTATTGCATCACCGGCAGACACAAGTGAGCTCTCGAAGGAAACTGAGGACTGGCCGGCTGGCGTGGAGGGAGATCAAGAAGTACCACGGAAGCCACGAGGAAAACGTACCCAAAGGCGTGGGAATCGGCATGTGGCATGGTGGGCTGAAGGGCTGGCCGCTGCGAGGCTTAGCACGGGTCTATGCACTGCAGTGGGTGGGAGTCATTGGTGTTTCTGGTCTGCAGCTGCTTGGGTCGAGTGGTTTAGGTGCAAGCAGGTCCAGGATATTGAAGAGTGACTAGGGAGACTTCTGGAAGCAAAGGAGATCCAGCTGATGTGTCCTCCTGCTTCCGCCACTGGTGATGTACACAGGTATTGTGGATCAGGAGGAGAAATGCTCACAGCAAGGACACAGCCATGTTTAAAAGCAAGAAGGGAAACCAGCAGAGACCCGGATGTGAAGAGAACGCAAAGCCAAGCTGACATCCTGCGAATGATGCCAGGGCAGTGTGGACACCATGGCCTGGGCCCCTGTGTTCCCATTTTCCTGCCCACACAGGACAGGAGATAGGCCCTCGGGTACGTTCCCGTGAGGGAGATAGAGCTGATACACCTACACAGAGCGGGGCCCTCGCATGGCTGTGCCTTGGTCAGGGAGGGACTGGGAATTTGGCGACCAGAGAGATGGCAAGGAAGACTTTTCTCTGGTTGGACAAAAGCTGTCCCTCTGAGAAATAACCTCAATCCCTGAGCCAAGAAATGAACAGAGTAATGGGTCTGGGTCCAATGAATCCCTGGAGACCCTCAAGCAAATTCCAGCCTGTGGCAGAGGAGCACTCCCTGGCTGAGGGTCCCGGGGACTCCCGGGGATGTGGCTGACAGTGAACTCACACTGGAAACCACAGGTGACACAGGCCATCAACCGCTGAGGGAGGATCAGTATTCGCAACACGTGATGAGATTGCTACTCTGAGAAATAAAAATAATAGGACAATCTATTAAAGATGGCCAAAATTGGCAGATTTAAGATGATTACAGAGATGAAAGACATAGAGGTATGAGGGAAAAGCTGGTAGTTTAAAAGAAAAAGAGATAAATCTGCCAGAGTTGAAAGTACAGTCATTTAAAGGGAAAATGTAAGGGGAAGATTAAGCAGCAGATTAGACAGAACTGACAAAAAGGGAACAAACGGAAAGATTTGAGGGAATCACTCAGAATGGAGTGGGAGCACTGGAGAGGCAGACTGCACGGAAGCTACGAGTTCGAGAGGAACGAGGACTAGCGTGAGAATAACCGCACGACACACGCAGAGAGAGCGGGAGAGGGGAGCGCTGAAGTCCAGATCTCGATGGACACACAGCAGCTGGGAAAGGGATGAGCAAAACATGGGAGTGGGTAAAACGCGAGTAGAATCGAATGCCGTGATCAATATCCGTAAAAACCGGCCGAGTTCACTTTTGCAAGTCCCGTACTGATTTCAACATTAAAATACACATGAGGAAAGAAGTGTAAGGGCCAATCTCCCTTTCAACAGTTTTACAGGAAGTTTTGTCAAACATGAGCACAGACCATCCCTGTCTTTCAAACTGTTCCAGAAACCAGACAGAGTGGGATTACTTTCCAGCTCATTTTATAAGTTAGGTCACTGAACTCAGACAGGGATGATACAGAAAACATTATCTCACTTACGAACATAAAAACAAAAATCCTAAATGAAATATTAGGAAACTGAATCCAGCAATGTGTTTAAAAGATTCTGTAAAAGTATGATCGGGTAAGATTTATACCAATACTACAAAGAGGACTAAACATTAGAAAATTATTAATATAATTCACTGCATTATCAGATTAAGAAGAGGATCATATGATCAACTCAATAGATATATACAATAAGCATTTAGTAAAAGTTACCACCCGGAAAAAAAGAAAATTTCTTTAACCTAATTAAGGGTTTCTACCAGGAATTGCATTAAATAGTGAAGTCATGGAAATATTCTCACTTATTCCCTTAAATGTCAGAAACAGAAAAAATGTTCCTGCTATCACAGTTTTTTTATTTGTTATTCTGCTGGAAGTCCTAGACATTGAAATAGCAAAAGAAAAATTAAATAAGAGGTAAAATCTTAGAAAATGAAGAAGCCAAATTGTCATTATTGGCAGAGGATATGACTGTTGACATATTAAATTAAAAGATTCTGCATACTCTTATTCTTAAAAGATGAATTCAGCAAGGTTCTTAGAGATCAGATTAATATACCGAAATCAACAGTATTTCTACAGACTAGAAAAGACAAATTACAAAATGTAATAAAGTTAAATACTGATCTCATTCACAATAACATAAAATTAAAAAGTTTCAATAGGGTTTTTAATAAATGTGACAAGGTAATTCTAAAATTTAGTGAAAGAATAAATGGCCTCAAATGGCTGAGCTCCTTAAAAGAGAACGAATAGGAAGGACTCACCCAATCAAATATTGAGACCTATTATAAAGCTCTGACGTTTAAAACAGTGAGTTACTGACTCAGGGAAATACAAATATTGCCAATGCAACAGAACCAAGAGCCAAGGAGGATACTCACACACATATGTGAACTTGAGTTATGACCATGGCGGTATTTGCAGATCAGTGAGGAAGGAAGAGAAAGTTTAGAAAATAGAACTGGGACAATTAGATTAAAGATGTAAATGCAAAAAGCATACCTTGAAAATCTCGAGTAGAGGCTGTAAGAAAATATTGTAACTTTAGGGTTAAGGCACATTTGTTTAAGCAAGCACACACACACACACAGAAAAAGAAAGATAAATCTGACTAACTAGAAATTGAAACCTTCACAAAAAAGAAATGCCAAAGTTAAGATAAGTCACGGATGAGGAGAAGCTGTACACAAGATATAGGAGGGCTGTCCGGAAAGTATCCAGCCATGGAATAGGAAAAGTAGAGACATTCATGGAAGAAGATACAAGATACAAGACACATTGTACATAGGACAATGATGCCTCAGTCCCCTTCAGAGTAGGCACCTTGGGACCTCACACAGTTCTCCCAGCATCTCTTAACCTAATCTGCACACGTTCAACACTCTCAGGTGTTCTGCTTGGTGCAGGCCTTCCAGAACATGGATCACTTTCAACAGATTCTCAACCATCTTTGAAGCGTTTGTGCCACACTTTTATTTGTGCCGCACTCATTGCATCGTCCCCAAAAGCCTTCTGAATTATCCGAATGTTTTCCGTGGAGAATTGTTCCAGCTTAACGCAAAATTTGATGCAGATTCATTGCTCTGCTGCCTCAGTCACTTCAAGTGTGACGGCCACACAGTGCACGTGCTCACTCAGCGGCGTCTACCGCCCCCTGGCTAGTACAGCGAGGTCGTCATCACTCACACACGCGCAGCCTGGTCCACTCGCCTTGGCTGCTGGGTTCCATCGACATCGTGCAAACCGTTCTCCTGATGTTAACAGTGGCTGGGCACTTTCCAGACAGCCCTTGTAGAACCTGACAGAGGACTATTATTTGAATTCTATGAAGAAATCCTTTACGAGAGACAGATAGATAGGTAGAGAGAGACAGATAGACACAGTAAGAGAAAAATAGACAAAACCCATGAGTAGTCAGGTGATAGCAGAATATACTGAAAGGGCTGATAAACTTTTGAAAAGATGCTCAACCTCACCAGTTATTGGGAGAAATCCAAATAAATGTCAATTAAAACAAAGTGGAGTACTACTTCTCATCTTTTCAGATGGCCAAATTTTAAGATAAGGCACTAAAAAATATAACTATCAAACAAAACTAGTTTGAGGAAAGTTTTGAACCAGTTCTGATGTCATTAGAGCCACAGATACTGTATCTGGCGTAACCCGTGCCGACGCTGTTGACCAGGCAGCCCTGGGTCTACCGCCACTCCTGCCACCATCCTGTGTTCCTCCCACAAGCCCGTGACTGCCAGCCGAGGTTCTCTTTCTCAAAACTGGGGTTTTGTGAAAAATACCGACTGGAGCAGGTACTAGCTTGTTTCATCCTGAGCGTCCTCCAGATCGCGATGAATGACCTCCCAGGCAGCCCGGTCACATGCGGAAGGGGTCCAGTGACTTCCTGCAAAGGCGTGTCTAGAGTGGGCATTTCTGACCCCGGGAAAATGCACGAGGCAGACGTTTGGAGGGTGGGGGGCCCTTTGGGGAAACCTCCTAAATCCCATACCCAGGCTGAGCGCGGTCATGGAGCCTGGCCTGTCTTCTGCGGCGGCTGCTGTCCGTGTGACAGAAGCACAGAAGGTTCGGGCGTCACTGGTCTCCCACCCGGCACTATACTGTGTAGCTGGTAAGGACCCCTCCTGGGCGTCCTGCCCACCCTCCTTCCCAAAGCTCTCCCATAGCGGAGGGAGAAAACCTTTTCAACTTTCTGATCCAACGTCTCCTCTGTCCTCCCCGGCCCTGCCAGATCCTCCCATGCCCCTGGCCACAGCGAGCCTTTCCTCCAGATTCCAGCCTGTGGGGAGATACCGCTCCCGGTTCAGACAGGCCGGGGAGGCTCCAGAGGGAAGCAGTGTGGAGCGTTGTGGTTAAGCGTTGGGTGGAAGTCAGATCCGGCATTTCCTGCTTCCCCTAACAACGGCTCATGTGATGTTGGCTGGATGCTTACCCTTTCTGTGTTCCAAGTCTCTGCTCCAAACTATATAGGACAGTTCTCAATTAAAAATGAGTAGTCACACGGCACGTCTTTTTTCAGTTTCCACAGAACGTGGGATGGGCCACCAGGGCTGTGGGAAGATGGCGAAGCAGCGTCTGTAATTCGCGTCCTGATCAGGAGCCTTCCGGGGAGGCCCGGCCCCGTCCCCCATCCCCAAACCCCTGTCCTTGCCTGGCAGATGGCTCTGCTTGTCCTTATTGTGTTGTTTACAAAAGTCTGATAGGAGAAAATGTGTAAGGAAGGAAGTAGGATTCTCCCATAATTCAGAATAACCAAAGGAAAACATTTTTGAGTAGTTTGGAGCATTTCTCTTTTCTCTGGGAGCCGTGCCACCGGCTGTGTGAGAACAGCACCTCCCAGTTTCTCTGGGTGCTCCCCGAGTTCTCCCTGCAGCCCCACTCTCCGCACCGCAGGCCCCTCCACACCACGGCTTCCGGCTGACCCCTGACCCTCGCTGCTGGCCCTGGCCTGTGGTGGCCCCAGTCAGGACCCCGCTGCCCCTCCCTGGGGCTCTACCAGCACCTGACCCAGAGCCTCCCGCCAGCCTCGGCAGCCATGCCACTGCCCCTCTCTGTTTTGTCTCCAACATGGAAACCTTGTTCCTCCATCTCCTCCCGGCCCACATTCCTAGGGGACTTTGTGGCGTCCTCACAGACATGATTTGAAGGATCGTCGAGGGCCTGCTGATGATCAGGTAGCCCCCACACACCTGGCCCTCTCTGCTGCCAGAGGAAGTTCTCTGGCCGCCCCAAAGCCCCTGCAGAGCAAGTCTGGGTGGCCAGGACTGGCCACTTGGCGTTCGCTTCCTGTTAAAGCACCTTGGCCTTTCCCCAGCCCGTTCTTGGCCGTGCTCTGGGTGCACGCACAGGCTCTCCCCTCCCCCACTCCTCTGGGACCCCCGAAGCCTTTTAAGGCCTCTGTTATCTTCTTACAAGGTCATCGAGAACTACCTGGGAATACAGAATGAGGCTTTGTTAAATTTAGGCTTTTCTCAAAACAACAAAGCTGTAAAGAGGGCATCTTAAGAGAACTCCAATCGTGTTCTCCGGCATTTCCTTTAAAAAAAGCAGCTCACTGGTGTCAACGAGCCCCAGGAGGCCGGGCCTCAATTCTCGTTCCCAGCTGCAAGTGCTGCTCCGTCCTCGTTGACGACATGCCTCCGTTCTTGCATTGGAGAGACAGTGTGCTCGTTGCCTGTCCGAGTTGGCCACATACTTCTGTGTGCCCAGTTTCCACTGACAGGCGAGTCTCGTGACTAAGCCCAGCGAGGTCCACAGAGGCTGCAGGAAGCCCTTCCGGGTGGTCCCGGAGAGAAATAATTTGTGCTTTCCTTTGGAGCCATGCGAAGGGAGAACCCCCGAGCCTGGCCTACCTCACTGAGGGAGGCTGAGCCCGAGAGGACAGCGTGGTATTGAATTTGGGGCTCATGCGAGAGCCACCTGAGGGTGCATCTCTTTCCAAGGTGAATTGTAGGAATGCTTTGAGGATTATCTTCCCAATCTTCAACTACAATTCTATGATCTGTAATCAGACTTTCCAAAAGTCTAGATTTCTAGATTTAGGAGTCATCTTTCCACCCATGTTTACTTACATGGATGATATTATAAATGCTATCTTAAACACAGGGGATACCACGCACGCGCTATGTCCACTGGGATTGCTAGTAAGTGTTCAGTAACCGGCTCTCCGGCAAAAACAAAAGGCGAAACCCGGATGTGTAGCGTCTGCCATGTTCCGTGGTGTAAACACTCCCACCACGGCCTACTTTAAGCTACCAAAGTGCTCAGCACAGAGTTGGAAAGAGACACACAGTATCACACCATTATACAGTACTTCATCATTTAGATTTATACATAAATAATAGATAAGAGTAAATTGTAATAAGAAGTGGCGAGTTTTAGAAATGTATCTCTGTTGATAATAAGTTATAAATGTGTATGATTTAATTTTTAATGATAGCTATGTTTGACAACTGTTTCCCAAATTGCCGAGCTCCAGCTCTCAGCACGCATGAGGCTGTGTGAGCCGGCCCCAGTGTGCCACCGCCTCTACCTGTGGTCGAGACCACTGTCTGCGTGTCCCCACATAGGAGCAGCACTGAAAGCCAGGGAGAAACCAGAGGTTGCCGAGGCGCTGCTCTGCCGCAGGAAGTGCTCCGTGAGGGACAGTAAGCAGAGGTACAGTCATTTGTCACTTAACAACAGGGTATGTTCTGAGAAATGCGTGGTTGGGTGACTTCCTCCTTGTGTGAACATCACAGAGTGTACACACCTAGATGGAACAGCCCACCACACACCTAGGCCACGTGGTGCAGCCATTGCTCCCGGGCTACACACCTGCACAGCATGTTCCAGCGCTGAATACTGCAGGCAGTTGCAACACAATGGTAACTGTTTGTGTATCTAAATACATTTAAACGTAGAGAAGGTACAATTAAAAATATGGTATAAAAGATAAAAATTGGTATGCCTATACAGGGCATTTACCATGAATGCTGCTTGCAGGACTGGAAGTTGCTCTGGGTCAGTGATTGAGAAGGCCGAGGACAGCACCGTACACTGCTGTAGACTTTACATACGCTGCTCACTTAGGCTACGCTAAATTGACTGAAAAAAGGAAACTAATTGTGCTACGATGTTACAATGGCTATGACATCACTAGGCGGTGGAAATACTTCAGCTCCATTATAACCTTATGGGACACTGTCACGTGCGTGATCTGTCATTGACCGGGACATTGCTATGCAGAGCTATACATTATGCCAAGTTAAGCAAGAAAGAGCCTCGTAAAAGGCAGATCAAAGTGTGAAAGCCCATTATGCAAAGGTGGTTTGGGGTTCTCCGCCACATGCACAGTCAGACTCGGAAGCCACCAGCTCTCCGGTCAAATCCTGGCCCTGCTGCTGAATAGCCGGGTGGTCGCAGCCAACTCCCCGACCCTTTCTGACCTTTGGTCTCCTGGCCTGCAAAGTGGGGAGAGTGCCCGTGCTCACACTGGGTGCTGTTGCAGGACCAGAGGCCACGGCGCGCGCAAAGCGCTGGGCTCAGGCTCAGCAGTGGCTCGTGAGGGAGGTGGCGTCCTGTCCTCTCTAAGAAGGAGGACGCGCACGGAGTCCCAGGGAAGCTAAGAAGCCTGACTGAGGCTGGAGAACTTGGGTTGCACTGTCCGGGCTGAGCGGGCACTCAGCCCTTCTGCTGCTTTCGGGGGTGACGAGACCTGCGTATCTGTGGCCGTCATCCCAAGGAAGAGCCGGGACGTGTGAGGCACAGGGAGGTTTCGGAAGCGCTTCCGAGGCTGTGCTCGGTGAGTTGGGGATGTGACATAGACGTGAGCAGGATTAGAGCGTGGACCCCGATTGCAGGCCCTAGAAATGAGAGCTGGGCAGCGGCCGGGCCAGCAGCCCCCGCCCGGCTTCTTCAACATGTGGAGCCGGTCTGCGCGGCGCCCTCTCTGTGCTGAGGATCCGAGAAGGGACTCTGTGTCCCGAGGCTGTGCTCCATCAGCCTTCGTCGGGGTGGCTGCCCTCTCGACAGAGCACACGGAGCCCCTCGGACGCAGTCTGAGCGACGTCCTGGAGCACAGAGGACTGAAGAAACCGAACGTCCAGTGAGAAATTGTTCCCTGGACGGAAATGTGAAAAACAGCGCCGGCAGAGCAGCCCGTGACTCACAGGCGGTGCCCCGCGCTGCAGCTGGGGCCAGCGCGGGCTCGGGCTTCTGATTCACGTTTTCCATGGTTATCCGGGGAAATGGAAACCGTCTGGACGCCCAGCGCCGGGGCCCATCCGCCTCCCCTGCCTACAGCTGCAGAGCCTGCCGGAGCCCGGCTGGCCCAGGGGTGTTTCTCCGGAGGAAACCGCATGAGGGCTGATTCCCTGTCTGCAGGCGGGGCGGGGGCACTTCTAGGTCTTTCCTTTTCCTTTACTTTCTGTTCTTTGGGCAGCTCTCTCCGCACACAAACCGCAACCCCACGTGGTCTTGATTACCGACCAGCCTTCCCCGCCGGGAGCCGTTTCCTGGCCGGGGTGGGCAGGACGGGCGGATTCTTCTCTAATGACAGTGTTTGAATCTGATGGAAGGGGGAGGAAGGTCACAGCCCCATCCTTGTAAAGGTACCAGGTGTCTTTTATCTTTGGAAAATTGTTCTCTGGGAGTTGCAGCTGTTTGCAGAAATGTTTATTCTTCTGTGTACACAGATGTATAAAGAACTTTCCAGTTAAGTTAAAGCCCAACCTGCATTTAAAATAAAAGAAAGAAAGAAAGTCTGTAGCCTAAAGAGATGCTCGGTGCAACCTGAAGCCCGAAGGTGCTTTCTCGTTAGCTCCTGGGGCTGCGTCCCCTGGCTGTGCTCGGAGTCCCCGGGCGGCTGCTCGACCCTGGGGAACTTACTCACTTACTTACCCTAAGCCTCACTTTCCTTCCCTCTCAAATGGGAAGGGTAACGATGTTTAGAACTCCTCACACCTCCTCCTCTTCCCCCATCCGCCTCTGCGGCAGGCTGACCCCACGCCTAGGAAAGTTTCTCGTCCACCACCTGGGCCACCTGTGTGGGGGGCAGAACCCAGTGCGCCAGCAGAGGGAGGACGGAACTGAGAGGCCGATCCAGAGCGCTGGGATGTGGGAGGATGCAGGAAGGACCGGGGGCCGGGGGCACCCAGAGCGCCCAAGGAGTGGTCAACACCACGCGGGCAGAGAAGTCACAAGGAGAAACCGGAATGAAGATGTGAATTTGCAGCTGGGAAGCCCCTAGGAAAAGGAGCTGGAATCTGTGGCATGGTGGGTTGACAGTCAGAGCCCATGAATGTCTGGAGCGGAGGCAAAGGTGGCTTCGCTGTCGAGAACGTCATTGGCGTAGGGAAGGAAGGGAAAGGTAGTCGCTTCGTGTGCGAGGACCAGGGTTTTGTTTGTTCGGTTTGGGTGGTAGGAGACTGAGCGTTTTGGAAATTTGGTGGCAATAACCAAGAGAGAAGGGAGCTAGCTGATCTGGGGGCCGGTGGGGGGGAGGTCCAGCGCTTTATTTAGGGACTGTTCACAACTGTGTGCAGCTGCCCCGAGGACCGGACAACGCCCCTGTGGCAGAGAGCCCACGTGGCGGAAGGGGACTCGCCACCGGTGGGAGATCAGAACAGTCGTCTGTCCGTGAGACAACCCTTCAGAAGGAGACCTGGGCCCTTTAAGGTTTGAAATTTGTGTCCCCAGACACTTGGCACCTTTTTCTGACGGTCACAATGGGCCGCCTGCAGCCCCCTCCCTGCGTGTCAAGGCTGCCATCTCGTGGAAGGTGGGGGGAACAGCACACACGAGACCTTTCTCACTGAAGGCAACTGGATAACTCTAGAACACGAGCTGCACTGACTACATTGCCTGACAGTTACGAAGCACCATGTATCTCCAAAGAACTTTCACATTATGTTAATTTGATCTTCATAGCAACCCTGGAAAATAATCTCTGTTTTATAGCCTAGGAAGCAAATTCAGAAAAGTTAATCTGCTTACTGAAGGTCACACGGCCAGTGAAAGGCACAGGCAAACTCTCTTCTGTCCTCACTGTGCCACTCCAGGCAATGTGATCCGCCAGATGTTCCACACCAGTGTTTCTCCAACTTCTGCCCAACCTTTAACCTTGGGACCCTGTAGACACGTGTGTTTGTGCATGTGGACACGTGAGTGCTACTGAGAAAAATTTCACAGAGCAGCACCCACCTGTACCAAGTGTGGTGTCTCTGATTATTCTGCTATTCTATTTAATTCTTCAAAATGCTATTTGTGACCCATTAACTTGCTCTCATGACCCATTAGTGGTCAAGACCCACAGTTTGAGAGGCTGAATACTGTCCCCTCCCAATAATGCTCCCATCCTAATCCCAGAACCTGTCGGTGTCACCTTATATGGCAAAAGAGACTTTGCAGATGTGAGTAAGTCGAGGCTCTTAAGACGAAGCTGTCCTGGACTATCTGAAGGGGACCCTTGGAGTCGGGTCCTTGCAAGAGTGGGGGGAGGGTCAGAGTCAGAGAGGGAACGTGACGGCGGAAGCAGACCTGCGACCGAGTGATGGCTTTGGAGAGGAGGAGGCCACGAGCCGGGGAGTGTGTGTGGCCTCTGGAAGCTGCGAAAGGCGAGGAGATGAACCCTCCTTCGAGCCCTCGGAAGAAATCCATCCTGCCCACACCTTGACTTCCGCCCAGGGGAACTGATTTTG
Organism: Propithecus coquereli; assembly: GCF_000956105.1. NCBI lineage: Eukaryota > Metazoa > Chordata > Mammalia > Primates > Indriidae > Propithecus > Propithecus coquereli. Next base: position 2,814,453 of record NW_012148563.1, on the reverse strand, counting down.
GACTTCCGGCCTTAATGCAAAGTAAGAGACCAAATCTGCCTTGTTTTTAGGCCCCCCAGTTTGTGGTAACTTGTGACGCAGCCCGAGGACACTGACACACACGATGTCTACGAATTACGATTAGAGGCGTCGCATTGGCGCCCTGCGGTGCGCGTGGCCCGCAGACCTGGTGCGCGTGTGTCTGTGGCCTTCACGTTGTTTTAAAGTCTTTTCTGAATCATTGGCCACCATTTAAAAGTCATGATGTTTCATGTGAAAATCGGAAGTTCTGGCTCGTCTTTGTCTATACATGGCAACATCTGGCAACATCGGGCTGTGGCTGGCCGGAACCCTCTTCCAAACCCCATTCTCTTTGAACACATTTCAAAAATTAATTTGAATTCTGGCCAATATAGTGCATGCACAGAATTTAAAGAGGCCAAGCAGTTCTACAGGCTTGAACGAAAACCAATGATCCCATGACCCAAATCTTTTAAAGCTTCTATTTCTTCTTGTATTTCTAACTAATGTGCTCACCGTGGTTTATCATGGCAGCAACACCAGATGTTATCAGTGTCGAGAATGAAAGATGAGGGTCAGTGCTCCGAGCCCCACCCCAGTTCCGCTCCCTTTCTCATCCTCCCAGTGTGATGAAATGATAAGATTTGGACTAGAAAGTCCGTCCTGGATCGTTCCAAGGCGGGCATGGAAGCAGGCCAAGCTCAGCCAACTTGCCCGAGGTGGCAGAGCCTGTGGCAGGGGAGGGGGACGGGGTCTCAGGCTACAGGGGTGGGGCTGATTCGCAAGGCCACATCCACGTGTCTCAGCCACTCAATAAAGGGAAGGCCGAGGAGGAGGGAGAGGGAGACTGAGCAGGCTGATTTCAGGCAGGACAAAGGAGGAAGAGCAAGCCGGGAACACGTTCAGGAGAGGGAGTTACAGAGAAGGACGGGCGGGCAGGCTGTGTGCACAGAACTGAGCATTCCCGGGAGCTGGGACCCCGTGGGAGAAGGTTCTCGGGACGGGGATCCTCTGGGAGCCCAGGGGGCCAGAGGTTGCTGCACAGAATGCGGACATGATCAGTGCTCCTTCAGAAAGTTGGACAGAGTCCTGAAAGGAGCCCCATTCGGGCGGGGGAAAAAGGAAAAATCTAGTAATCCCAGCCTGGGTGCCTTCTCAGCTCTGGAGAATCCATGGGAGCCCAGCCAGTTCTCCCGGCTCCTCCAGGGGAGAAGGCGCCCACCCACCACGGAGGGAGGGGGTGCAGCTTCCTTGCCTGGAGCCCCGCCCTACCCTGGCGGCCCTGCTCTCAGCCCCGAAGCCCAGCAGCCGCTGCTGCGGGGCTGTAAGGCCCTGTGAGCAGGCTGCCACTGCCCCCGGCCTGTTTACTACTCACCTGAGACAAAAGTATGTGCTCGAAAGCTCACAGCAACAAGCTCTGTGGACATCTTTCTGTCATTTTAATTCAGGCCTCAGGAGTCACCAGGCTACATGTCCAAAATTGAAGCTGGGGACAGAAGAGCAAGGCAAGTCCTGTAGGACTCGAGAGTGTCTAATTGGGCTCCAAAGAAGCGAGTTGCAATGGAAGGCAGAGTGGCGAGATGAGAAGGCCTTACACCCCGGGGGTGGCCAGGCCAGGGGCAGCTCCCAGTGGTGCCATCCACTGGCTCTGTGCCTTCCTGCCAGTCCCTTTGCCTCTCTCAGCCTCAGCTTACTCATCTGTAAAGTGGGGGTAAGAAGCACTGCCTGCTGGGTAGTTGAGAGCATCAAATAGAATACCGTGCTATCCGAGGGCGTTTTCCATTGCAAGCTAACTCAGGAGCCTGGGGCCTCTCCCCAACAGCACGGATAGAATCCAAGACCGAAGACCTCTGGGTGCCAGAGCCTGCATCTAGAATCAGCCGTCCTTCTGTCCAGCTGGCTCTCAGGACACGGGGTCACGGCCTCTTTTCCCAGCCTTTCCCCCACTGTCCCCCTTTTCCCAAATGGCTCTCATGTCCCCATAACTCCGGTTTGTTCAGGATTGATCCCGGCCTGGCCCACCAGGCCTGGACCCCACAGCCCTTCTCTGGGGCTCCGGGCCTGGCCTCATCCCTCCAGCTTCCCTAATTCACATCCCGAGGGCAGCACTGTCTGGCCAGCTCAGGCCTGGGCGCCAGGGTGGACAGGGTTTGGGTCGCCGGCCTGTCGCTGGACAGGCTGCCCTCACCCCAGCGTCTACCCTGTGCCCAATCACTGGGGGGACCCCATGGGTGTCTCCAGCCCCAGGAGGAGGGACTGTGGCCATGTGGGGATAGGGTGGTGACCACAGCCCTGGGACATGGGTACGTGGGAGCAGAAGGTGTCACTCCTCTCCCACCCCCGCCCCAGCGGGTCACAGGACCCCCAAGGTGGGAGAAGGGCTTCCTTTCCACTCGGCTGGACTTCCCTGGGAAAGGCTTTCTGCTTCCCGCTTGCGTCTCCGCCCTGACACACATTTCCTAAATGTGCTTTCTGAGGCTCAGGGTCCTATTCGCAGAGAACTGCTCTGAGGAATAGACGCCACACAATAGTGGTGGAGAGAACGTTTGCTCTGGAACGATGAACTGCTCGGGAAACAACGCCAGATAAAACCAAGCAGAATCCCCTTCCTGCATAGACCTGCGTGCGCAGTCTGCCTGGCCCTTCTCGGGCTCACAGGAGAAGGTGGGGCCGCCTTGTAGGTGAGGGGTTATGTCTATCACTCCTGCATGCCTTCCGCAGTGAGTGGCTGGGAGAGGTATGTGCATGCATGCTGACACACACACATGCATGCACACACACGCATGCACACACACACGCATGCACACACATGCACACACACACACACACGCATGCACGCACAGGCACACCACACACACGGCCCTCTGAGGGCTGCCAGCCAAGAGTAGCCCTGGCTCCCAGCCCACCGTCTGCTGCAGGAGCCACGCCGCGGCTCGGTCTGATTCAGATATTCTACCCCACTGTCCCCAGACGCCTTGGAGTCTCACCCGCACTCGCCGCACACTCTCTCTCCTCCCCACAATGTCCACACTCACTCCGGCAAACACTCAGAGCAAATCTGTTTACTTCCCGATGCTCCTGCAATTCGGCTTGTTCTCTGAACAGCAAGGCTAAGCCAGAGAAGCTAAATGCACCATTTACGTTCCACCGAGAGGAGTGAAACTTGCTGCCTTCTTGTTCCTGAGCTCTGCTTGTCTGTTTAAGTCAGAGGCACCCAGAAGTCAGTACCAGCTACTGAGGAACATGCTTTCCCGTCTATTTTACCGAGTCCGAAGCTGGAGGTAGCTGTCCTAAAGAATAAGCAACTGCTCAAATGCTTCTGCTGAGTCTCCCCATAGGGTCCAAGAAGGCTCTTCTGCCCCCATGGAGGAGCTCTGGAGCTCTGCTCAGGTTTTTTTTTGTAAATAATAATTATTTTTTTTATTTTAAGTCTAACTCCCCCATAGTTACCCATAGTTCCGCAGAGGTCAGTGATCATGCAATGATTGGTCAGCGTTTGTGTTCAAGCATCTGGGTCCAGTAAGCTTTCCGACCTTTGCTGTGGGGGCTGCTTGCGGGTTGGGAATGCACTTACGGTGCAGGCAGTTTACACGTCTTCCCGGCTGGTACTTTCTGCAGGACCTTCTCAGACCCTCTCGGTGTGTGTTCACGGCTTCATGGTTAGCCAGGAATGTGCAGGAAGCCAGGGCCCTCTCTGTTCCCCCCGAACATGTTCACACCTTTGCACATGTGCACAGCCTTCCATACTTTCAGGGATACGCGGAAGCCAGGAATGTCTCATGACCTGGACTTTTGCATTTCTAAATGGTCTGTAGTCCTGCTTGCTCTAAGCAGTATCTAATCTCCAGGCTAGCCGTGACATTTCCTTTCCTGTGCGTTTGTTTGCCATTGAGGTGGCTGTTCGTTTTCAGCAACACATCTGAGCGTGGGTTTCCGAGTACGGCTTCTACCCGAAGAAGCCTCCTCTGGCAGGGCAGCGGCTGGTTCTCAAAGTGGCTCTCCTGGTGTCGCCACTGCACTCACCAAGCCGGGGAGGGGGAAGGAAAGCAGCCCCAGGCTGAAAAAGTCCCGGACTCCTATTTTCTTACCTGAGGTCCAGCAGTTTATCCTGAACAAATACTTTCTAATTTGTTGTGTGGCTTTGGTCAATTTTCAGAGCCCTGGATGGTCGTTTTTGACAATTTTGTCCAGTTTTATTATTACTCTGGGGGAGAGGATTTGCTGACCTCCTCACTCTGCCGTTCCAGAGGTGAAGGGTCTGACACATTTGAAAATCACTGACCAACTAGCAAGTCTTTTAATTGCATATTTTTAAATATCCCATATAGATCCAGTCACGTATGCAAGTATGTGCTCCCGACGACAGCACCGAGACTGAGAAAAATTAATTAGATTAATCTTAGGAAGACTTGGCTTTACATCCTATAAGTTTATTAGTTCAATGGTTCAGAATCTCCACTGGTTAATCGCTGTCAGACTTTAATTGCTAACTTTAAGAGGAGGGCTGAGGGAGTGGGGAGTGCAGGATATTAGTGTTGTAAAAATTAAATGCAACGATTATGCAAATGTGCTTTGGAAATTGAAATATGTCATACAAGTGTCCCTGCCTTAAATGTGTGTCAGGGCCTGTGCTGGGTGCGAGGACCCAGGGAGAACGACACAGAGAGGGTCCTTGCCCTCATCGAATTCACTGCCTGGCGGGGAATCCAGACATTAATTACACACGCTGGAGTTTGAACACAACGATAAACGGGACCCCTGTCTTCTGCTTTCAAATGCTGAACCAATTGAGATGTAAGGGACAAGTGGAAATGAACAATGTCAGCTTTATTATTGATAGAACCGGAAAGGCCGACTCAGTGTGTGCCCACCATAGGGGTCCCTAAGACATACCCTGATGCCCCTCCCCAAACTCCTCCTTTCTCCAGTGCAGGCAGGGCTGGCAGCTGGGTGGGGGAGGAGAAGGTGTGTAGGGAGAGAGGCCCCAGAGAGGAAGCCTGTCTGCACTGCTGGCTTCACTTTCTTCACTCACGGGCTCCCCAGAGAGGCGATGTGGAGTGAGGAGAAGAGTCTGTTAGGGCGAGGGCGCCTGAGGAACTCCAGCGCTCCATGTGCAGGCGGCGGGGGGAGCAATCGAGGGAGCAGACCGAGGGGGTCCCGGGTGAGAGGCCAGCCCGGGGGTGTTGAGCTCCAGAGCACTGGGGCCGCGATGGTGTCCACACAGCGTGGCAGCAGCACGGGCTGCTACAGGCAGGCCGGGCATGCAGGAAGGACGGACGGAGGACCACAGTGGGAGCAATTCCAGTGACGTCATGTAGGCAGAAACTGGACTGAAGTGAACTGAGGAATGAGCGAGGCACGAGGAAATGGGGACAGTGAGTGAGGACAACAGTCTGGGTCCAGCTTATCTGTGAAGGGAGCAGGAAGACGAGATGGAGCCGTGGGGACGGGTGGGTGGGGGTGGCGTGCACAGCGGTTGTTTGGACTGGCGGTGCTGACGGCGATTTCGTGGATGCTTTTAAAGACGGGGATGGCATGAAGTGAGGGGAAGCAGGCAACAGAAGCAAAGTGTCAAAGACACAGCAGGGGTGGGAGTCAGCACCTTACCGGTCCTTGGAGTGGAGAAGCGGGTGGAGTCCAGAGCAGGTGGAAGAGGCTGGCTGCGTAGGAGGAGGAGCCCCTGTTCCTTGGGACAGGAGGGACGGAGGGTGGGTAAGAGAAGACACAGAGGCAGTGCAGATCTGGCCGTGCGAAGGTGAGCACTCCACGGAGGGTGTCCGTTTCCTCTGGGAAGAGGGAAGTGGGGCTGTGTGAAGGAGAGTGGAGGAGATCCCCCCAGACATTCCTGGAGTCTGCGTGCCCACCCCTGTTCTCAGAACCCACATAGCACGGGCAGCTATGTTGTTGGTTTCACAGCCAGGGATTTTTTAAGTGCGGGGATTTTGCAATATGATATAAATTTGACGAATTCTTGAATTGTTCTCCCGTGTTCTGTTTTTCATGCTCGCTCGCTAACCCGGCCAATATTTTTTCATTAAAAAAAAATTCCCAGACAGTCTCTATCAACCCAGAAGCTTGGCAAGAAAGGTCCACCTCCATTCACACATGGGACAGCCAAGGCCAGCTTCCGACTGCCTGTAATTTTTGCAAAAGAGGGTGTGAAGCTTCTCTCTTAATATCTAATGATAAGAAAAACAATAATGTGTCAGACGGTATGTTCCAAAGACACATGCATATATTCACATATTCTTCTTACAGCATGATTGAGACCCCTCCCAGGGGGAGGTGGGGTCTAGCTTTCTCCCCTCAGATCTGGGCAGGGACTTGTGATTGCCCGACCCTTGGAGAATAGCAGAAGCTTCGTGTTCCTCCTGGCTCTCTTGCTCTCTGGAGGTCAGGATGCTCACCTTTGGAAGCAAGACATGTATGGAAGCCCAAGCCACATGGAGAAATGAGGCCTTTGTCAATGGGCAGCATCAATTTGCTCTCAGTGCAAGAAGCCACCTTGCAGGTGCGTCCCCAGCCCTAGTCCAGCCTCAGATGAGCGTGGTCCTGGCTGATGACTCAGAGTGCCCTTGTGAGAAAGCTCCAGCCAGAAGCACCCAGCCAAGTGCTTCCAAATAAGTTTCGATGTTTTATGCCATTAAGCTTTGGGGTAAGCCGCTAAGGTTTGTTTTGTGGTATCAGATAATTGAAACAAGCAATAACAGTAAATTCAGCAAATGCTATCTGAACATCCACCTCTGGCTGAGTCCTCAGCGCCCAGCACCGAGTCTGGGGAAGGGCTTAGGGGAGTTTAGAGTAGTAATCCTGAAATCACGACGCTAAGGTGGTTTGCACATATCACCACATGTAATCCTCACAAACACCTCATGCGGTAGGTGCTGAGATTACACCTGCTTTAGCAGCTGAGGTCATGCAGCTGGTAATCGGAAGGGCTGGCACAAGAACTTAGGCACCTGTGCCTCTGCGGCCAAGTCAGAGATGAGCTGCAGGATCTAAAGATGTTTGTTCCCATCATTTCAGTCCCCGTAGAGCAGTCTGGGCCACCTGAGTCACAGGTGAAGGGTGGCATGCCACCAACTCAGGGGGTGATCCTGCGAGCTTCTGGCTAATTTACCACCTCCCCCCTTGCCCTGTCGACTAACTGCCCCACTGCCCATCCTCCTCTAGAGACTGGTGCTGTGC